>NC_091932.1:6292500-6615000 GCF_041260155.1 Ptychodera flava | reverse complement strand
TAGGGTTCTTCTGGCCGTAAAAGCAGAGGTGGCAGATAGGTCACACGAGTCTGGAAGTATTAGAGTCGATGTGGCACCAGCCTTGCCTATCTCTGAGGTAAGTCGACCAAATCTGTTTGTGTAAACAGCTTTCTTATAGATTTTTATTTCCACACAACGAAACCTTAAAGAATAAATCTTGCATTTGTTGATCTAAGAATGCTTTCATACAATCGAAGGAAGGTTTCTGATCTTAGCTTCCTGTACCAATGTGACATTCTGTAGTAAATTGTCATCATTGAACTCAAATCCCACTGAACGTTCAACGTAGTCTACGGGTAAACCTACCATTTCTGGTACCCTTTTCCAGAATCAATGTTTGTATGTAATTGTATAATA
The DNA here is from genome assembly GCF_041260155.1 of Ptychodera flava. Lineage (NCBI taxonomy): Eukaryota > Metazoa > Hemichordata > Enteropneusta > Ptychoderidae > Ptychodera > Ptychodera flava. Next base: position 6,614,622 of record NC_091932.1, on the reverse strand, counting down.
TTTTCTATGTTCTGCGGAGCTTGTAATTTGGAATTTACCTCCTGTTGCTCATCCGAACAAACAAACAAACAAACAAACAAACAAACAAACGAACAAACAAACAAACAAATAAATAAATAAATAAATAAATAAATAAATAAATAAATAATTAAATAAATAAATAAATAATCAGACATTTCCGTTGGCGAGAGCGTATACTCAGTTGAACTTTTCATGAGCAGCCCAGAGTCTGGCTGCTTTACAATTCGAACAAAATAGTAAAAGGTTGGAACTTAATTTGTTTCAAAAAATTTGATTAGCATTTGTAACAGGAAAAAGTGCCAGGCTAGGCATTCTTCATTCATATATTTTCTCGTTGCTATGGGCTGTAAGGTATAATAAGTGGCTCTTGTTCATTCAATTGAGATAATGTCAAAGAAGATATGAAAAAGCTCTGTCCAAAGTATATTTTATTAATAACGATGTTGAATACACGTTCAGAAACTGATATGGGGATTTTATCATGACTTTTTGAGGAAAACAGTGACATTTGATTTTCTTCTAGAACGCAGCTGGACGGAAAATTGACTTCTTCTTGTTTGGTTGCTTGATGGAAGCGTCGCTAATTGACATTAAACTCGGCGACAAACCAATCTGTTTTGAGCTCTCTATAGGTAAGTCTATCTTCCCTGTCTCCTATTATAATGAATGTCATGGTGCCATCTGTGAGGAAGTTCAATCTCATGGGCATTTTGGAAGTCACCAAGCAACGTACATGAACTATAAAAATAAATTATGGAGAAATATATATAACTATAAGGTTGACGAACTCAGTCGATTTACAATTGGATGCTACATTTGTTTAGTGACGCTTTATCTTCAATGTAATTGTCTTTTGCAAATCATGTCACAAGTTTAACTCAGGCTAAGTTTGATCGTAAATTTGTTCTTGGATGATGTAAGAATCACAAAAAATACTATATTTTGATGAACACGTAATCCTGCCAGGTAACCATGGTAATCATATTGATGGGGCCGGGACTACATTGACAACCATGACTGAGCTGTTCGGACTGGAAGAAACGCCAGAGGAACAAGCTGCTAAGGCCGCTAAGATTCATTCAATGACACAGCCCACTAAACCCCTGACCGATGACAAACACTTTTATTACCTGCCCATTGATGACGTCAAGCCGTGCATGGATGTCCAATTTAGCTGGGAAGATCAACTAAGGAGAATGTACGATCAGAATATCTTATACCGAATAGCAGACAAACTGGTGAGTCCTAGCCGCATCTGTAAACACCATTGTTGTTGTGTGCTGTTTAAGTGCAAATTTTAGCCCTACTCTATACGTCAAGCTCAAGAAACTTGGTTTTGGGATATGACGAATATTACATACATACTTGAACATGTCTGAAAAAGGAAAAAATCATTTCTACAAACTGTCATAATAGGATGTTCGCCCGCTACGACGTTTACGCAAAGTTTCATCAACTGAATATGGTATCTGTCCTTATACAGGAGGTCGGCCTTTCAAAGGTAAATGACATGATTGTTAAAGAACGAGGTAAACCGGAGAAGAAACTTCGGAAGGTCATGGATCAATTGAGTTCTGACTGCAGGTGAGCACGCTCAATTTTTTCGTCTAGAGCAATGAGCTTTTCCACTTGAAGTCCTTAAATGTAGCGTCTTTGAGTCTCATTGCAGAACAGAATGTGTACAATATAGCGGGCATTCAACAACAGGGTATCACACAGGCGTTAGGTATAGGCCCGGTAACTTGGTAAAGAATGTTTAATGTATGCGTGTCTTCTCCGGGAGTGCTCAATGCAGTTGTGCAGTGCAGCATAAACAGAAATAAGTACAAACCAAATATATGGGATATCAATTTCTCGAGCAATGGATAATATATATATATATATATATATATATATATATATATATATATATATATATATATATAATATATATATATATATATATAATATTGTATAGCCTTACATTACATGTCACTTTTCAGAGCTGAACAAGAAGTGCATGTAAAATTAATTTACGTTCCTTTCTCCTGTCTGTTTTACAGTGAAGTTGCAAACCTTACAAAACCAAGCAAGTCTTACAGAATTGGGAAATCTAATCTTGACAAGGAGAGATACAAGTATATGATTAAAGAAATGGTGAGAATCTTTCGAACCTTAAGTGAATTTCATAATTTCACGTTCTAATCAAATAGTTAATGCTATATTTTTCATTATGAGTGTCGATGCTGTGTATCAATGTAGGCCTGGCATGAAAAAATAAATTGTTCCTCGGAAACGACGCTTGTACTTTAGCCAATTTGGATTTTGCTGGCAATTGCGCAAGTGTCAGAACCCACCTTGGGGACGTTAAAAAGACAATACTGCAATTAGTTTACTTTTAGGGCATTTTTTGCGCATATTTTTTCATTTTTGTGTTTATTCTGGGAGCATGTGGAAATGCTCATAATTTGTTCTGTCAACACTGTCTTTATATGTAATGCCTCTATTATTGTGGACATTTGTAAAATCTCGACTTCAAGTCACCGGTAACAATGTAACTAGTGGTAATGTAACTGGTTCGTAAAATAAAATATTGAATCAACGAATCGCTCGCCGCCTATGTTGCTTTGCACAAAAATTCGAGGAACAATATTTCTTCTCTGGCCTAACTAATGACAATGTCGGGATAACATGATATTTTGTAACATAGTTACAATGAATTAATATATTAATGAACGATCGATGTTTAATTTCAATAAAATAAAACTTTCATCCTCTAAAAATGTAATTTCTGTATAACTTACTCTGTATAAGTGTAAAATGATAAGTGACATGATCTACGATCATGGTTTTTTTCTGTGTTCGCCTCGAAAGAGTCCATCTTGACCGAAGAAATACAGCACGTTATAAAGCTCTATACTCGCTGATGGTGTCAATGCATGGTTTACTCACCATATGTCACATCCCTACTCTACAGGAATCAATGGCGAAAGACGCTCGTCCATATCGTCTGGGTAACCCGACGATAACAGCGGATAATTTTAGGGAAAAGCTGAAGGAAGCCTATGGAATGCTGAAGAAACTCAATTATTTCGCCAGCGAGGTTTGTGACGATAATCCTGCAGTATTGATGGTGACATATAGGAAAGTCCAGGCTTGCAGAACTTGCTGTGACAATATTTATGCATTCTATCCCACAACGGTTTTTACGGCACTTACGAAGAATTTTGTCAGCTGTTCTGTGATGACTATTTTCTGGTTTGCGTTCTAAAATCGCGAGGCCAAGGAAAGACACAAGTTTGGGGTAACTCGACCTAACACCCTGTGAAATTTGCCAATGAAAACAATTTTATGTATGCATTTCAAATTACTTCACCGTTTCTGGTGGTCACAGCGTAACATGTAAATGAATGAACGGGATATAGATTTTCCAATAAAAATTATCCATTCATAGCCCCTAAGAAATCCTTCAGACCACCTGTTTGTTCCGGCCTCAAGTCATGGACATATCGGTGTGTACACACTTTCTTCACGTAGGGCTAGGACCAGAGCTAGGGACCAGATTATTTACATATACATCAGATTGGCATTTTCATATACAAGTATTTACCAATTCAAGGAAGTATTTGCAAAATAAGTCGGGAAACGTTTGCATGCATGTACGGGAAAGTCAGATACCATTTATACTGTACATAATCTCATACACCGACCAACCGTCATCTATCAACAATACTATGATATATGAGACATGTAACTCTATGTATGAGTACAGGTGACGGCTATTGTTTCATCATAGGAACATGGCATAATACGAGGTGATACATTTCATTTATGGGAACTCTCAACAATAATAGAGCCAAATTATCAGCTCGCACTTCATAAGACTATATCTGCAAACTTGTTGGATGCAACATTTTTGTCATGTGGATTTGTTTCTTCTAATTAAACCAGGGATCTTTTTTTGTTTGACTTTAGCCCCAGGGAAACTTACCAGATGTCTTTATTTGGATGATAAGTGGTGATAAACGTGTGGCATACTATCGAATTCCTGCCAGGAAGCTGTTGTATTCTCCCAATGAGGAAGAAAGAGGATCTTTTTGCGGACATTTACACACTTTCCGATTGACGGTAAGTCACGTCATCGTCTGTGCAAGGTGTAATTCGTATTGACCTCCTTTCTATTATCGTAAAATTTCCTGATTGTGCACGGTATCACGCAAAATTGGCCTAGGGTGTTAACATAGTTGGAACAGCGAGGAATAAATTGTAACGATGTCCGTATATATGAGTATCCTCTCTCGAACAGCATAACAGAGTAAAGACAATCGTTGCTGCTCGTCAAAACCTCTTTGCGAAGGATTGAATTTGCATGATGCAAAATTGGGTTAAAGGGAAATAGTCGTCGGAACTGCGCCTGTGCGAGTTCCTTGTTTACAAACAATGTATTTCGTGCACGTTATCTAGAGGCATCTCATCGTCATAGCTGCAACATTTAAATTATACGATGTAGATTATGACAGACATGTTTTAACTTTCATCAATCACCATTGTACCTTGGATACAATGATTACATAGGTCGTATGGGTCTCATACGACCTTTGAGCGCAGTTCCGACGACTGTATCCCTTTAAGGAATAAGACTCAAACATCACGTATGCGTTGCCTATCACGACTTCGTAAAGATGATCTATTTCCATGCATGGAAATCATAGGCATTTGGATGACGAATTTGTGGCACGGTGAAATGCAAACCACTATGGGACTTCACTGAAATGCAAATGCTCTATAACCAAGTCTTCTACATTCCAAAAATTATCCTTTATCGAAATTTTCTATGCATATAAAAGGAGAATGACTGGTAGTTAGGTGAGGACCATTTTGGCTTTCTAAGTGCGAAGACAAAATTCGCTTTTCGCAAAACAATTGACGTGAATAGACCGATGGCCCAGTGCAAGATGGGCGTGCCTCACTTTTTCAACAGACTCTAACTTTAAAATTCAATTTGAGTTACATGTAATGGTTTCATTAGCAAAGGGTAATGTAATACCTATATAAAATGTCATAAATGAATATTATAATGTTGAAATCATTTTTATGTTAATTAAAAAATAATATGGCGTTACACCTGTCTTGCACTGGCATTTTGAGCAAAAACGGAAGTAACTCATCATGAGTTACACCCTTTATAGGACGTAACTCACATGTTTCCTTTATGCACAGGTCAATTTTCTGTTTTTGATAAAATATTAATGAATAGCATCATCATTATAAGATTATTTTACATTTTGCCCGTGCAAAACAGGCGTAGGTAAGGAGTTACGCCCTTAGTGCACTGACATTTTTTACTCAAAATTTTCACCCAAAAATGCATTTCACACTCCTGAACAAAAATATATCAAAAACTCAATTTTGACTAAAACATGCCCCTCTTGCACTGGGTCATCGACTGACTGTCAAGGAGATGCTCATGACGATCCTTGGCACTGTGCCTGCCAGGCTGTCAAACCAATCGTCGCATGATTTAATCAACTTAAAATATGCACTGTATCGTTAATCTGGACCAATGCCTTACATGTCCAATGTTACTAGCTTCCTGGTAAGAAGGGCACCAGTAAAAAGGGATGGTCGTCGAAGTGCAAACTTGACATATACCTGTGGCTCAGCAAAGACACTGAACGCAAGGGTTACTTGACTGGTTTGCCGGAAGGGTACGAAGCAACACCACTGATGGCGAGCTCTATAAAGGCAGGTGCCCGAGTCCAAAGATCAATCAAATTCAAAGGTATTTACAATTTCAACATCCCTCTCACAAAATCCAACGACAGTTTTCACATGTTGGAGGCAAGATGTCGATTTTTCATTTCCAATCAGCATCATCACCAATATGCCCTAACATTTCTACCTACAATATTTGCAAAGTAAGAACAAATGTAAGGTCTGGGATTGACTTACATGCTTTGAAAACACACTCTGTGTTACAGAAAATATTTTGATTTTGAACTTTGTAAATATAGCGTTCATTGCGCCGAATTCCTAATAGCTGTATCTTCAAAAAGGCTGTCCAAAAGCTCTTACAAGTAATCAAAATAGCGATGAGCATCTTGGTTCCACAGAATGCAGATATTTGCACATTTGTAAGAAATCGCTACATTTATAAAGTACTTTTGAAAGAAAATACTTCAAAACATAGTGAATTTTTTGAACATTTTATTTACAGAGAAACACCCATTTGAACTCCGTTCTCATATTTATCTGGCGAGGGGCTTGATCGGCTCAGATGATTCTGGTCTGTCAGATCCGTTTGCCAGAGTCGTGCTTCAAGACCGATGCAAATCATCCCAGGTAAAGCTCTACTTGTTACTACAGCTGCGTATTCTTATACATCATTGGCTTTTGAAGATGACGGCATCCGCGCAAATGACGACGATCACAATCTATGATTGAATAGTTGTGGCAATGAAAATAGCGATACAGACTATACAAAATCATTCGTGACAAAATGAAAACGGTTGGTGAAGATGGCGATCAAATTTTGCGATTACGGTGTGACAGGGAGACATTAATATGAAAATCGACATGTTTTTAACGTGCAATGGGCCTCGGTGTCAGATATTTGGGCTCTCATACAATAAAATTTTGGACTACCACTTGTTAGGGCTCATTTTACGCACACGGAGTTTGTAAAAGTTTTCGCCACTTAATGTTTTGGAAAATCTTATCCAATAGAGTTAATACAGTGATGGCAGCCATTTTGAATTTCAAGTGCCTGTATGGTAATTCGTTCCTTTAATACTACATTTTACATGGTGACCCCGGAATTTAATTCTTGACTAGAAGGGGGAATGATTTAAAGTTTTCTACTGGAAAGTTGAACAGTTTTCAATTTCGAGGCGCGTACTACATTGAAAGTGTGAATCATCTGCAGTTTCTGGTGTGAATCCCTGAACCATGGAGAAATTCCTAATATTTCGCTCATAAATATACCCTATATGAGTATAATCTGCATTGTTATTGTTTAAATTCTGTATTCAGGTCCGGACTAGAATACATTTATCAACAATAACAATAGTCATTTCACATATACAGGTTGTGTTGGCAAGCAAGACACCGGGCATTGGTCATGATGATCGGATTATAGTAAAATTCTGTAGTTGATAAATTGAAACAGAGTAGTGAAATATATTGTCAAACGTTACAGCTAATGTCTTTAATCTGTTTGTAGGTGATATACGAAACCCTGAATCCCACCTGGAATCAAACGCTAGTGTTCGAGGAGGTCTGGTTCTTTGGTTCACCTCAAGACGTTAGAAGAAATCCACCGATGATCACGATAGAAATTTATGACAAGGACACTGTTGTAAGTACACAAGATAATAAATCCATCCATCCATCCATCCATCCATCCATCCATCCATCCATCCATCCATCCATCTATACTAACACATAGGTAACCACATATATTGACGTTTACTCATGTACACACACGTACCAATGTACTATGGCTTGTCTCTACCAGTCCACATGATAAAATATCTGTGAATCATTCAAATAGGTCTAAAGTTTAGGATGGATATCGGCAGAATTTTTACCCTACAAATTTAGCAGTTGTAGTCTGCATTTCTTGTCCATGTAACATGTTTGAAAATGATTGGTATTCGGCTTTCTTCCACCACAGGGCAAGGATGAATTCATCGGAAGAACTGTAGCAAATCCTGTCATCAAAATGACGTCAGAATCCTACACGAAGCCCAAATACCCCCCTGCCCTGGAGTGGTTTCGCCTTTATCGGGGGCAGGTACCAGCGGGGGAACTTCTTGCTGCATTTGAACTATTTCAGGTTGGTACACGTGTACGAATACTACAAAGTTGCCCACCAAGGGATTGCATTAATCCTGTGACTTTTCAATGAATTCCACAAAATTGCCCAAGGAGGGATAGCATTCAGGTAGAATGCGCCATAGGGATAGATATTCGGGGATGAATATTGGATTTTTTTCCCCTAGCACCAAAATTTGCACTTTGACCCCTGTTTTTTCTGATTTTGAAAGTTTATGTCTGAAAGTCTGCTTGCTGAAAGTTTGAGCAAAAGTGTAGGTCTTTCATTTTTGAGGCGCGAATTTCCTTAATCCTGCAGCATTTCTGTGCACTGGGGGGCATGACATTTAGCTGCTGATGTGCAGCGTGCTCGCTAGGTTATATCTGATTGGTCGATTGTCACTATTCACAGAACCTTAGAGAGTCTATTTGTATTATTCAATTATAAAGGTAACATTCAGCCAACCAATTGGATAACAGCTTCCGAGACGTTGCACATTGAGCGATAAGATCTGCACTAGCACTATATACATTGAAGGACCAATTTTATTTGCATTTGACTATTTAGAGCTTTGTAATTAGTGAATATTGGCCGTGAGGGCCCTGATTATTCTAAAACCGTGTTATATGATAAATGACAATTCTGAACAAAAATGTATAATATTCTTTTGCTTAATGTAGTATGCTCCTCGAAAGTGAAAGACTTAAACTTCTGCTTAAACTCTCCTAAAGCAATATTCTCTTTCAAAAGCAAAAATCAGAATCGTGGGTCAACGTGCAAATTTTGGTACCAGAGAAATAAATTACCCAATATTTACTGAATTTTGAAATTCCGAATGGCCGCCATCCCTGTGTTAACACTATGGAGAAAATAAGCCTTCACACAGAATATGACAAGTTGGAGAATTTGGTTATTTTAAACTCGCCATTCTCAAATCCGACTTATATAAAATTAAAGTCAATAACTTAAGCAAATCATTACGCCTTGCATAACATGACGCAATCTTGGTATGTTTCAGTCATAAAACAAACAAACAAACAAACAAACAAACAAACAAACAAACAAACAAACAAACAAGCAAACATAAAAATCTATTGTTCCGAACATTCCTACAAGATTCATCGTTATTATAGGGCTTATTTCAAATCTCCTTTTATCTAGAAAACATCAGTTTCGCAGAGACACATTTCTGGTCTGAAATAGAATGTTTTGTTTGTGAACTCCGGGCAGATTTTAACATATGATGAATCATCTTTGGTGACGTTTTGTTCTTCTTTAACGGTTTTGAGTCGCAATTTTCCATCTTTAAAAACAACTGTAAATAGTACTCTACCCTTCAAGTAATAAGCAAGAAATAAGCAAGAAATAACCGATCGTATCCGTACTCGATGAATGCAAAAACAGTATTGCGCGCTGGCAGCAAAGTCGCACTTGGTGATATCAGAGAGCTGAAAGCCACATACAAATACCTGTGTGGCATCTAAGACAGTAGTCTATCCTAGATCCTGATTCTTTCTTTCCTCCTGCTTTATTTCCGCTTGATGTACTATACGTAGCGCCTTTCATGATCAGACTTTGAGTTGAACACTTGTTTACATCACAGCTGCATAAGGTTTTGTTCCTGCCTATTCTTCGGTGTTCGACAGTTGGTCAAGCATAATGTTGGGAAACAATACGACAGTCCTTATGCGATTTTGACGTACATAAAAACGAAGTGAACTCTTGCTAATGAGCCCTCCTGAACAAGGGATTACTAGTACGTTTGTTATGCATCAGCTTTAATTAAGGTAGAACGCGCCTCGGGGACAGATATTTGGACTCTCAAATTCCCACAAATCTGTCTAATCTACCACTTGTGGAGGTTCATTTTCAAGCCTTTGGAGAAAGAAAACCTTTCACGGTCTTAACTTTTCGAAAATCTCAAATTAATTTTTCCCAACGGAGGTAACACATGATGGTGGTCATTTTGAATTTCAAATATCGCAAAATGTTGGGTAATTTGTTAATTTGTTAATTTGTTGACCTCCGATTTTTATTGTTGATTTGGTAAAGAGAATGGTTGAAAGTTCATTTAGGAAAGTTTGAGCAAAAGTTTAAGTCTTTCTCTTTCGAGGCGCATACTATCTTAACGACGGTTCCTAGACTCATGCATTACTGTAATTGACTGACATACAAGTGTGTAATGTAAGCCAAACGAAGGAAAGTTACGCAAATTGTAATTATGTATCCGATGAAGTTCAGTTTACATCATCAATCTTTACATGTCTAATACATAATATATCTATATAACGTATTAAATCAGCTAAATGAATCCGGAATATCTCTTGGTGCTGGGCTTCCAAAGTTGTATGAAGAGGAGACAAACAGAGGCGAAACCATTCGTCGCGATTTGTCCCTTCGCGGCATAGAGAAGGTCACACCAATTCCCAGCTATATCAGGCCAGTTCTATGTCACTACAGGTTAGAGGTAAGTGAGCTGTTTCAACTGCTGTTTTCTGTAATCACTAAAGGCGACGATTCTAGGAACTTCCAAGCGTATGAAATCGATAATCATGACAGTTCTAAACATATTGGCAGAATGCCGGGACAAAAATGCAAGAGGTCTTGTGATGTTTTCGGTTTACATTGCGGACATCGGCAAAGAGTTATTATAGAAATAACGGGCGACGCGCTGACCATTAACGTTTATTTATGGGCCAGGGCGAGAGGAAAGCCAAAAATTAACGGGCGAGGCTTGCTGAGCCCGTTCATTTGGCTTTCCTCGAGTCCGCGCCCATAAATAAACGTAAATGGTCAGAGCGGAGTCTGTTATTTCCATTATATTATCAACGAACCGGAGAAAACTGTCAAAATTTGCGAAAATTTTCGGAGCGAACGACAACTGGGCCCCAGAACTGAGCAATACGCGACGCACTGTCACGCGCGCTGTTTGGCAAATCTGAGCTGTAAGGTCACGAAACTTTGAGTTGTTAATCTTATTATTCATATTCACGGGCATATAAACAGACCATTATTGTGTATTTGTGGTCAGTCACGTGGTTCAGCTCGACCAATCAAAATGCGACAGGCAGGGCATGGTAATATAATGTAATATCATTCGCTTTAATACATTTTCCTCACAATTTATATTAGATGCGACGATGCTTATGAAAATAGGAGTTGGTAAGACAGTATAATATCAACGAGAGAAATTATTAGACATGCACATAAGATATGGTAACAGATATACAAGCTTAAAGCTCCAATAGCTGCGAAATTGTAATAAATAAAAGTGATCTCAAAATATCCTCAGTTTTCAAAGAGTTTTCTTTGAATTGGACCCATTGAAAGCTGAAGCGTATACATGTAACACTATCATAAGTGTTGAAAGTGGCATGTAAATTTAAACATTTTAACATCATTTTAGATTTCCCCACATTTTTAAAAAACTTGTCATATAACAGAGAAAATAAAGATTACAACAACAAAATGTTGGCAATCGTATGTTGTGCATTCAAGAAATGACATCATGCTTGTTTCAGGTATGATCATGATGTGTATGTGCAGGAATCTGTGTTTTTTGTACTTTTCGGTGGGACGCCATTTTATGAGTGCGGCACCCATTTAATAATTCATCCTATTAAAACGGGTAGGCTGGTCCAAATTAGCGAGCAGTGATACTTCTATACACGTCCTCCAGTTAGCATATTTACACAAACCAACTTTGGTTTGAAAATAAAATCATGACAATTATGCATAAAACTTGCATCTATCGGGACTGTAAGGAGATTATAAATAAATTTTGGTGACACTACAATGTGAAAGAGTGTAGATTGTTGCAATTTGACACTCAAAAGACGGCCGGAATCCACCAATACGAATGTCTCGGCAACGTGTAATCTCATCAGAAGCCAGTTATCTCTCCAAATGAATCCTATAAAACGTACCAAGTGCATAAAGAACTCTGACTGTATTTTTTTGTCCGCCAGGTACTCTTTTGGGGAATGCGTGAACTGAAAAGACTACAGCTTTTGACCGTAGATCGTCCTCGGGTGGATATCGAATGTGCCGGTCACATAATATCCTCCACCATCATCGAAAACACCGCTAAAAATCCTAACTTCAGCAATGCAGTGAAATACATAGATGTGGTGAGTGTTTTCCATAACCCTGGGTATGTTTAACAGGAGGCTAGTTATCATATGTGGTAATCTCATCAACAACTTGATGGTACATATGCCAATCATTGAATCCAAAATGAAAGCCGATAGATCTCCTTAACGCTTTCGACTCTTGATATATATATATATATATATATATATATATATATATATATATATATATATATATATATATATATATATATAATATATATATATATATATATACACACATACATAGGAAGTTTTCTTAGGATGTTCGAATGCATAGCAAATCATAACAAAACACCCTATACTACTTTCATCAGACAACTCCTTCCCACTGGTCGTACTGTTCTTGCTGCTTGCCCATTCTCGTCTACATTCAAAGAAATTACGAATGGTATTTTCCACGTGGGTATTTTCATAGTCCCGAAACCTTCGAATGTTTTACAGTCTACATCAATTATGCAAAATAGGCTTTGTGACTTCTTTATTGTGAAATCCATTTTGCTCAAAGGATCTACCCGAAGAGGATATATATTGCCCTCCAATCACAATACGAGTAGTGGATTGCAGGAATTTTGGCCGCTATACTCTTGTTGGCACGCATGTCGTTAACAGTTTGCAGAAATTCAGGTATATCCCAAAACTAAAGGAAGTCGTTGAGGTGCCAACCTTTCCCATGCTTCTAGGTAAGTCATATGGGTCATTATCACGACCCTAAGTCAGCGTTACTGTAAAGAACAAGTAACGTTGTTACGTCTGTCCATATTGACTTCGTAGGTTAAAGTAATTGTAGCTTTTCACATCCACAATTCTTTTCCTGGACAAGTCAAAAGCCCTTTGTAAAGTGTATATTAAAATTTTCTTCGGGTCTGTTATTGCTGAAATTTCGGTGTTATGTTCCGAAGGAATGACGTTAAAATGATAGGACTGAGCAACAATCCTACGATTGACTATGTGTAACCTTTGTGAATTATATATGCGCATGTACAATCTCATCAATTTCTATTTTGCATTTCAAAGTTATATTTACGTGGTTCTCTCTAGACACCATATGAGCGAGGTATCATTTTCAGTGCATAATTAGAATAAGCGTGACTATCAACTATTTGCGGTGGGATAATTTTGAAAACCATTGATCCCTTTTCCGTTACTTTTGCTAGACGGAGACGCCATGACCGGAGAAGTGCCGAATGGTGACGTCACGAACAAAGAAGCCAATGATATGGCGAATATTGAAACTAACTCGACCACCAGTAAACACAGCAATAAAAGTAACAAAAGTAAATCCGGAGGTAAATGCAATAAATTGTTAAATATATATATTCATAAAACATATGTGCATGTATACATACATAATATACATAAAAACACGTCTCTGGCCAAATGTACAAAACGACACCACAAAATAAACAACTGATTGATAGTTGAAAAAAGTATTTATGTCATACTAGATATGGAAATATTAATTTACATTATTGAATTCAAAAATTCTTTCATGTGCTAGATGTACTGAGTTTTCCAAATGTTATCATTTTTGATGCCCAAAATGTAGATAACTTATACACCATGGGTTTAAAATAACAATGAGCAATATGTTTGTCCCTCAGCTGTTTGTGCTCGGGGCAAACAAGGAAAAATGCATTTTGTCCTCAACATGCTTCACGTTACGCATTGTAGGAATCTTAATTCAACGTAAGGTTTCAATGTTAAATATGTTTGAAACAGTTCTAACTTTACAAAGTGCAATTTTATCATCACGATTAAACTATAGTTCTAATGTGACTTCTTTTTAAAGTAGCATGAAGCTCCTATTTTCAAAAATTATTTTATCGTTTCAAGTGTGAATATCACCAACAGTGGACCTCTGTTTGAAAGTTTGTGAAAATACAACTTCATTGCACACCCCTTGACCCCACAATTTCCCTAACTCATAAAAATGAGTAAATATCTAACATTTTTTGACCCAAAAGTCGCATTTATCTACTTCAATCTTACTTCATAAAATTTATACACAAACCTGTTTTTATCCATTGTCTAAATTCTAATCAAACTTTTAATGATTCTACAGTCTCATTGCACCCTTAGAGTGTCTCCACCAAATTCTACCATCATCGTTAAGGGAAGGGTGAGGTGAGGTTGACTGGGCTTGGTTGGGCTGGGCTGGGTCAGGCTGATGTATTGTTACGCACATTCAGAAAAAAAAACTTATTACATTATTGCGAATTTTTCAGTATCGTTAGTAAGAAGAAAACCCAAAACTCATACAAAAGAATTGGAAGAATTTTACAATTAAAGATTTTAGGGCTAACTTATCTGGTAAAGAACCTAATTAAAACAAACAATTCTTTAAATTGAAAAGCACCTTATTAGCCTATCTGTCTATCTATCTATCTATCTATCTATCTATCTATCTATCTATCTATCTATCTATCTATCTATCTATCTATCTATCTATCTATCTATCTATCTATCTATCTATCTATCTATCTATCTATCTATCTATCTATCTATCTATCTATCTATCTATCTATCTATCTATCTATCTATCTATCTATCTATCTATCTATCTATCTATCTATCTATCTATCTGAAATATGAGTATATGAGTATGTATATGAGTATTATTTAACAGTAAGGTTTTCATTTACAACATCTGATGTATTTGCCAGATTCAAAGTCTTCCAAGAATGATGCACTGGGCTCGGGACAGCAAACTATACAAACATCGCCCCCTAACGGTCAGGGGCTGAATGGACCTGTGCAGGGACAAATGCCAAATGGGTCTGTTCAGGGACAAGGGCCAAATGGACCTGTTCAGAAGCAAGGGCCGAACGGTTCTGTTCAGGGTAATGGACCTCAGCCAGTAAAGGGACAACAGCCTGCAACGAAATCACCACAACCAAACGGCAATGTAACTGTCACCAAGCCAGTCGGGTCCAATCCAACACAACACAAAGATTCAACAATCATAAACATACCCAATGATAGCGGTAACACGGTAGGATAATGCCCTTAATCATTTTTGTATTAACATGGTATAGCGAAGTGATGATAAGTAAAATCTTTCTGAATAAAAATGGTGGTATGTAGGTAATAAGGAGACATTCTTATGAGAAATTAATTCAGCTTCTAGCTATATCGTCCATGATCTTGTTTATGAGCTTACAAAACTCAATATCTGTGTGTAACAATATAGTCATTTGCGTTTTCTTGACATTTTTGCCAATTTGCGATTTCCATGATTAATGACATGATTTTACTCTAAGGGCCACTGGATATGGTCCCTTTGAATACAAAACAGTTGAAACAAGGTATCTGTTAACTTTAAAACAACAAAAGTTTTAGAACAGGGCCGCCGATCATGATCAATCTACTTTTCAATGCAGTTGTAAATGAACAATGTATGAGGTTTCAAATATGTTCCAACACTTTTCATCTTTGACCCTTTTACATTTGTATTACACTTAGCATTTCTTAACCAAAAATCTATCACACGCAAAACAATGCCAATCTCCTTGGAAATAAGTAGAAAATCTACTTCATTCGGATGAAACGTAAGAGAAGAAGACTTCCAGATATACAAGGAGTACATATATATCTGTGTGCTTTTGTTTGCATTTCATATGTCTAGTCTTTGCCGTAGCCTGCTCTTTCTGTGATATCTTTTGAACGTGCACTTTGCAATCTAGCATGTCTATCATGAAGTCATGGCTCTGTGGCATCTCCCACTTACCTGACACTTATTCTGGTCCTATCCCAAGCCCTAACACCAATTGCTGGGCGGTAGCTGTCGGATTGGTAGGCCTAAATTTTCAGCGAGTTATATTTCTGATGCCATTTGGTTGGGCTTAGTAAATTTCGTTGTGGGACGGTGAAACTGTGGATAATTACCTATCTGACATTTACCTTTAACCCTATCGATAGTGGTCCGTGCTAGTATAGATGGGACATATCCCTTCGATAACTGTCCAAGGGCAACTGTCCCGACACCGGAGTCGCTTCTGATTTTTATCGCTAAAGCTTCACTCCACTTTTAATCTCTTTTTAAACATCAGAAGAAGAAAGAGAAATTAAACCCTACTGCGAAGAGTACAGCTCCTTCTACAACCAATCAAGCAGCCGATATCATGGTCGGTAAACAAGGCTCACCGTGCATGCATGGTTGTCGTCTTCTAGCAGATTCCAAACATTGATAGATTAATATTTTTATATTAAAAGTAATCAGGTTAATTGCATAGTATCTTACCCACTGAACTTAGTAAGTTGCGGTATGGTATGATATAATATGGGATTATATTGTATGGTGAGGTATTGTACAGTACCGTGTGGTTTGGTGTGGTGTGGTATGGTACTGTACGATGTGGCATGCATGTGGTATGGTATGGTGTAGTACAGTATTTCGTGGTATGGTATTGATGCTTTGGTAAGATATAGTAAGGGATGATAGGTATAGTGTGGTACAATACTGTGTTGTTCGGTTTGGCGAGGTATGGTACGTACGGTACGGTACGATTTGGTTTGGTATAGTATATTATGGTATCGTACCATATTTTATGGTACACTGTGGTGTGGTATGGTATGGTGTGGTGTTGCATTGCATGGTAAACTAACTGTATTGTAAGGTTTGGTATTGTGTGGTATGGTATGGTATGGTATGGTATGGCATGGTATGGTATGGTATGGTATGGTATGGTATGGTATTGAATGGTGTGGTTTTGTCATGTGGTTTGATACAGTATAGGATGGTATGATATGGTTTAAAATGTTCCTTGAGTAAAGTTTGAGCAAAGGTTTAAGTCTTTCACTTTCAAGCCGCATACTACCTTAAGAACTAAATAAGAGCTTCCAGAGGGTTGTTTACGTAAGCAGATTACAATGTGTAAAATGTGATTTTGTTAAACATAATCATAATTTATTAATTATCATAATTATAACAATTTGGTTTCCAGAAGGTATTAACCAAAAACAGAGGACATTGTTTATTAAAAATGTTGTTCTGTAAAATTCATATTAAAAATCTGTTGATACAAAGAATTAAGTTTTGAGCATAACAGGGAAAATCAACACCAATAATGCCTACTTCGCCTGTGGTTACGCACTTTGAGATATTGCATGGTATGGTATATCGTTGTATACTACAATCAATATGAATTGTATTAACGTTCTTTCAATTTAATGTAAGGTCAAAGAATAATTGAGGATAGGTATTCCAAGTGTAACTGCAAGTACCTGTGAACATCTTACCATCCCCTGACTAGTTCCGTTACTGTTCTCTTTGCACAGGTGGAAGAGCCTAAGAAGGACGACTTCGATGAAAGCCAGCTCGATTGGTGGTCAAAATACTTCACCAGTCGTGAAAAACTGATTCTTGTAAGGTCACTTTAAATAGATTTGAAAGAGAATTGCATGTTTCAAATCTGTCAGATTTTCATGACATTTTTACACCATGTAGCCCCTATACCATATATGATGACTAAACTACAGGGCTAGATACTTGAGACATTGAAAATATCACTGAGATTTACGACAATATTAATCGGGGAAGTTGTGAAACTTTGTTCTCGCCGAAAGTAGTTCGGGTTCTCTCCTTGGCGACCAATCGCAGAGAGGGGGATTCTTGGATATGCAATGTCACCGTGGAATGTCAGAATTACAATGATATGCTAAAGTTCGTGGTTCCTGGCGGTACTTAAGTAACCAATATATCTTGTATGATTAGGAACAACGGAAGAAGGCCAAGAAGGACAACAAAGATCAAAATGACGCTGAAGATAATGGAGACCTCGACATACCGGTGGTTGCTGGTTAGTAGTTGTTCATATGTGTTCCACTCTTTAAGTGTAATAATGAAGAAACAAAGCCGTAGTTCAGTCCTTAACAAAGCACCAATCACCAACAACTTATCCTCTTTTTACAAACTGATATAGGTCTTTGGTATTTGGTTTATGGATTAACGATGGATTAAATCGGTCTACTGGTAGTACGTAAAGAACTTGAGGATGAGTGCACGCCTCGATGAATTACTTAAAATATATTAGAAACTACTGTCAGCAAATAAAGAATTTTCATGTCTCTGATACAAAGACACAAGACTATACGAGGCAAACTTGTATAGCGGTGTAGTGGAAATGTTTTACTGAAATTTTCAACCTTTTTTGGACAGGCGGAGTCTGAGCTTTGTATATTATTACGCTGTATTTTGAAACTCAAAACGATGTTCGCAAAGGTCTCTGGGAAATTTTACGTTTGTCTCCTATCATAGTATCTGTGGTTTTCTCTTATCTCACAAACGACAGACGCACCAGACGCAGAAGCAGAAGAAGGGTCAGATGATAAACCTGCTGTAGGTTTAAACTTGGTGGCTGACGTATGTATTAGTTATTAACACACCTGTGTTTACTGATATATAACATCACAGAATGAGTAGAGATTGCTTGAAGTATTACAGAACACGTATTATGCGTACTGTACATGATATTGAAAAGGAATGTCACCAGTGTTTTCTCTGCATGTTCATTGAAAGGGGCAATTTCTGCCCCATACATCAAAATTGAGGGGCAGAATTGACATTTTACATGTTTTAGGGGGCAGTCATGCACTGTTGATGTTGATTTTGCCTTCTTAGGAAGCGCTTCCCCGCCGATTTCATTACGATATCAATCTTCACCAAGTTCAGTTTCGTCGTCTATGTCGCATGCAGCACTCGTACTAACATCGACTTCATGATATTTGTCAGTTTGTGATGTGCTCGGCTGCTCTCCATCGTCTGTCGATTTTTCACCCACAGGTTTGCCCGACTCAGACTTTGACTTATTTGTTTCCTTGCATACGGTTAGGTCTGACTTTCGGGTGTATATCCATGAAAATATGCGCCGATCAAACGATTCTGTTTCATTATTGCGATCGAGATCGATCGTCACTGCAGCCTGCCAACACAATGCTAAAGCTGGAAGTTCCCAGAATTGTTTAATTGATACAGTGTTTCAAGTTCTGCTTTCAAACTTTACCGCTGTCAAAACATGAACATAAAATAATATTTCTCTTGTTTCAATGGAGACTGAACCGCAACAACGATCGTTGGCTGTTCTTTTCGATGTGTATACTACACGTCATATATGTCACCGAAGCTGAATGACTGGGGATAGTTCGTCTTTTCCGAGGGAACATCACTAGAAAGAGCAACAAATTCACAGGTCACTGCACTGAGCGCTTGCATCACCTTCATACATGGGGACGTCATTGCTTGCTTTGTTATTTTTTGCATGATTTTTGCGCTATCAGTAACTTTTCCACGGCAGACAATGGTTCGAAATGCGCAATTTGCGCAATCGTGCAGTCGAGAGAAAACCCTGATCCAATGAGAAACGTTTGCTATCTGTAAAATGAACAGATCGCATAGGGAGGGCGGTAGGGAAAGAGATGGCACGCTACGTTAGTCAAACAAGAATGACCCTTCGTTCAACTTCTTTGACCCCAACTGATCGGTAGGGTAGAACATCTGTGCCTGAAATTTGCATATGCATTGTTTTACAACTCTACTTGATTTGACCTGAATAGAAACAATATCTGAACTGAAATAAAATATCTCTTTTTTGTTTTGACATCGTCACTTCTTGACAAACACTAAACTTATCCCGCTATTTCCAGTATCCTTACGTAATATTTCTATGCAACCATAAACGGTGCGGGTGAAATGGGCGGCTGTATCTTGGATATGAAAAGTCCCTCATATTATGGAAATGAGTGATATGACATATTTATTAATATTTTGAAATTAATGTAATATTTAGGAAACGCAGAGGTTAAAGGTTACAACAAAATCGAACAATAATTTTAATTCGGTAATTAGGTTTTACTATTGTAAATAATATAGTTTCACCGGCCCCTCAAGACGTTATATATTTCTCTGAATATAATTTCTGATATTATATTAATCGTTTCAATAAAGTAGGACGCTATGTCAAAAAGCTTAGTTTTGTTACCCGCAAGGTATTTGTGTAAAGTTGGTCGAAGTATTAGCATCGTTGCTCGAAGTATTCAACTGTGCCGATCATCCCACCCTCATGTAGAAGTAATGGTTATCCCTTGAAAGGGTCTCAAGTGTACTTCTCTCTAAAATCGCTCTCACAGGCCTAAACGGGGTGAATTTTGCGAAAAAAACAAACGATCAGCAAAATGTTTACTTTTCCTTACGAAAGGTCGGATTTCAAGCCTATCTGACAACGCACAAAATCTGGCTTACTGTCATCGTCATCTCAAACACTAGATCTACGATATAGGAATGTTGTCTATCGTAATCTCAACTATTAAATCAACAAACTTTGACATTTTTACTAAAAATCTGACCAAATTTACAACGCTGGTGGCGCGATTCCTGGCCAGGCCTACCCATCCAAATTAAGGCAGTGGCCAACTGAAACCCTCCGGCGGGTACAAACAGTCTGTTGATCGAACTTAAATTCTGCCGTTAGCTTTCAAATGGAAGAAGAAACCTTTGATACAATGATTTGATTTGATTTGATTTTATTTTATTAGGCAAATATTCAGGAAAACGATAAAATACAAAATGATAAAGTAAATACACAGAAATACAAATAAAATAACACCAAGTATAATTAAAATGTTACAATTAAAAGAAACGCCACTGAATATTACTTGCCAAGGATCGCACAAAAAGTTAAAAACTTAGTTCCATTGTGGTTCTCAAAAGAAAACACAAAAATCACATGAAGACAATGTCACTCCGAATATCAAATAAATAACAAAATGGAACGATCAAACAAACAAACTGTACACGCCGAATGGAGCAGGACGCAGGTACCCTAGCCATCCAATTTTGTGTACAGATAGTATTTGACCTTCTTTTTAAAAACTTGGGAACAATGGCTAGTTGTGAATACTCAAAGCGAATGTTATTCCATAACTTAGCTCCTGTAATCTGAAAACGAATGTTGACCAGAACCAAAGGCTGGTGAACGAACAGAATATGAGCTTGATCTGGTATTATACGTATGGCAGTTCATTGTCAAATTGAAATGTTCAGAGAGATAACAGGCTGCAGTATTATTGATCGCTTTATAAACGTGATTTAGTTTTAGCAGCTGTACTCTTTGTTCAACGGGCAGCCAGCCAATCATTTTAAAATGCTTGGTCGAAACGTGTTCGCGGAGGTAAATCTAGAACGAATCTGTACCCCCTCTAGTCACATATCCAACAGTATTACTAAATCTTCATTGAAAGGGGCAATATCTGCCTCATAGATCTAAATTAGGGGGCAGACTTGACATTTTAGGGGCAGTCACTGTTGATGTTTATTTTTGACTTGTTAGGAAGCGCTTCCCCCCCGTGAAGACCCTGATCCAGTAATAATCATATCAGGTGTGTGCTATCCGTGAAATGAACAGATCGCATCATTATTTCTAAAAGATCCCAGCAAGTAACAAAACAATAAAATGACTTGTACAGTCAAATCCTGAAGTTGGAGCCGTAAGAAGCAGGCCTAAAACCAAAGAATGCAAAATGGTCTTTCTAAAAATATCAAACACCACTGAATATGGTCAGTCAAAATGAATGCAACTATGCTGCTATGACAACAACTATCGTCAATAAATACGGTAGGGAAAGAGATGGCACGCTTTACTATGGCCCATGTAAGTCTAACGAGAATGACCCTTCGTCGAACTTCTTTGACCCCAACTGATCGGTAGGGTAGAACATCTGTTCGTGAATTTGATATTTGCATTGTTTTACAACTCCACTTGGTTTGACCTGAATAGAAACAATATCTGAACTGAAATAAAACGATTCTATTTATTATGACACCGTCACGTCTTGACAAACACTAACTTATTCTCCGCTATTTGCAGTGTCGCTTACGTAATGTTTCTATATGCAACTATGAATATTGCGGATGAAGTGGGCGGCAGTATCTTGGAAAGGAAAGTCCCTTCATATTACTAAAATGACTGATATGACATAGTTATTAATATTTTGAAATTAATGTAATATTGAGGAAATACAGAGGTTAAAGGTTACAACAAGATCAAACAAGAATTTAATTCGGGAATTAGGTTTTGCTATTGTAAATGATATAGTTTCACTGGCCCCTGAAGACGTTATCAATTTCTCTCAATATAATTTCTGATATTATATTAATCGTTTCAATAAAGTAGGAAATTTGGAAAAATACTCGAATCCTTCTTGTTTTCAATAAAGTAGGATGCTATGTCAGGAATCTTAGTTTTGTTACCCGCAAGACCTTTGTGTAAACTCTATCGAAATACTAGCATCGTTGCTTCGAAGTATTCAACTGTGCAGATCATTCCACCCTCTTGTAAAAGTAATGGTTATCCCTTGAAAGGGTCTCAAGTGCACTTCTCTCCAAAATCGCTCTCAAAGGCCTAAACGGGATGAATTTTGAGATAAAAATAAACGATCAGCAAAATCTTTACTCTCCGTTACGAAAGGTCGGATTTCAAGGCTGTCAGACAACGCACAAAATTTGTCTTACTGTCACCGTCATCTCCAACACTAGATCTATGATATAGCAATGTTGTTTGTCGTTATGTTAACTATTGAGTCAACAAAAGTTGACTTTTTCACTAAAATTTGGACCAATTCTGCGGCCAGGAACCACGCGACAAATGGTGTTGTTTATTATCGGTAATAAGTTTTATGCATTTTGCAATCCTTAGGACATACTGAACCAAATTTTTCAGTTTTATAGTTAGGACTCACCATTATACTATGGGTTTAGGTGGTTTAGAAATTAGATAAATTGTATATGTTTTGATTGCGATACTTTGAAACCAACTCAGATCGTTTGTTTAGCAGCGTAGATTTATCAGCATTGATTACGTTTGGTTTTTCTGCTAGACAAAGATTACATCGCCTGTTCATGTTAGAGTAACTCGAGTTATTTATGCATGCACATATGTTTATTCACATTTTAAATTTTATTACAATCTTTTGTCAATGCAATCATAGGATGACGATTCGGTAAGCTGGGTCTAGCAAATAAATTGTTCTGTGATGACTATTATTGATGAAAAATATTTTTACAGAAAAGCTCTTTCATTCGCCAAGAATTATTCAAAGACTTGCGTGCAATATACCTGTTATCACTGATTTACAATACTACAAACCAGATCACTGATTGAATTCAAAGTGCTATGTATTGTGTGGGTCACATGATTCTTTCTATTTCGAGTCTTTCTGTTCCTCTGATTATATCTGTGATCGTATCATCAGTCCACCAAGCCATCCATTTATTACATTATTCATTCATCCAGCTATTATCTTATGTCTATGTACGCATGTTGTATGTATTTATCTGACTCTCATTCTGACTGGCCGACTCTCTGTCCATTCATTAAATCTACCCATCAAGGTATATAGACTTACAAAATGACAAAATTAATTACATATCAATGTATTTCCGTCTATTGCCTTGCTACTTCACAGTTACTCTTGATTCTTTGTTTATCAATATGATTGCCACAGATCTGACCATCTATCCCCTGTTCTCATATTGTATTGTTTTATCGTTTGTGATACCTACACCTAACAAGGATCGTTGGGTAAGTCTGTCTATCCAAGCGAATGTACTGTCCCCTGCAAGCAACTTGTGTAATCATGCAATGCCTACACACAAATAGATAGATAGATAGATAGATAGATAGATAGATAGATAGATAGATAGATAGATAGAAATCAAACAACTACATCTGACTGTCTCTTCACTATACTTTTGGGGCTTGAACAAATGACCCATGTATGATTCGTACCCACGTCCTTCGTATTCAGTTCAGATGCTCTACCAACTGAGCTAACAGATCAGCTCAAGTTGGTTTGACGTGCGCCGTCCTGTTGGCCTTTTTTCTCCCCCGAAAGAAACCTCAGATTTACACTGGTTATTCTCCCGAAGGAGTTGTTTTAAGGATTGTAATTAAGTGACCAAAAATGTTTGTAGTATGACAGGTTACCCAGTGTTGTGTAGCATATATATGTGTATCATATATATATATATATATATATATATATATATATATATATATATATATATATATATATATTATATATATATATATTAGTATACTAAAATGTATATGTAAACATCGCTAGTATATTCTGACAGTTCTGTTTTGAAGCATGCTATGTTGAAAGACAACATAAGTATTTCCTTTAAAAAGCTTCTTTAAAATACAATATTTGTAATATTTTTTCTTTCCATCAACCTCGGGATTTCCTTCAACAACAAAACTGTGTGCTCGATTACGTTCGATGATGTTGTTTACCTAGATTGACTCAAGGATCGCCACATTCAAGGTAAGTGAAATTATCACATGCGTCGGTGGGAGTTATTCGATTTGTTGTCTCACAAAGTTTACTCCTCACAAGCAAATAGTGACTAATATTTTAGGAGAGCACATCTTGTAATATTTCAGACGGAATCTTGCCATGAATAGCGTTATCAAGTTGATACTGATTAAGCTCGTATTTAACTGCGGGATTTGATACACATTATGTGTATCACTTCTTTTGAGACACATTATATGTATCACTTCTTTGGAGACAGGAACAGAATATGCATTTACCACTGTACATGGCCACTTGAGAAAGTGAAGACAAAGCTTTTACCATACCTGCGTTGTTATAATTTCGATACGCAACGTATGACTGTGGTTATTCGAGGCATTATTCCAATGTAACATAAACAAGTCATCGTTGATGACACAGTCCCCACTTGTTAATGGGTACTTTGATTACAAGTCCTCAGAGAGGATAGAGTCCTCTTCATTAATTAGGTCTGTGATAAAAATACTTTGATACAGATGGCGCTCAATGGCCAAGAATGAGTTCCATGGTGATGAAAACATAAAACCAATGTAGGCCACCATCCTAAAGTTCATTAAATGAGTCAACTAGGAAATAATCAACAGGATGTTGCAAAACATTTTTGCATCCTATCATAACACTGATAGATTATCACTGGTACCATATTTTATAAAGTTTGATGCAGTGCTTCTGGACATTCACCCTAAAAACAAAAGTTCATCATATAAATGCAAATTAGCAATTAATTTAATTTATTGGATCGTATCACAAAACAAATCGACGTGCATATGTATGACATAGGTCAATGTCCTTGTACCAACTTTGAATAAAATCGAATGAGATATGCCTGAGTTATGGCTTCGTACATAAAAAAATCGTAACAAAACGGCTGCACGGCAGCCATATTGGATCGTATCACAAAACCAATTGACGTGCATATCTATGACATTGGTCAATGTCCTTGTACCGACTTTGAATAAAATCGGTTGAAACATGTCTGAGTTTAATGGCTCCGTACATGAAAAAATCATAATAAAATGGCCGCCTGGCGGCCATATTGGATCGTATCACAAAACAAATCAACATGCATATGTATGACATAGGTCAATGTCCTTGTACCAACTTTGAATAAAATCAGTTGAAACGTGTCTGAGTTAGGTCTCTGTACATGAAAAAATCGTAATAAAATGGCCGCACGGCAGCCATATTGGATAGTATCACAAAACCAATTGACGTGCATGTCTATGACATTGGTCAATGTCCTTGTACCAACTTTGAATAAAATCGGTTGAAACATGTCTGAGTTATGGCTATATACATAGAAAAACGTAAAAAAATGGCCGCCTGGCGGCCATATTGGATCGTATCACAAAACAAATCGACGTGCATATGTATGACATATGAAGTAATCCTTGTATCAAGTTTGAATGAAATCGCTCCAGGCATCTCTGAGATATCTGCGTGAACGGACGGACGCACGGACGGACGCACGCACACACGCACGGACATGACCAAACCTATAAGTCCCCCCGGACGGTGTCCGTGGGGACTAACAAGAAAAACCGTCAAGACCGTTTTCACCAAACCATATTTAGTGTCATATCTACCCTGACGTTTGTTCATTGCATCTGTCCCCCATATTTAGATTTACCCGTATGAACTAGAGAAAGTGCCTGACTTCCATGGTTTCAACGAGTGGCTGCATAACTTTGACTTGTACCGAGGAAAGAATACCAGCGATTCAGAGGACGACGGCAGAAATAGACTTGTAGGGTCGTTTAGGGTACGTTCATCATTCATATTTAATATACACCTATCTATCTACGATGTAGCTGTAATTTCTAACATAGCATACACTGCACTGCAGTTGTTTTGGAAGTCTTCCTTTTTAAGCTGACATCAATTGCAGTAGCACAGAGCGCATATCGTTATTTCGAATCAGGATGAAATTCTAAAATAAATCCGTAACAATGGCAAAAGTACGGCAAACAAACAAACGACACACATATAACACAAACATGACTGCAATTGTAAATTCTAGTGGTATATTTTATGTGTGTGAGAGTGATTCTACCATTGTCTTATTTGTTCACTGTAGAATTTATGGTATTATTATTAAATGCGCCCCAGACACAGGTTTTTGGACAAGTAGCCTATTGTAAATTGTGATTAGGTTTGCTAGTGCGGACTCATTTATGGCCGCAGTTTTGATTGTCTTGTTTTCGTGATAATCACAAATAGTATTTCACCCATATACTTAACACAGTAAACGTTAATCCAAAATATCCTTAGATTTGCTCTGTGACCAAGACCTGATATTTAGTCTTAGGTAAGGAAGAGAAAAGTTGAAAGTTTCGTAAGTAAAGTCTGAGAAAAATGTTTAAAACGTCACATTTGGTAGACTCTCGCAAGTCGCTTGTACTGCTTGGTTTCGCGTATTTGCGTAGCACTCGATCTCGCGCCTTCGGCACTCGGCCTCGCGCCTTTGGCGCTCGATCGCCTACGTTGGATTGCTAACGCACTTTAATAAAGTGAAATCCGGTCAAAGAAGGCACGAGGGACTGTCGACAGTCTACACATTTGGAGGCGCGGCGTATTATCTAAGTGAAGGGACTGGTATCAAATTTCTATATTGGTATGTTGTGTTATACTCTCACATTCCATTATTTGTTATGAATAGTGCAATATCTCTCACACGACATCTTTCATGAAATTTAGGGTTCCCTTGCGCTGTACACATTACCGTTACCCGAAGACATCGATGACGTCACACCGTTCGGGACCAATCCCATTTACGGATATTTTAACAACTTGCCCTCCAGCGAGCCGTTGAAAGTATTGGTGCGAGTGTACATAGTGAAAGCTACTGACCTTCACTTTGCTGACATCACTGGCAAGGTTTGTAAAGATTTTGGCCATTGCGCTGGTCTTACTATTACGATGTTCTAAGAGCAATTTAAACAAATGTTAAATTTGTAAAATACGTTTTTTTGTGAAATAAGTCAACGAATTCAAGTAGCCTCCGTATGGAGGGTCAAAATATCTACAACAGTCTTAACAACGGGAAGCATTTTCTTTACCTAAACTGATATCACGGGCATGTATACAATAAAATATGGCCGTTATTGGTATCTTAGTAATTCTTTGCTTCTTATCTGACGTAATAGTCAGTTCAAGTTGAGTTGACTTAATTTACTTTCAAAACGTCTCCTGTAGGCAGATCCTTATCTCGTCGTAAAACTCGGCAAGCAAGTATACAACGAGAAAGAGAACTACGTATCGAAGCAGTTGAATCCAGTGTTCGGAAAGTAAGTAAACATGAAATGAGAGGGGGAAGGCCGATATCTTGAATTTCAATGACCCTTATGAGTGCAAACAGTAAGTTTTGATATTTCTGGCTTTCTCTCCACAATTTTGTGTCATATCTCCCACTTTAAAGGTATACAGTCACATGTACTCTAAATATGGCCATATATGGTCAGAGGGGGATTCATTGGTATTCAAAATTCAAAAACGGCCACCCGCTTAAAATCTGTGATTGCTTAGATTTTCTCTTTCCATGCAACTGTGGCAAAATTGGAGCAGGTGACAGTATAACTTTAACACGGTTGCACGCAAGGGACAGAAGTGTGTGTGATGAAAATGTCCAGTCTTCAGACATTTACTAAGTTTAAGTCGAGTAAAAATCAGTCTCAACGTTAACATACCTATACCGGGAGCAAGACCTTTGTTTGCTTACCCAACAGATATATCTACTGTTCTGCTACCAACAAATCTGAAGCATAATGCAAATTCCTGTTCGAACGACTTACATGTTTGTTCTAAACAGAAATGTAGCGGATGTCTTTTGTTGTTTCTATGACGTTTTTTGTGTTTTATTCTGTATTCTTATTGGAGACAATAATTATTATCATCTATGCAATCCATGTAGGTGTTTTGAATTTGAAGCGCTCTTCCCACAAGAGTCAATGCTGACAATCCAGGTGTACGACTATGATTTTATGCGGTTTGACGATCTGATGGGAGAGACTCGAGTGGACCTTGAAATGCGATATTTCAGCAAACATCGTGCAATCTGCGGATTATCGCAGGATTACGCAATGTAAGATATTATTAATATTATGTAAAATCGTACTGCTTGTACGTGAAAAAATATTGAACCACGGTAAACGTTTCCAAGCTGCATCACACACACACCCGCTTCAAGACAGCCGAGCGGCCATAGCCGTGTTCTTGGCGCTGCTCACAGTATGTCTCAAAAGCTGTCCGCATGATTTCTGTTTGCACAGTTATTAATAAAATGCATGTTTCACCATTCAATTAAAGACAAGTGCTTTTAAAATTCGCCGAGTGTATAAGTAACAGCAGAGCTAAACGGCCACAGCCGTGCACTGCACTGATGGGCACTGTTTACTCTATGCCTCAAAATCTGGCCGCACGATTTCCGTTTGCACATTTGTTAATAAAACGCATGTTTCAACACTAAAAATTCAGATAAGTGATTTTAAAATTCGTCATGCGCCTATGTGCAGACGAACTCATTTCTGGCCATGCATATCAGCTGCCATGCACCTGTTGTTGCCGTCACCAGTTTCACTCCCCCTATTGACCGTAATAGGAAATGATCATGATAGGAAATCGCCCCACTCACCCCATGGAAGTTCCGACTACGATTTGACAACTTAAAAAATTACATAAATTAGATATGGCACTGTCTTTTCTTCTGTAGCCAAGGTTACAATACATGGCGCGATGCCATTAAACCATCACAAATCCTACATAAGCTGTGCATGGCCCTCAAGATCGATTTACCAGAGTATGACAATGACAAGGTCCATGTAGGCGGCAGAACGTTTACTGGGAAAACTGAAATTGAAGATGATAGCGGTGAGAGAATGTTCATGTCTTTCCTTATAAGTGTTATCACACAGTGCTTTTTATGGATTGTTTCGAGTGAGTGACTATATAAATGCGATTTGTTAGCACTTACTTTGCAATAATCATCATCATCATCATCATCATCATCATCATCATCTTTCCAAATGCGATATCGAGGTATAAATGTAGCACTAATACGTATTTGCAATAAATTTTAAGGCAACGAAGCTTCCTTTTGAAGATACAATTAATCCTTTTTGTATGTGAATATATGAGAGAGAGAGAGAGAGAGAGAGAGAGAGAGAGAGAGAGAGAGAGAGAGAGATATCTTTGTTCACATGTATCAGAATATTACTTGAAGTATTGATGAGTCTTTTCACTTTTATATTAAAATGTAGGACACAGGCACAAAACAGTCGAACACCTTGCACTCGAAGCTTTGAAACACTGGGATGAGGTACCAAAAGGATGCAAACTGGTCCCCGAACACGTTGAAGCAAGATCGCTGTACCTGCCCGATACGCCTGGAATTGAACAGGTGTGAAAGACCTCACGTTTTTGTTCTAACCAACTGCCAAGTTTTACCAAGTTGATTAATTCGCTGAGAGTGACCGACAGCTGAATATACCCTTTATTGGCACACATCAAGTAATCTGTGAGTTTTGGACTATACAGACCAAGGGTTTTAGAGCGGTAAACAGGGATAGACAGACAGACAGAAAGAGAGAAAGAAAGAAAGAGGAAGAAAAAAATATAATAGATAATAACATACGTATACGTACCTGTACGTACATACATACATACATTACTTGTACGTACATCCATCCATACGTCCGCCCGTCAGTCCGTCCGTCCGTCCGTACGTACGTACCTACATACATACATACATACATACATACATACATACATACATACATACATACATACATACATACATACATACATACATACGTACGTACGTACGTACATCAATCCACCCATCCATCCATTCATCCATCCGTCTATACATAAATACATTACTCACTTACTTTCTGACTTACCTACTTACATAATTGTTTATATTTTGAAAACCAAAAGTTTTGATGTCCTTTTAAAGTGTTGAATTCACTGGATCGCATGGCATAACTGTATCTTACCAAAAGTTTATTTGACTCTTAGGGGAAATTAGAAATGTGGATTGATATGTTTCCATTGGACATGCCTCCTCCTGCTGCCCCGGTGGACATAACTCCAAGGAAACCAAAGACTTATGAATTGAGAGTTATCATTTGGAATACCTATGACGTCATCTTGGAGGACAGCTCCGTCCTAACGGGAGAGAAGATGAGTGACATATACGTCAAAGGGTAAAGCACTTTCATTGTTTGCATCATTATTTTTTTTTTGGGGGGGGGGGATTAAATACCAGATGAAACTTGACAGTAGCTTTTTCATAAGTACATTACTTGTGCTGAAATATTACTACTGGTTGTCGATTGAATTCTTCACAGTACTTCTCGTTACTCTTGGACTTTTTTCTCTTGTTACACGCTTATGGTTAGATTCTCAGTGCAGCACTCTTACAAGCAAAATTGACTTTGCTATTTTCTTGCCAAGAATAACAAATTTGGAACATTTACCATGATTTACTATGAAAACTTAAAATAGGTCCTGTAGTTGTTGAGATTTGCACTTCACTATATCACATAACATGGTATTATGTCGATGGCAAAAGGTTGACTTCTTAAACTTTTTTCACCAACATTCCCTTTAATATATGCGCGTTATCAGATAGGCTAATACTACGATGTATCGCTCACACGTATTTACACGGCTAGTTTGACGTTTCAATTCATTTTGTAATTTTCAAGTGATGTTCGCTTATTCTACGAGCTTCCTTTTGCTTACTTTTATTACAAATTTAATCTCACTTTCGCGAGTACCCGCTCTCCCTCCCAACACACACTTCTAACGTGTCACCATACTATTCTATTCACCTAGTGAAGCTATGACCAATATTGAAATGTTAAAACCATTTTGATATTATAGTTGATCTTCAACACTTGCAATTAAATGTTCAGGAAAAGTAATCTCCGTTTTTTATTTATCTGTTTTTTTTCTATCTCTATTATCTAAAAATGCGACTTTTTTAATCACAGATGGTTAAATGAAGATGACGTCCAAAGTACAGATGTCCATTACAGGTATGCATAATTTTCTTATGATCGCGTCCATAATGTTGCCATTGCCAATCAAATTAAACATGTATCATGATTTCTTCGTCGTATTCTCGTCTGCTACTTCAAAATCCAAAGTAATGGAGATAGAAGGGACAAATAATGTGGTATGCCAAATCGTAATTAATGTAGTACAGGCCTAGAAAGTGAAAGACTTAAACGTTTGCTCAAACTTTCCCATATAATCTTTCAACCATTCCCTTTCAAAATCAAGAATAAAAATTGGGGATCACCGTGCAAATTTTGGTACTAGAGAAACAAATTACCCAAGATTTATCGAGATATGAAATTCAAAATGGCCACCAACCCTGTGTAAAATCTACAGAGCTAAATGAAATTTCGCTTTTTAAAAAACGAAGACGGTGAAAGTTTTTCTTTCTCCAAGGCCTTCAAAATGAGCCCCCACAAGTGGTAGATCAGAATAGAATTGAAAAGGGAGTCTAAATATCTTTCCCCAGGGCGCATTCTACCGTAAGGGATGTTCATAACCTTCCGAATAGCATTACATCAGAATCAATAAACATCAGTTTTCAGGGCAATGAAAATGTTGAATGTTTCGTTTAAGGTCACTAACCGGAGAGGGTAACTTCAACTGGAGGTTTGTATTCCGCTTTGACTACCTCTCATCGGAGGAGAAGATCGTCATCGTCAAAAAGGAATCCAAGTATGCACTGGATGAAACGGAATATAAGATTCCACCTCGACTAAATTTACAAGTATGGGATAACGATACATTCTCCAGTGATGATATCCTGGGTGAGTCTTCCTGAAAACATAGCTCTATGAGGTCTTTTTGTAGACACTATTGCCATAGTAACATCGTCGATAATTTGTAGAATCCCTACACAGTTCACAAATTAATTCCAGTCTCTGTGTGCAAGGATTTTGATCGCTGCAATGCATCAGAGAGTGTAAAATGGTGATAGCATCTAACATGTATGTAACAAGAAGAAGTCTAAAAAAGGCACATTTTCGAATTTTGCTCAAAGTCGAACAGAATCTGAATAACCACATGAAAATATCTCATAAAACATTACTTGTTCCTTGTCCTGATATATTGAACCAGTAGCTGATGTGAATTTAAAGTAATGCAAGCGAGAGAACATTAATCATTATGTATCTATAATTGTATATTATATTTTTATGGCTTACAGGCAGTATTATTATGGACTTGAATCGTTTTCCACGAGGAGCCAAGGACTCCAAGCATTGCACCTTAAACATGTTAAAGACAGACGGTTCAGTGCCACAAGTGTCCATGTTCAAAATGAAAAGAATGAAAGGATTCTGGCCGTTTGCCAGGAAAAAGGACCAAGAAGAACTCGAACTTACAGTGCGTACCTACAGTTACTCCAGTAATTTGAACTCACATTAACGAACATAGTTTGTCGTTCATACTGAAAATGCTTACTGGGCTTGGTTTTACGTCATTTGGTTAACTACTATTGTGTGTTGAATTCCTGTATGTATACAGCCGATACGCACATTTTTAAAGAAATTGTTGTGGGTTAAATGTTTTTGGGGATATATATTCACGTTTTACGTGTTAGCTTATCCTCTTGTCGTATAAATTTTGATTTCTACAGTCCATCCCATCCACTAGCGCCCCATTTCACTTAAAATTGCTCAACATCAAAGAATATTCGTCTCAAGTTTAAAAACATTGAACGGTCTTTTAAATTCGGAAAGAAAATTGGAATTCTTAATCTGAAATTGAATTGGACATAACAAGGGGAACTTTTACTTGACCAGTCACTTTTGATCGATACACAGGGTAAAGTCGAAGCAGAATTAATCTTGGTAACAGAAGAAGAATCTGAGAAAAGTCCTGTTGGCCTTGCACGTAAAGAACCAGAACCATTGGATAAACCTAAGTAAGCGTATTGTCTATCAATAGATGTAATATCGAAGAAGGCTATGGAAGTGCAATACTCGCGTTGGTTCGATATGAACTTCGTAAAGCGCAGAAAAGATCAACTATCTCAAAACACAGATTCCAAATTTGATAAATAAGGAAGGGGCGCGTTCAGTTTGCGATAAAATTACCCAAATTTTCAATCAAGTATTAATGTGATTACAATTTAGCGTTTTTATTTAATTGTATCATAAAAACATAATAGAAATTAACAGGTCTCCGATAAGAATTCAAAAAATTTCTGACCAAGCAATCGTAGTGGAAGCAGAAGCGAACTTTTTGGGTTACGCATTGATCCAAAGTTATGTCTGATTTTAAGGTAGTATGCACCTCGAAAGTGAAACACTTAAACTTTTGCTCTAACTTTCCTCAAGGAATCTTTCAATTATTCTCTTTCAAAATCAAGAATAAAAATAGGGGGTCACCGTGCAAATTTTGGTACTAGAAAGAGAAATTACCCAAGATTTACCGATATTTGAAATTCTAAATGGCCGCCATCCCTGTGTTAACTCTATGGAGAAAAATGAAAATTTTCGAATTTCGAAAAACTAGGCCGGAGAAAAGTTTTCTTTCACCAAGAGCTTTAAAATGAACCCCCACATGTGGTATATCAGAAGAGAATTGTAAAAGTTTGAGAGTCCGAATGTCTGTCCCCGAGGTGCGTTCTACCTGAAGTTGTAAAATGTTAGTTTTGTTGTGCAGTAGTAGGCTAATCGCAATGGACTTTTTCATTACCTTGATATTTGACTCATCAAGTCCTGATACGATAGGAGGGATAACTATCAATAATTGATGATGCATATTGTTTCCAGTAATTAATGGAAATCACCATGTCAGATTGCGACATTATCACAGTTTCGATCTCGGCAACAGTCGTCAATATCACCTAAATGACCATGCAGCGATAAGTGTGATGTTTTGCCCAGAAGGGCACGACTTTCATTCATTCAAAGTTGCAGACTTGATGCCTTATACCGCCTTTGACTGATTACGATTAAATATTCAAGATCGCTTGACCTTGTCAAACATGGTGAACAACAAAAATGCTACAACATTTCGCAAAGAGGAGGATTACCGACGCTTTTTTGAGTGTGTGGTCATTTACATATTTTTACGTCGGCATCATGTGACATATGTTACAAAGTTGTGGGTGCTTGATACGACTGTTACTGTCCATTTTAGATCGTCATGACACATGTTACTGTCAAGGTTAAACTAGCTAAACAATAAATAATTGTGCATGGGCCACCTGAATATAAACGACACCGTGCACAATTTCACTTTCCCGCCATACTGGTAACTTGTCACAGTTTTCACCCGAA
This sequence comes from Ptychodera flava, assembly GCF_041260155.1. NCBI lineage: Eukaryota > Metazoa > Hemichordata > Enteropneusta > Ptychoderidae > Ptychodera > Ptychodera flava. Next base: position 6,580,012 of record NC_091932.1, on the reverse strand, counting down.
GACCCACAACACATACCAAATTTCCAGTTTAGCAACCCTTTAGATGTTTGCATGGGTGAGCAGCAGCAGTATTTTGTTTTTATGGGCGATATTGTGCATTCACTTTGTGAATGAAAGCTTCACTATGCTTTCCTTCTTATTCAACCCATCAGCCTTTCCTAATGCAATGCAAAGTTTAATTCTGATTCATTCTTCCGGGCCTTTCATATTTCCAGTTGTCTTTAGAAGATTGATCTAACTTTTATTTAAGCTATCTCGCTTTTAAGCTACTGCAATCTATAAGGCATGATCTATTTATATCCTTTCAGTCGACCAGATAGTTCCTTCATCTTCTTCATGGGTCCACTGCGAGCTCTCAAGTATCTCATTTGCGTTCGTTTGAAATGGTTGCTCATTAAACTGATGATCATGGCACTCATATCGGCTCTGCTAGGCCTCTTCTTTTACTCCATGCCTGGCTACACTGTTAAGAAGATGTTCGGTGTCTGATTGACCTTTGTGTAAACCAAGATCCATGAAATCAAGGTATTCAAAACACACGCTTCGGTTACCGACCGCCACCTTCAGTGTGACGTCAATACACACCTGTTGATCATGTTCGCTTCCTAACCTTTTATAATCCTCTCATCTTAGCTGACCGATAGAAACAACTATTCCCTGCTGTATCCACTCTGTTTACATCTTCCCTATTAAAGTTTGGACATGGCAGTCAATGGCATGTACTCGTGCAATTTAACCACTTACATAGCTCTTCTATATCTTTCAGTCTTTTTGTTGGCCATGTTTTGTCTATTTATATGTAGTGGATTTCTGTCCGTTCTAAGCTTTGTTGTAATGTTTAATCATTACAAACAATTCTTTGTTGGAGAAATGTGTTTTTGTAAAGACATGATTCTTAACTTTCACTTCATAAATTCTAGAGGCATGCTTTCAAATTGAACTTGTATATTAAACTGTTGATGCACATGACGTCAACAAGCCAGAGGAAAAACAATAAACCCATCATTTTATAAGATTGTTTGAACATCATGTTCACATCACCATACTTCTCGTAAACATGTGGTAGTATCGATTACCTTGTAGTTTTATCCAATCATTCAATTCAGAGAAATTCTATGGCAAAGAAGATAGTTCTAAATATTTACGATATCTTCAAGGACATCGATTAGAAAGTAGCGTCAGCGTTCAGGCACTTATCGCACAATGACTTGCACGGTTCGATCGCGAAATGTAATGAAGTCACTTGGTATGTGCAACATTAATATGTCGTATACAGGGATATACAGTATTGTTCGTGAACGATATAAACGTGCCTTCCAATTCGTCACAAATTGGCCCAGCAGTGGGTGTAAGCGAAATATTGAAATAGTTCCGGGCAGAACTGAGGTCAGAAAAGCTGGATACTTTGGGTATAGTGAGAAACATACAGAGATAAACCATATCTTTATCCTGACCTGGGGCCTATATTAAATAGTACAAAAACGAAATACTACAACATTGTCCCTAAAAAGCTAATACAGTTTTAATTCACTGTAAGACACTTCATGAAATCGGGAAATTCAAAAAAATTGGTACGAGACAGTCCGTTGAACTGTTTGACAGCCCCCTACCAATCACGACCGCCAACGACATACAAATGCGTTGACCAACGACTGTCGACTAATGACTTTGAAACAGTTGTCCCAGCTTGAGTACCACCGTAGTCGGCAGACTTGAAACTAATGACCGACAAACACAGCACTACATACACTTACAACTCTGACCGTACTGACTTGGAACACTAGTACCAATAGGGCACAACAGAGGCAACAATTACAACACCAACCAGTGACATCGATGACAGCAGTAACAGCACTGACGACAGAGACGGCCTAGACAGAGAACAAATATCAGAATAAGCTTTTATCACTACTGAATTGGTGTACGCAAGTCCATTTACATTTGACATGATGAAGTCATGCTTGCAAAACACAGTCCTGGATGGTACCACGCTGACAAGGAACTGGTGCTGTTTTGAATGTCTTTTCCGGTAGATCAAAATTCATTCACCCAACACTAACTCCATCGTCGTACACCACGCCCTCTTCGGCGAGTCTTATCACCCAACGCCGAAAATTGATTTTTGATTTTTGCGTAGGTCAGCGGAGCGAAAATTATTGCTCTGGCCTGCGAGAATGCACTAACTCTAATTCGCAGTCCCTACCATGTTACCCAATGAGGTAGCAAATAGTCTGTGTACTACCTCCGTGGTCATACATGGTGAATTACTCCGATACTGAACGTGTTACCCGGAACCTCAATATCAACCATCAAAGTCAATGTACTGAAAACAGTTACATTGAAAATTCACAAAATAAAGCAACCCTGACACACATTTTTCATTTTTTCTGGATTTATATCCACGTTCATTAACGAAGCACGCACCGCAAGCCACCTTATGCATAATTGTATCACGTTACAAGCACAACCTAAAACACATCTTTCGTACACATGTAAAGAAAGGCGCTCAACACGTGGCTTCTCAAGGCTCGTGTGATGCAACGCGAGGCTTAAAGCAGAAGCGACGTATTGAGCGCCTGTGTATGTATGTCTAATTGTTTGCGTTCCTGCCTATGTGCGATGAATATTATGCATTTGTTTTCTGGAATATGTGTTTATAAATGTGGTAAATGTATAAATGTTACACACTTAATACATGCGTAAGAACATTCTTGTGTCATGTAATTGGTGAACGTGTAATACTATGTGTGATTTTCAATTGTGGATTAGTTCTTAAATTCTTGTTTGTTTTCTTCCACAGTCGTCCTGATGCCTCCTTCATTACTTTAATGGGTCCACTGAAGGCGTTGCAATTCCTGATATGTGTTCGCTTGAGACGAATACTTATAAAATTAACCATAATAACAGCTCTTCTTGCCATAATAGTCTTGTTTCTATATTCAATGCCAGGCTACAGCATGAAAAAAATCATCGGTGCCTGAAGATTTTAACTATTGCAAATCAATTGTAGCTTTTATTTCCTACCCATTATTTACATTTTCACTTATCACTGTATAAATTACATTTTACCATACTTTATTATGGCATATTGCATAACGGAATTTTATGTGCATTTTGTATACTTTATTTTGTCTACCCTACCAAAGAGAAATAATTTGTAGCTATTTCTTATCAGTCTATCGGAGATGGCATACGTCGTCTATACTGTTTAGGCCACAAGCCATTTGAAACGAATTGGATTAGAAATGTCAGTGAAATTTGTATGAATGTTCAATTAGCAAAATTTATGAAAATTGTAATTTTAATCATTACTTTTGTATTTTACAATGTATTATGCATTAGAGTTCAATTAAGGCATCTAGCCTGTACCTACACCATCAACATCAGCGTGTGTTTCAGTGTTTATAACTTTAAACAAGTAAACAAGTACGAGTAGGGTCAAGAAATAAACGCCAGATGAAGGACCTTACACGAGCTTGTTAGTTGCAGAGTTTTTGAACAAAATTAGTTGCTTTGGCGATATCATCATTTTCAAAACATTTTCAAAATCCTTAACTTCAGTGATCACAGACCAAGTATTAAGATGATTAAGAACGTTTTTGGCAAAGTTTTAGAAACAAACGTCTCTAGCCAATCGTATAGTTTGATGAGCCTTTAAGTAATCGAGTTTTCACTGAGTTTATGTAACGTATTTGTATTTATGTTGTTTTTTGCGATATACGTCAACATTTGTATCACTCGCGGTATATATATATATATATATATATATATATATATATATATATATATATATATATATATATATATATATATTTACAATATACATCTACATGTAATATTTACAGTATATATTGACAGGTAGAGTTTTCAGCATAAGTCACACAAGATGATGATCGTTTTTTTAATTACTGCGGTGAATAGAAATTCTTTGTGAAATGGGAAAGTCCGAATTGTATCATGGTTTTCTGAAATTGTTGAATATTTACGCAAAACTTAGTCCTGTGAAAGTCTGTATTAAATTGCTTCAGTATCGAAATATCTCTAACGGTAAATTACGCTTCATAAAAAGAGCTAGACGATTACAATTACGCTCTACTGCGCATGCGTCAGGTGACATTATGTTTACTTAATCCTCGATGGTATGCTCAAAATACAGCATATATTTTTGTCGATGGAAATTTCATCGGTTGTATTGCCTTTCTGGACAAGTTCTTGCAGCTTCGTGTCACATCAAAACAAAATCTCAAAATTTCCACAAGTCTTTCAGATTCAATTTTTTGCAATTCGTTCTCATTTAACATTCATTGATCACGTTGGAAAAGCAATACTAATTTCAGTGGATTTCAAACAGTCTATTACTGTATGAAAATAGCCGTTTACACTTCCGGTTTAGCAACGGTTTGTCAGCGGTTCGTCACCGGTTCAATGGCTGATCCGACTGGACCGGAAGAGAACCGTCGGTTGTTTACTTACCGATACGTTACTTAACCGTCAGCTTATCCGCTTTGTAGGCCGACGTATACGACATGGCTTAAATGTCCTTTAACCGGCATGGTTAAGCCCAACTTATACATCGGTTAGGGCCACGTCGGTAATGTTGAATCAAATACTCGTAGCCCGTTCACAACCTCAAAATTCTGCCGAAACTTTGTATTTGTAAAACCGAAGTACTTGCTAGCATAACGTCATTTACCAGTAGTGTAACATAAGCTAGGTATCCGTATCTGCGCGTGTGATTTTTTCTGGGATTTACAGGACATAGTTCATGATTGCATTATCAATGGAGGTATGCTACCTCCATGCTACCTCCACGCTGCATTAATGTAGAGAGTGGCAGCGAGACCTGACTTCTACTGTAGCCTATATTCGCTAAAAGAGTGAGCTTATCTAGGCATGGATGTCTATTTTTTACATCCATGATGTAGGCCAGTTTGTGGAGGGACAATGTGTAGGCCTACGTTTCGAGTATTCTTCAACCAACGGAACGGCTATATGCCGTGAAACACACACGTTTCATAAATTACAACATTTAATGTTTGTCAGTCAGGCAGTCTGTAAAAGGAATCTTACACTGCATACCAAACGTCGGTTTCGAAACTATCGGGAATCGAGCGCAGTCTAGCTCTTATATAGAGCGCTCAATCTGGGGGGAAAGCTTTATGACCACAAATGTAGTCGACTTATCACTTCAGACTAACAGGATCAATGTGAAAAAGCAAAAAGCAAACAACGCTACCAGGCGACAACCGTAACCAGCTAATTCCATATGCATTTATGCAAGGAATGCCGTGACGCGGTTCAGCTTTGATGCAAAGGGGCAAATAAAAAGCTGTCACTCATGGATCATGTGAGTGATTATTTACTTCGATCATAGACGTGTTTTAGAGGGTCTATGCTTCGATGCGAAGACAAGTATCAGTGACAAGCGTAATATACAGTATGGCCACATGGTTCGTTGTCCACACGTGCAGCCTCATCAGCTTGATCTGTCGAAGGTGATTAAATGTGTGTCTGATTAGCCTTAGCTATCAAGTGTTGGCACGCACAAAACACAAAACTTTCAGATGATCACACCACAGATCCAATTTTAAATGCTGGGAAAATGCCAGGTACGCAACAAATGTGCATGAGTTAGGTATATAGACTGGTCCGCAGCACAAAATCTCATGAACCAAACTGCAGGGACTGACGCAAAATTTATCTCTTTACTAATTCTGTCAACAAAAAACACATTGATTACACAACAAACAAGGATGAGCGCAACACATCTCTAAACCGAAGCAATCCGGTTGTTTCGTATCAAAGGCATTTTTCGCTCGGATGTAAAATTTTCGAAAAACTGACGCCAAATTTCTCTCCCTACTTGTGCTGTCAATATTAAAACACATTGATTGCACAGCAAACAAGATAAAAGCGACACACCTAACCGAAGCAACCCATTTAAATTCTCTAAATGCAACTTTATTTCGTAATTCACAACACTTATTGTGTTCAGTCTTTTGTAAACGTGGAGTTTTTACAAATCCCTGTTTCAGATTTTCGACTATTCATCAAAGTTTGGGTTGACGTTATGATTGGGAAATGAATCGGATAAATAAGCATGAAGACATGCGTTTACGGTAGTTCTCTTTTTGGAGGAGGTGATTGCCCTGTAATGGCCATTTACTCGGTTTCAGATAAACATAGGAGGTGGAGCATGCAGACATATTTGCAATCGGAACTGCCGATTCTTTATTTTGTTTTGATAGTCCTATAGAATATAGTTGCATTTTGCCAAGGTCGGTGCCATTAACTTTACCGAAAGCGACATAGCCATTCAGTCGCCCGAGATATAGTCTTAAACTGCAGAACTTGCAATTGTTTCTTTCGACTTGCTGATTCCTGCTTCTTCAAGGGCACGTGTGACAACGTAATTGTGGGATGAGCTACTACAAGATCGTGTTGAAATTTTGCAACAATGGCGACGTCATGACTCAAATTATGAAAAAAAACCCGCAAAATGCCTTTGCTCAAAACCCTATGGCTTGCCTACGAACCTGACCAAGTCCGACAAAGCTGCACGAAAACAACGTTTTCAACGCCAGCTTTTTCATTTACCCGTGATAACCAAGCCTTGCCATTCCGGGAACGTTACTCGGTTGATCTTCGGCATTGTTCGGCAATGGTCGGTTACCCATAGCTACAGGGTATCATTCATACTCGGATAGACACGATTCAACCGTCGGGGGAAATTCGGATGGGGATCGTGACATCGCCATCGTCGCTTGCATCAATGACGGCATCGGAAGATATTTCAATTCACAAAAGGTGAAACAGCCCAAACTGCGGTCAAATTTAATAAGTAGCCATAACTGTCAATTTTACTTGTGGTCAGCTAATCATAAGCTTGCCGCACCGGACGTTGTCAGTTCTTTTCGCGCTGGCTTTGCTCCGAGTCATCTATTTTGCATTGGTCGATCTCTCATTCACATTTTGGAAATGGCATTGTCACTGTGTCAATCGTTCAAGTAGAGCAAGCTTTGAAAATGCGAACACTGACTGCAAAATTAAAATATGATCATGGAGGTAACTGCGCGATACGATATTACATTGTTCAGTACAAAAGACACTGACGTGCGGATAAAGAAACAACGACGGACGTGAAAACTTGAGTAAGTGGAGATTTTTTGGCTATCGGATATGTTGTCGAGTTGATTAATCAGATATCGGCACATGAAAACGGTATCGGGCTCGATACGCTAACAAACCCCTTTGAGTGAACACTACATACATACTGCCGGAATCAGGCAAAACATTTACACTGTAAAGAAGAACCGGGTCGTTTGTTAAAACACGTATTACCACCCGACAAAATCGCTACATTTACGAATCTCTGAGTAGTTTCCCAGTCTACCCATCATGGAAAGGAACTGGCGAGTGAACAAAAGAGAATAATCGATCTGGAACAAGCCTTTGTTTATCAGCTAATCCCAATTAACGAGGATCAGTTAGCACCTCCCGGCAACTGAAAGAAACCGTACTTGACAGTCCGACGTCATAGGCTAACCTGCCATCACACTAATTTATGTGAATACACAAACCGCCAGGTAGACGGTTCATTTTCTGGCGGAAACGTACTTTTTTCATGAAATTTGAAATAATTGTGACATTAGCCGTCTCCGCAATGCGATTTTCACCTCGTAGAAATTTGGATAGGAATCCTAACTGATAAGGGCACAAAGTATTTTTAAGGGGTACACCCACCTTCCTTGAGTGATTTTGGTCATTTTTTGTTTTATGATAAATTTTGAATCCGTGTAATATATAGCCTTTGAGTGGACGATAAGTTTGAAACCATAACATACTCGGAAATGTGTTAGATTTTAACAAAAATGAACATTGTGGGCCAGTTCGCGTGCCATCGTTTATCTTATGTCTTAACCAAATTGGTCATTTTTCTGTCAAATTTTCGAAATTCTCAGAGAATACGCCTTGAAATCAAGGCCATCATTGAGCTGTGTCGCTCATTCATAATAAGTAATTGTTTCCGTGTAATACACGATTGTTAAAATTCAAAACATATGCACGTGGCTATCCCGGTCAAATCGGGGAGCTTTTGTAAACATTGTGGACACATTTGCATTCCTATTTGCATAAACCCTTGAATGACACAGCGTTGCGTAATTTACATAGTGACGTTGTTGGGCTTCTCCAAAACCCATGATCACTCCCACCTGTCAACAATAAACCGTAACAATAATGTTTGTTGAAGCACCGTCCCTCCACCCAGGAGGGACGGTGGTTGAAGCCTAGTCCAATAAGTCAGTTTTCGACATACGGAAGTGTCTCCGCTCAAAACGCATTGCGGCCAAAAACTACCTGTTTTACCGGTATGTTTCACGTCTAAGCTTATCCATACCCGATAAGAGACAACTGTTCTCCATCCAACTTAATATTACGACCTCAAAACCCCAAAATACGTCCAATTCTGTTAACATTTTACATGTGAGTCGACATGCAACAAAGTTCCACACTCAAAATTCTTCGATCCTGCTCTGAATGAAATTAGGGTCGAAAAAACTACCAAAAACCACGACTTTTTCTGGTATATTATGTCGGTCAATACAATGTCTGACATTCAAAAACTGTTCCCAGAATCCCAACCTATGATGCAGAACACCAAATTATTATGTCCGTTTCTGAATATATTTAGCATATCTGCTCAAGTCCGACATCCAAAATTGTACCTACTCCGGACTAATTGGAGCCGAAAAAAACGAACATCTTTTTCTGATGCAGTGATTGTGTTTTACACATCGGTCAACCATGGTCAAACTCGGTAAAGTTCGCGTTGTAAGCTTATGCACCTTCATCATAGCATCTGAACGTAATCACAGTGAATAAAGATTACGTTCACGTACCTCACCAAGGGTTTCAGTGTCGTTTTATTTTGGAAATGGTTGCGATGTCATACAATTTGACAGTCGATCGGGCGACATCCCCCATGAACTCTTTTGAACTCCCCCGGATTATACGCGAAAAAATATGCCGACCTCTCCTCGGACCCTATCGGCAAACGTTGCCAGGGTATTCGTCGATTGTTTTACATTACGTTCGAATGACCTTGCTTTGGTTTGGAATCTCCACCCTCTGACCGGAGCTCAGAGCAATTCAAAAACTGTTTGTTGAAGGCACGATAAAGTTGCTGCGCTACTTGCCAAAATACGGAAACATCAGTCGGTACCCTCCAAACTTCGTATGATAACCCTAATTATACAAGTAAGTTTAAGCTATACCTCGAAAATACCGATAGTTGTGGTTGGAGGATGAACTAGCCGCTTTGCGGTGCTTGACGGTTCTAGTCATTTATTAGATTACTTCTCACAACTTGTGAACAATAAACATTAGTCCGATGTATCTGGGGAACGTAGGCAAGCTTATATTATGAATTAGGACACGTCCGATCTCAGTAATGACTCATCGTCATTTTTTTGCCTGGGTAAAGCCATTAGCTCTGGCGACGTGCCGAAACGAAGGCTCCAAAAATCGGTAGTTTTCCGTGATTTATTTTATTTATTTATTTTATTTTTCTCGGAACTTTTCTTTGAACAATTGTCATTCCCGATCGACATTATCACTAGGTAATAAAATATGCCTGCGTTTAGGTTAATGCACGTTTAATTATCAAATACCGTCGCGTTGAAGTAACAAAACAGGTTTTTTGCGTTTTTTTCTCGAATTGACGTGGTCTCTATGCAAAGTATAGTCTGACATTCAAACTGACCCCGTCTCAATCAAACTTGGCCTACTTCGAAAATCCAAAAATTACGTCTTTTTCTGATAACACTTTACATGTTCGTCTGCACCTAATGAAGTCCGACATTCAAAATCGATCCCGCTCCGAACTAATTGCGACTGACGATAAAAATGTCAGATGACTTTTATGTCTGCATATGCCCAGTGACGTCTGGCAATCAAAACTGTTCCCGCTTTATACTGTACGGTTTAAAGCATGCAATGAACATTACGTTCCTGTACGTCACCAAAAGTTTTCTGCCTTTTTTTGTGAGAATGGTTGCGACGTCTTTTTGTTTCGACAGTTGAGCGAGCAACATGCCTCTCAGTAGAAATTAGAAATAATATGCCAATAGTTCGAACTTTTAAAGCGACAAAATATCGCACCGGTGTCTCTGCTCTGCCCGGTTTGGAAAAGCTTATTGTTATGTAAATTCTATGTGGGTAAAGAGGGAACGTGATACGGGTAACGCACGTAAAGTTTTGCTATATTACATTAGAATGATGCTGTGATTTACAATGTAAACACAATGTTGACCTAGCATTTGTTTTTCAATTTGTACCGCGCTCTTATAGAGCAGACCACGGTCCCTCTATCACGAACAGTTATATAGAGCAGACATAATTTGTCATTGGCGGACTGCTTATGAAATGAGTCGAAGTCCAGGGTCGAAGTAAATCTCGATTGAAAAGTATGCGATATTTCACAGCACAAATTCATGTCAGTATAGCTTGAAAACGATATTGAATAAGGTAATTATACACTTATGCAATAAATTTAAAGAAACCAAAATAGAAAATAATAGAATTATTTCCATGAATTTGAAAAAACTTAAACAACCACGAAAGTGCTTTTTTCGAATCACCAACTGCTTTTTCCTGTTTATAAACTCAATCACGCGGACAAACAGCGTGCTGCTGGGTTGTCTATCATCGTTATTATAGTAGTTCAACGGCCAGTCGCCACCGAAGAACGACGAATGCTCGATTCAACATATCAGAAAACGCGATATTCAACTGTTTGACTGAAGTTCACGTATTTCTTTACTTGTACAAGACTCGAACCTCACGATTTTAGAATGACACATTCAGTTATAAGCAGTGTGCGAAATTAACGTCGGTCCGACGGTCCGAGACCGACAGATTTCTCGTCGGGCCGAAGGTTTTTGGCAACATGTCGGTCCTTATGACCGACTGAAATTTGGAATAAATGATGAAAATTTCTCCGTCAAGACCTGTATACAGATGCAGATGATGAGTGACTCTGAATCATGCGATTCAGACTTGAATGTCATGCACCTATCGATGTTTTCCACGGAGTGCGGGGCAACAGGGGATATTGATCGCACTTCGTGTCCTGGTAGTGGGGAATTTGATCTCTATGGTACACCAGACCGGGGGTGGTGGGAGTTGACAATGTCGCAACATAGTAATTTTTTGTCTTGCGACTTTTTACATTTACAAAAAGTCTAACCCCCCGATCGACGCGCATAGCACGGTGCAACTGATTACATTCAGATCAGTATGAATTACGTCCGTGCATGCAGATTCTAGCAATGATGGAATGGATTGATTTTGGTGCAACAATGTGACTCAATATTATAAAAATACTCGTCTAGAGAGTGTAACCCTGGTAATGTTAGCATATCTGTGTCATATGATAACAACACCCAGTAGGCCTACTACTTCACTAGTTCCACACTTTAAGTGTTCGGAATTTACATGTACACAAATGTACATAATACAGCCCTTCGTTTTATCAAACTGACTCTATTTTCTTTGCTTTGATTTTTCATTGAAGCGTTAAAAACATAAACGGTTCACAGAAGAGTTTAAGACAAAAACCTACTACGAGAACAGTGCTGTTGACTTATCATATTTGGTTTTGAACATGGAGGTATTTGTTTACCTCAAGTTTTGAACAAGGACTAGATGTTACACGACAGCCCAATTGCACTACCTGCAGTCGACAGTCAGTTCAAGTTTCGCTGCGTTTGTTTGTGGACCGCTAGAACATCTTGCTCGCTTGTTGGTTTTAACCAAAGTTCACAAGGCCGTACTCTTACCACGACATATCGTGATAACAAGTGTGCATTTTATAAAACAGAGCGACCTTATCATTAACAGTTTTGTCGAGTTGCACTGTCTGTCGTGTATATTCTCAGAGGCCGAGAGTAGGGCTTCAAATTGTTTCGATGTATACCGTTTTACGACAGGCAGGCAAAACTCAGCGTCATGATGGACTGTTGGCCTAAATGTCGCAAAAGATTACGTCTTTTAAGATTTTACGGTATCATTAACTGATTGTGTCGATGGTTTTCAGCAGTATCGAGGTCTGTCAAACTTTTCAGAGTCATTTTAATAACTTTACGTCACTGTTCTTATTAATAGTCGCGCCAGCGGCTTACTGACTACGCATGCGCTTATTCATAATATACTATGCGAGTAACCGGAAGTGTACCCTTCTTTCTCATGATGGGCGCCGCCATGTTTTTTTTTTTTGAGTACTCGTAAATAAACAAATACGAAACAAATTACTATGATATAACATGCCTTTTATAAAATATACCTCTTTATTAGCCAGTAAATGTTATTATACACCATGTCGCTGATACAAAGTATCGTTGATATAGATAAACGGAGAAACTTCGTGCATATGAACGGGGGCATACGCAAAGAATGCTGGGATTGAATTATAGAAGAGCGCCCCCTGTGTCAATAATTAGATTCAAAAATTGCAAGTTTTTAGACGGAACGCTATAGTTTTCAGCTTGCAAGTGGAAGGTGGGCAGTGCGGTTACCATTGCAATGATAATTATTGCATATACGTCCCTGTTTAACGCCATAGGCTGTTATCATTGTAAAAATTGCCAATTTTTGTCCAAAATTTTTACACGCTACAGAAAATCTATACCTGCCCTGCTGCAGGGTTTGACGTCGTGTAAGTACGTGAACTGCTTTCATCAGAGGGAAACTGGGCATAGTTTTCATATAAACGTTTATGAAGTAACAATTACAGTTTATCATGAATCAATACAAATAACATTGCCAATCTTAACCCCTGGCGCGACACCAAGGGCTGAGCCCTATATAATATTATGCAAAAATTAATATTTGTCCGCATTTTTAGAAATTGAAATTGCGCATGCAAAATCGACGAAAACAAATCTTAGTAGGCGACTGCTAGTGTAACAATGAATAATAAAAGGCATATTCAGGACTCAGAGTACAACCTGCAAAAAACGGCCATGTGTGCAACATTGATAAAATTTGTCCGCATTTCAAGCTGTGTGTCCGATGTCGCGCGCGTACAGCTGTATTTAGGAACAAACGTGTAACCGTGAACAGCGCTATTGTACACAGCAATGTAGAGAACACCATTCCCCATAGAAAGTTACAATAGAAAAAATTTCTCGCTATCATCAGCCACATGTAGCTAGTGCATGAGCCTGTATTCCCCGGCCCCTGGGTGTTTGACATCATTTTATAGTCCGAGAGTAGGGGATTTGACATGGCTAGGAAAAATGTCAAATTCTCCTGTTAGTCCCGTTGTCTCTCCCCCCCCGTGATGGAAAACATTGACATTGATAAATGTGTGCGCATGACCTTGAGGAAGATGAGGGCTGTGATCTTTTTCAGATTCCTGATCATGTAGATGAATATTTCATGATCATTCATTTACACTATTCTGCAATCTATGTGAAAAATAGTCCTTTGGAGTGAATACTTACTGACTCTATTGATAAAAGGATATGAAAAATTAAATATTACAACATTCAAAAGCATAGTATCGGTGGAGAAGTTAACTTTAATGGTCGTTAACAACTGCATTTATTGAGGACCGGCAGTTTTCTGTAAGGACCTGAAGCTTTGGCTTGGTGCAGGTCCTTATGACCTGAAGCTATTTTCTCTTAATTTTTTACATGCCTTTCACAAAAGTAATATAATTATTTCTGTTCAGGGCGACACGCTTCGTCCATCGATAGTAGTCGATTCGCGACCTTTCACAGGTAGCTTGTAACTGCGACCTTGTTGATTTTTTACATGATTCCCATATTCAATATGTTTTAATTTGTGATTTACGACATAGAAAATACCTGATGAAGAATTAGTCGATGTCGGGACCTCAAAATAATACTCTAATTAATGGGTGACCATCCTTTGAAGCAGTCTCTTCTACCGCCATGCACATATTAAAGATGTCTCTTGTAAAATTTCGTGATTGACCTCTCTATTTTATATCGGTGGCGTTATTTTCTTATTTACTTCGACGATTTTGAATTTCAATCGTATTTTGTGATACAATCATGTAGCGTTCAACAGTAATATTGGGTCAGTACAAACTGAGTACGCTGGGTTTTTAACGCCCAATTTGGCAATAAAGTGAATACGTTTGTCCATTGACGCACATGCATAAATTTCAGCCTTGAGACAGGAAAGTGAACATCCGCGTGGTCCGACAAACGAAACTAACTATGAAATGGCCACGACGTCGATGGCTCCTGAAATCTTTATCACATGATAGATGTTTCATGTTGTTATCATAAACAGTAGAGTGGGCTCCCTCTACTGTCTATAGTTGAATTGCGTTAATTTGGGCATCTTTAGAGGGGACGGTGAGAGGGTAATAGAACCAAACTCATGATCTGTGACAGAATTTTGTTTACTTACTATTTTACCATGGGTTTGGTTTGTGTTGATCTGGTTGGTTAGCCGTCCCAGGGCCTGGGAACAGTAGCTGCAGGCTTGTCAAACACTAACTGGTGTCAACTACTTATCTAGCCGGTACACTGTGCCAAAAGTGAAAAATCCATTGAGGATTCTTCTGTATATTGTTCTGGATACTTCAAGAATCCACCAGAATACTACAATATACATTATGTATGCCAGTGGATTCTGGTGGTCAATGGTTTCTGTCGGATACTGAACAGAATCCATTGCTTAATCCATTGCAGGATTCTGCTGGATTCACGTGTTATCCATTATATATGTATTTCAGGATACTACTGGATTCTCTAATTTATAGAGAATCAAGGGACCAGTACTTTTGGCTTGATTGATTGATTACATAATAATGGGAGGGTCAGTTGCCGCATATATCCATACTTATTATTCACCAATTTTTACATAATTATCCAACACTGGCTTCGGGGGAACTGGGGTGTGGGGGTGGGTCCTCAAATAACAGTAATGCTTTGTAGCTTTTGACTCATGTATTTCTACTCATACAGGCATCACATACACTATATATATATATATATATATAATATATATATATATATTATATATATGTGTGTGTGTGTGTGTGTGTGTGTGTGTGTGTGTGTGTGTGTATACACAATGAGTACTCTTTTTACAAGTGAAGACACCAATGTAATGATGCTTTCTACAGCAAAATAGAGTACAGATTGCATCTGAAAACTATACTGCAATTTAGATACACAAATCCAAGATCACTGTAAATGATTCTTCTTTATTCCAAAGGAATGTGTAAATGTTAGTAAAATAAATAAAAGGCAATATAAAGCATTATGTAAACTACACTGATTAAAAAATACAGACAAAAAACATTCAGAACAATTTTCCTGAGACACATTCAAAGTTATCTTCAATACTGTAAAAAAAGAATTTCCATAGCCTTGATAACTCTAATATCAATTAATGCAGTCACTTTTAAATATGCCTGAGCCTAACAGGGAGAAATATGGTTCATCAGAACAATTTGATATCTTACCATTATCATCCTTATTGACCTGTATACAAAATTTTGAAGCAATCTGTTGACTGTTTCAGAGAAATTATTTTAAACAAAAAACAGGAAAATAACCCAAAATACAACAAGCAACTAAAAATCTGCTTAATTAAACCCCTATGACAATTTTAAATTATAATAGAATTCATTGTTTCACGGCCTGATCTGTGAAAATAAAACCAGTGAATCATGTGTCCCAAACAGCAAAATAGTGAAATTAAATCCTGGTGAAAATTAATGCTCTTTACAGTATGCTGTAAATTTTGGCATACGTTTAAAGATATACATGTGTAGTATTCCTAAGTTTTGTACATTTTAATTTGTGTCAATTGAGATGTGTCAGCTAATGACTGTGTAATTCACCAAATTACAAGATCAACTATGTGTACCTTTAAATATAGGAATAAAAAATCATTTCAAGAGTTTCTTGATTGAATATGAAGCACTCAAGCTATCTACACAGCAAGAAAATGCAGACACATGCCTGTAACAGAGGGATAATCATTACCTGTAACAGGCCCAGATAAATAACCTTTTTTGCAAGACCAGTAAAAACCTGTCAGATTTTAGGTTGTGTAAATTCTGATTCATGGTGGTACAGGATTGTATACAATGCTGTAAATTCTGACTGTATCAAGACCTATAATTGCAGCACTGAACCACCTGACCACCGGTGTGCGTACAGTGGTGTGTAAGCTGCAGGGCCTGAAAATCTGTATGGATTTCAGGGTGTAAATTTGTTGTAAAAATTGGCAAATTTTGATGATAGAAGCAGAAAGAAATGTTATTGTTTGAACACTGAAAAATTTCAGACCCTGTTAGAGATCAGTGTTCACAGCACTGTGTACAGGTGCTGTAATTGGTAGAAATACAGCCATGTGTTTACAGTACTTGATACAGACATGTGCATCAGCCCCTGATAGAACTCCTTCTGTATTTGCTGACACAGACCTGTAACACAGTTTGTATCAGGGCCTGTGCAGGAACTGTCACTGGGGTGAATTTTTTTGTAGTGTATGTTTAATTAACTCTTACTTATCACATACATGTATGTGCACTGTTAAATCGTAGCTTTTGTTCAGTTAATCAAAATCTCAAAAACTAGGAAAAATTGCTCTGAAAAACACAATATTGCATATCTCAGGACAAACTGATTACTGCTTCAATTATATTATCCTAAGAGACCTGCATTTAAAATTTCAAAGCAATCTGACAAGCAATTTCAGAGAAATTTTTGGACAAGAAATAGAAAAAATACCATCAGTAACACGGTGTGGCTCACATTTGTTTCAGCATGTTTAAACACTGTAACTGCACCTTGATAAATTCTTGAGGACACAAATCCAGATACGTCAAAGTGACAAATTTCAGCAGTACTTCAAAGATGTACTTGTGAAGTATTTGTAAGTTATGCCTTGGTTATACTAAACTTTTCTTGGTGTCAACTGACCTGTGCCAGCTAATGACTTTATATTTCACTGAACTTACAACACCAGCTCTGTGTACTACTTTTCAAGTAAAGCAATTAAAATTGAGAACAAATCAGTTGTTGACCAACAGAGGGATGATGGATAATTACTCAGAAAAGCTATGCATCACTGTTCTGTCTCACACAATTGTCACTGAACTGTTGTTATCAGGTGGTCTCTCACTGGCTCTGCCATACTTCCTCTGCAGTATGTAGTGTCTTGAATTAGAGTCATTAAGCATTCGCTGATTGAGTGTGTCTATCCTATCAAATCGTTTAGTTTGTCAGATCGCCAAGAAGGCCTGGAGGCAATTATCCTTCCATCTGGTGGGACCTCCTCATCAGACATCAGGTCTGCAGTTACATCATTCCAGAAACCCTTCTCATCTGCATTGATCACTGCACTTCTCCTCTTTAAAATCTGTAGGTAGAAATGATAAATGATGGTTATTTAAAATCATGCAAAGAGTGAGATAAATGATGGCATAATACATAAAGTCACTGTCATAACTAACAATATGGTACATTTGATATTTTAAGAACAACTCTGGTATCATGACTTATTACTGATTTGAACATATTATGTTGCCTTCCATTCCACCTATGCTTAGGAACATAAGGAAATTCATGTATCATTTTAACATTGGCCACCCTTGTCCAAAGACCTTTGAGCACATCAGAATGGAACTGTCAATTTACATAACCCTCAACTAAAGTAAGTTTTGCTTTGTTAAATTTTATTTGAACCCATTAGTACATTTGTACAATTATTGTGACAAAATTGTTGACTCTGTATATCTAATAGTGCTAACTATGCAAAGACCCAACCCATACTACAAATATCCCATGATTCATTCTGATTTGTACCAACAGAGATTCCCTAGTCAAGCCAGGCATAGCTCACATGTGTAGAGAAAACTGTAGACTACTAAAAATAAAAATTTTGAAAAAAATGCTTTGAAGGAGACTCATTGTCAATTACCATTTCAAATGATTTTTCAATATCATGCATTATTTGAGTGCATATAACACGATGGGAACTAATTTGGGATAATTGGATGAAGTAATGTCGATTTCATCTACAAATGTAACCTCATCTACTTTTCTTTTTACGTTACGCACTTGTTTTTATGAGTATTTTGTAATATTGCAACATTCAACTATAGGGCACCTAACATCTTTGAGAAATTTGAAAAATATGAAAATCCAATTATCCCAAATTAGTTCCAATCGTGTTATATACATTTCATATAATTTTCAAGAAATTATATAGACAGCCATACAGAAAAAAGTTTGAAGTATAATAGAGATACTTGAAGCATGGACTGACTGTTGTTGAATACTGTTCAATAACTGTCAGTCCAGCCACTAAGTAAATACTAGTTCAAAACTATATCCTTGTTCCCAGCGGGTGCAACACTGAAGCTGTTTTGACTATGCAAATGTTTTTATGAAAAAATGTATATTAAGTTACATTTTGTGAAATAAGGCAAGAGTTTTCTTGCACACAGTTGGTTGTTCCAAAAAAAAAACAGTTTCGTATAATGTTAATAAAAGATAAAACTATGGTTTTTTAGCACATCGTGTAATCTGGAACATGTTATCAGAGCATACATTGTAAGCTTGTTTCATCTTTCAATATTAAATTTGCAACTCTTGGACATGAGTTTGTCTTGTGATATTGTTTCAAAGTTGTGTTCCCAGGCAAGGTTCATAAAATACACTTCATGGATTCCTTCAACAATATTTTGGCCAGTTAAAAGCTGTTAAAAGTGTTAAAAGCTCATCCTGAGTTTGACTATGCTATTATTGTATGTTATGCTATGTACATTTGTGTTTTGAACTCAATCTAAGAGCCCCTTAAGTTGTTTCAACAATACAGATAAAGTATGGCATAAAACTTCGCCTCAGATCACCTCTGTATCATTTCCGACATTGCTGTCGCATCAGTTTGTTTATTTTCTATATCGTTTCATTACCGCCTCTGTATCAGCCTTGCATTGCTTCCGCATCGTATCAGCCTAAACATCGCCGCTGCATCGTATCAAGTCAATTTCATGGTCCCAATTGGCCACGGCATATTATTCACTCAAAAATGCAACAGCAAAGTTGCCGCCTTCGGAAATTTCGCCGCCTGGCATTGCCGATGTTTTTGAGAGTAAAGGTATACAAAATGAAAGATCAAATACATGTGTCCGACCCCATATGTCCGACATTATCCATTCATGAAATGTTGCTTCAACACACAAAAATGGGAACAAAGTTGAAACATATTGTGATTATAATGCGTTTCTTTTACGAATTGCTTTATTTGATATGAAGTTTGTATACCATTTTATTTGCGAACATTTTTGTAACAAGATAGCACTCTACCAGGGACAGACATTAACGGTTGCAAGTGAAAGTCGCGTTTGGGCAACTGCAACTGAAACACCAGTACCGGTTGCCCGATGAGACAAGTGTCAAAAAATGACGTGGGACAACTTTCCACTGACTAGAAACCCAGAAATGTGTGGTACTGTGTGCGGAATGACCATTTTAAATGACTGAAATTAGTATTTTTAAGCTTTTAAATACATGTACGTCCTTGAAAGCGCACAAGAAAAAACTGGCCATACAAAGTAAGGAGAATTGCTAAAATAATAACTGCAGTGTATCATATACTAGGTTAACACATATAGTGATGCCACCTTGAATTCACCTAACGCTTTACACAGTGACCTTTAAACCCGATTGACGTGAATAAATTATGATGTAGAGGAAGTCCGTGACCTTTAGTCACAACACATTGATAACAATCTGATAGCGGGAACTTCCAAGTGTTTCAATAATTGCTACGCAATTCATACTATAGAGTTACACTCCGCAACCAATTATCCATCAAAAATAAATTAATTTTAGGCAAAACTATCGCACCGTGCGCATACGGTATAAATCTGAGTAGGCCTACATATGTCACGCCGCGCCAATCACTCTAAATCACGTACCCACATCGTCCAAGACGTTCGAATTCATGATTATTAACCGATCATTTACCTTCAACTAGATGAAATCTTGTCTATATTCTCAATTTTCGATGACTTTTGACGAAATGACATCGACTTTTCATGCCCGATATCTCATATCTGATGTCTTTGAGTTCCGTGAATGAGGCGATGCGCTAGTGAAACGATACGGAAACAATACCAAACAACCGAGTGATGATGTTGGATTTGGGGTTGGGCGATGCGGAAACGATACGGAAACGATAATGAGGCTAAAAAAAGCGAAGCTTTGGGCGATACTTTATCTGTATGTTTCTCTAAAATAATTTGCAGGGTTTACACATTTCATTGTGATCTCAAAATTTGACATTGAATAAGCTGCATAACAATCGATTACATCTGTATCTTCAAGGGAAGGTTAACAAGCGACCTAGCGGCCGATATAGCTCCGCTGTGTTTATGTAGAGAATAACTATTTTTGACACATGTTGGTGAAGAAGGTGGAAATCTTTGATAGCTCATTTCAATGGCCAGAAAAAGATGCTAAAATATCTGCAAAAATATACAATTGAAGATTTCATCATAATTTGAATTTTTACATCGGATCATTCCAAAGAACACGTCCACTAAAGCTATCTGACGAGTAGTTTTTAGAGAATAAAATTTTCTGACCAAAAATGGCAATAATTGTCCCCCAAAATAAAAATTGCAGATTTCACCATAATTTCAGTATATCACATATTACAATAATCCCTTGGAACCTGTATACCAAATATCAAAGCTATCCACTTGCAGTTTTTGAGAAACAATTTTTTTAACAGAAATGGCAAAAATTGCCCCAAAATATACAAAATTGCAGATTTTACCATAATGTCAAAATATCAAATTTAGTTAATCTGTACGAACCTGCATATCGAATTTCAAAGCTATCAGACCAGTACTTTTTGAGAAACACATTTTCGACCAAAAATGGCAAAAATTACCCATAAATAACAAAATTGCAGATTTCATCATAATTTCATAAATATCATTAAGTTCATCGGTAGGAACCTGTATACCAAATTGCAAAGCTATCAGATGAGTAGTTTTGGAAATACACATTTTTTGACCAAAATGGCAAAAATTGCCCCCAAAACACAAAAATTACACATTTCATCAGAAATTCAATATATATTACTTAGTTCGTCTATACAAACCTGTATACCAAATTTCAAAGCTATCAGACCAGTACTTTTTGAGAAATACATTTTTGACCAAAAATGGCAAAAATTGCCTTAAAAATGCAAATTTGCATATTTCTGCACAATTTGAACAAATCTGAAATAGATCATCCCTAGGGACCTATGTACCAAATATCAAAGCTATCTGACTGGTAGTTTTGAAGAAGAAGATTTTTACAGATTTTTTTTACCAAAACGACAAAAATTGCCTTGAAATACAAATATGCAAATTTCACCATGATTTGAACAATCTGACTATAGTTACCCTAAGTAAACTGCACATCAAATTTAAAAGCAATCGGACGATCGGTTTCAGAGAAGATGACTTTTTTACCAAAAACAGGAAAAATTGCCCCAAAAATACAATTATGCAAATTTCACCACAATTTGAACAACCTTGACTGGGGTTACCTCCAGGAACCTCTATACCAAGTTTCAAATTAATCTGACGTGAAGTTTCAGAGAAGAAGATTTCTTGACCAAAAACAGGAAAAATTGCCCCAAAAATACAATTATGCAAATTTCACCACAATTTGAACAATCTTGAGTGAGGTCACTCCTATGAACCTCCATACCAAATTTCAAAGAAATCTGACTTGCGGTTTCAGAGAAGAAGACCATTGTTGACGGACGGACGACGACGAACAATCAGTCTATCGGATAAGCTCCGCGTCTCTGACAGCGGAGCTAAAAAGGCAGATTTTGTCGCTTAAAGCTGTTGGTGCTCTGCAAATGTATAACCAAATATCAAAGCTCAACTAAGTAAAATTGATTTTACTTGTGTCATGATGGTTCTACCATGTACTATAATTCACCAACACTGGTGCTTTGGTTACCTTGTCCTTCAAAGTTCACTGGTTTAGACTAAAAAATTATCAGTGCAGACTTTGTAGTACATACCTCTCTTATTCTCCTGTTGTTGGCATGCCTTTTTGTGTAACTCTGTCTTTCCTTGGGACACTACCCTTTCCCTACTTTTTCAGTGCCTAATAAACATCTCCAAGGGGCCTGCAACTTGCAAGGATATAAATAAAAGAGTTAAAACTCTTACTGTGAAAAATCAAAATATCTGAAACACAGATGATGAATCATCATATTTCATGTGACAATATGACAATGAATAATCATATTCATCTGGCTATCAATTGGTATTCACATTTGAATCAGACAATAGCATTCCCAGGCCTACAAAGGCTTGACATCATCGGATTCCCATGCACTAAGCATGGATGAAAGATTGACTCTTTTTACATCCATGGTTATACAATAATACAAAATGTTCATGTTGAAAATAAGACCACATTTCATTTGATACAGAAATTGCATTAATTTAGAAAGTTAGAAAGTTGGAAATCATTAATGAAGTGATGCAAAATAAAATGACATACCATGTTTAGGTAAGATCAGAATTATTCTCATGTTTACTTTAAGGCAGATGAGTTGCAACTTTTGACATTATTTTTATGATTTTTATATTTAGATTAAAATCAGTTCATAGCAAATTTCTACATAACTCAGAGATGTTTACTCTAGTGTAATTATCCACAGAGTTGGACTGCATGAGGAGATTCTTGTAAGACAAATAATAAATGGGTGCCGCACCCAAATATGGCCGCCTACATGCAACTACATGATAAACAGCGTAAATGGTGGATGTACACATTTAAATCTTTACAAATACAACATGGTGCAACCCACTGAAAGGAAGGGAAAGGGATTCACTCCACTTAGAGGAAAAATTCTTGTTTTCACTTATTATGGCAAGATTTTGAAAATTGCGGGAAATTTAAAATTAACAAAGATGTGCTCAATTTCTTGTCTATTCTGCCACAAGCAAATGCTGTTGAGGCACAGTTAATGACTATATCGTTCAATTTGTAGATTGCAATGAATATCTGAAGAAATTGAAGGTACTTTGAGGTTGGACAAATTTCACAGTGTTGCAGCTCACGGCCTTTTAAAGCCCACTAGCAGTATCTTTAAGCATTATTTTATGCGCTAACCTTTTCCTGCCAAGTCCATATTTCACCATCAGGTCAAGATGGTTAAAATAAATGAAACACAACATATTCCATATGGTGTATTTTAACATAATATTATACATTTGAAGGCTGTAGAAAACATAAATATTGTAAGCTGATTTTTTTGGACTAAGATGCTATAACAGGCCAAGCCAAGCAGGTGAAAAAACGCCATGTTTGGGCTCAATACCGCGTTTTACTGACTTGGCTGATTGGGAAGTTATAGTCTTAATACTGTCTGGCAGGAAAAGGGTGAACTTTCAAGTTGAAATAAGTTTGTGAGAGTGTATAAGGTGGTGCATAAGAAGCTGGGTAGAAAGGACTGATGTAGGGTAGAGCTGTGTGCATGTGACATGGCTAATGAATGTAAACAAGACAAAATAGACTGTGCATAATGGCGATAGGCTAGTTGCGACTTGGATTTTAATGCCAGTAGTTGATGCACCCCTGTTTTAGACAAAGATGATGGGGCATGTCCTCAAATTGAAGCGTCTGCAACGTCTACCACCCATACAAAGGTTGAACACTACAAGGCAAGCATCCATTAGGGCCAGCTATGATCGTTTTGAACAGCAATATTTTAGGTCGGACATATCTGATTTTCCAGAACATTAATTTCCAAATACATACAAGTTAACAGTATGTTTAAGAGTTGATATAAACTTTATTTAAAGCTCCATAAGCTGTATCTTTTGGCTATTTTTTCAGAACTTTGTTTTGTGGTTTCCTACACTTTATGCATTGAATCCCTAATTCGTAATTTAAAGCCAAGTATTTAGCATATCAACACAACCTAAATGAGTATAATCTACGAAATTACGGTATTGTTGAAAATTGCATTCAAGCCTGGACTAGAATTCATTTGTAAACAATAAACAATGATCACTACACACATACAAGCTGTGTTGACAAAAAGAATACTTGAAATTTCAGCATGACAAACTTTTTAGGATCAGACACAGTAGTTGATACAGAAGCAGAACACTGAAAAACTTGCAACAAGTTACAGCTTATGTCCCTTTAAATCCCACGTTGACAGAATATAGTATTTTCCACAGAAGATTCAAGGGTTTTACATGTGTGTTGATGTCCCCCGAATTTCTAAAATGGTCCCCTTGGGACAGGAGTAGGGGTTTACAGTGACCCCCTGTTTTGACATCCCAGATTGAACACTGACAGAGGTGAATGTTTTCACCTGTGACGTTGCATGTTCTGTTCCTTAGGAATATTACCAAAATCAAAATGACTGTTAAAATTTGAATTTACTCATCATATGTTTCACAAATGTATGGTTTCCTACTGCAGTAAAAGCCAACATCCTTCAGAGCTGAAGTAAGTTTGTGAAAATACAGTAATTTTGGTGTATGTGCAATTTTGCACAAGGTAAAGATTGTGCTGTGATTAAATATTTGCCCAAACATGCAAACACTGAGGATACTGTGCATACCTGCACTGAAATCTTCACATAAAGTGCACAGAGTAGTCTAATGTATAATGCAGAGCGCTGAATGTTTTCAACTTAGACATTGTATGTTCTATGTCCTTAGTAATATTACCTATTTTTGAAAATGGGGAATTGCGAGGTGTAAGTCTTCAAAAAGTTTATTTTCTAGAATCGATTTTCATTCTAACATTACTCAAACCTAGCGGCCGATATAGCTCCGCTGTGTAACTAAGGGATACTGTCGCATACAGTTGTCTAGCAGCAATTCCTTGCAAGCTCTATTTTGGAGGCCAAAAGAGTACGCGACAGCTTTGAAAAGAAATGAATTTTTATGTATAAAAATGTGAAAGAACCTTGAAGCTCCCACCTCAATATCAAAACGCTTATGTTACAATATATTTTGGTCTCGACAAGTTTATCCAGCAAAATCGCTGTAGTGAATATCGCCATGCATTCTGGTCATTTTGGATAAAATTAGTATATTTTTAATGCGAATTCACGTACTTGTCACACATTTAAGGTGTCAGAGATTCAGAGATTTTTTGTAATTGATATATTTACCAGCAACGCGGCTCGGAGCAAAGAAACAGGAGCTGTTTCCAGACCGGTGGGTGGAGGGACGGTGATTCACTTCACATTGTATCTATGAGGAAACCATTAAATCTTATTTTTCAATACAGAACTAGCCACATCTGTGTATTTATAGATGCTTGATTATTGATATTAATGTACTTAATTAGACTGAGCTGGTTACTAGTGAATGTTGGTGCAAGAAATTTGGTTTTTCGAATAGTACCGGATGGTGAGAATAGCGTTTGAAAGCAGATGTGAACAACAAATATGCTATTGGACTTTCACCCAAGTGATTACATGTTTCTAAAGGTTTAGGGTATTCTTTGAAAGTTCAAAGGTCAGATAAGAAATTTTACGTCAGTTATTAATAAAACATCAAATAAGACTGTGACACAAAGGACAAATGAAAGTTGGGGGCAATCTTTTCTTGAAAACACTTTTGAAGGGTGATTATTCTACATTTTCGAAACACCAACCAACACCCCAACCCTAGCCCCCCCCCCCGTAATTTCTGTACAGTCCCTCGCCACAAAGGTACATTAGCATGAAGTTGCCTGGGAATTAGATGTTCATTGTTTATTTGAAATTTTATCAGCAATATCGATGATTTAAACAACACAAACGTTAGACATTTTTGCAAGATAAAGACATTGCTGAACACGTTTATACGAGAAGGAGTAGACGTATGTAAGAAAAGACACTTGGGCTGGTTACATAAGACAAAGAGGACAAGTTAACTATACATACCTGTACCTGGTATGTACACGACCACCGTCCAGCTGATGCAGAACTCAGCAGCGATCGAGGGGGTCGACCTTTCGCTTGTGCGAAAAAGAGTTGCCCTCTTCCGTCCAAATTGCTAAAATGGGTTGTCGAGTTTCGTCCCGATTGAACGGAGAATAAAACTTGCTGCTTGTCGAACCATTGAGCTTCTGGGTAGTAGCTCTAAAACGTAACTCAGTTCATGACATCGACACGATTGGACGACTCTCCAGTTGTACTAGATTAAAACGTACAGCGTAGTCGTCGAGATGGTCCAGGATTTCAAGGGTAGACTGTAGACATTCCTAAACACGGGCGGGACATGTCAGTAAACGCTAAAAGATGAACGACTGGAGATTTTGATCATTGTTGGCGGTACGTGCAAGCGACGCCACGCCAACACCACACTGGGTCTTCTGATTGACCTTTGACCAATATGGCTTACGGCTCCTTAGGTTTAAATATTCACGAAACGAACTGCGAAGAATTTGATGATAACTATCATTTTTTACTTAATCTTGAAGAAAATGTTATTTTTTCGCTCTCGTTAGACAAGAATATTGCTAACTTAGCCCCATCTTCGTCTTACACCAGATAAATGTACAAACTCAAGGACAGCAGGCTAGAGGGTCAAGTTTTGCCGTGCTATCAGACTGCGGCTTGTACTGTATTTACGCAATATTATCCTCATGAATATTCTGTGTTAGGCACACAGACGTGCCAAACCCGTGCACAGAACAGGAACATCGAAAAAAGCTGTTCGGAGGCGATTTTTGAGGGCAGAGGAAATTTTAATTTTGCTCAGGCAGGGAACATGTTTTATAAAGTGGCAGGGGAGCAAATTTTAGTGTTTGTTTTGTAGGGCAGGGCAGATATCGGTTGATTGTCAGGGACAGGGCTTGGCGAAAAACGAGGAGAGAGAAAGCTACTTTTAAACGGGGACAGGGGAAGTTGAGCCATGGTGTTTCTGGGATTGGGACACAGGGCTAGTACTTATAACTTTTCATGTCTGCAGGGGAAAAGGAATGACAACATTTTGAGGGGATTTTTTTCCAGGGCGGGGAAATTGGCAAGTTTTTTTCGCCACAGGGCAGCTTCAAAAATTCATAGTAGGGAGGGGGAACGGGCAAAAATAAGTGGGGAGTGGGTTTGAGTGCGGCAGGGTAGGTCGAAAAAGTTTTAGTGGGAGGGCAAATTATGAATTAATTACCCTCTCGACTGAAAATTAGTCAGTTCACATTGCTTGCCGTGCACACTATATACCTTATCATTAGTAAGGACCCCTTTAAAAGTGAATTGTTCGTTGGCTGCACCTGGCTGAACCGGATATTTGGCGAGGTCTTTTTCAAAATAGTAAAAAATAGCAGCAATTAGGCCTAATTAAAACTTTGGGTAAGGCCTGTAATCGTGTGTCAGTCATACTACGAGGTACCAAAACGACTGAAGACAGTATTTCCGAACCAAAAAAACGGGGGTGTCAAAGAAAGTCGATAACTAAATTTTAAAAGTTGAATAAAATATTCATGGTCGTTGCTCACTGTTGATTAATTCGTGGAAAGTATCGTGTCTCCCGACTTTGATTCAACATACCCTTTCTTTCTTTTTTTTTTGTCGATCGATAAAAGTATTTTAATCTTTAATATTCCATCATTTATAACCGATGTCATATCCAAACCTACTGTATTAAGTTTCTGACGAAAATACAAGGACGTGTCCAATGCGCCAACGTGGTGCAATATGTTTTGAGACATTGAAGAAATATTGTAGTTCGGCCGCGCTCAACAGGTTGCTCCAGAAGTAAGGATGTCACAACAAGGTCTAGGCGAAAAGATAACGAATCAGTTGTATAAAACACGGTTTTTAGTTGGATATCGTATCTGTTTCAATTTCTGAACAAGCTTTGGAATTAGCCTGGTATAGCCTAATAACTATCAACCTGTAGGCACCCCCCTATGACGGGAAAAGCGAAATATAAGCACTTTTTTATGCAATTCATCATCATCGGGTCACGGTCGCGATTTCACATGCGGAACTGAGCTTGGTGTTCACCACAACTTGATGTGGGATTTGATGGAGCTTGGAGGTACCGGTGTATGAGTTAGGTAGTCAGAATAACAATTAATCACAAAAGATTTATGCATCAAAATGTAAAGATTAATGTGACTGAACTATCTTATGATTTGTTTGCTGATTGACGTTTGGGGCAAGGCGGCGAAAGTCCAAGGCCAAAAGAAGAAGTACGCAGTCGAATCACATATTTTGTAAGAAATAACCACCGGTACCATAGGTACTGTGCTCAATCCGGCCCTGACTTATGCTCCCGTCCTGTTTCCAAGAATAAGTTTTCGAGCTGCGTTGCTAAGCAATGTCGCTAAACAACCTTGACTCACGTCCGAGCCGATTTTTGATGTCGTTGATGCCCCTGGTGAATGTTAATGAGAGTGTATTGGCAATATTCGAAAACACACCGGTACAAAATGTAATGCAGCTCTCCTATAGTTATGTGTCAATTAATCAATTTTCGTCGCAAGTCACATCAATTTTAACAAAGTTGAACTCACAAGAGAGTGTCGTCTGCTGACTGCACATATTTGTCATAAAAAATGAGCGACATTTGCGATGGCAACCCTAACAAATCGAAACGAGAGCATTTTGCTAAATATTATGATCTTAGTTGTCCGCGGATTATAGGATTATAAAGTTGTTATAAAACGTGCCTGTCTATAGAATTCTTTGGAAGTCTTGATCGCTTACGTACAATGATTCATAATAAACTGGACAAGTAGAATTCGGACGTCCGTCAATTCTAAATCTCTCACGCAGGATTTTTTTACTTAATCAGGCAGTCTGGTATAGACCATCTTGTAAAACGCTCCATCTCTATATACTCGCTAACTCTTTGCAATTGGAATTCTATGCCTGGGAAAACAATACGAAAAGTTCAGACATGTCGCCATACGGTATATTTTCTATACACTTCGGGGGAAGAACAAAATATAAAAAGCTTCATACTTCATAATTGATTTTATTGGTAATATAAACAGATGAAAGCCGATGTACATCAGCTCTCCTCAACTTTATTACATTTGACTGTATTTTGGATAGTGTGCGGTTGTTGGTGTACTCTTTACATGTAGCTACCGCGAGACACATCTGACTGCGTTCCGCTGTATATCGTAAATGTTCTTGTTCTGTACAAGTTTACGAGCATTTTCTCTCGCCAGTCGTTAATAACCCGTTCCAAACGCCAATCATGTGATTTTACCCACCCAACAAACAAACAAAATCTGCCACACATCCAGTTAAAATATTGTTTCACTGCCCTTAAAATATCCACTGCCATTAAAAAAATAAAACGATTCCCCTGCCCCTTTTCGATGAACAGCTCCGTTGACTACCTGTACCTGAAAATTTAGCGTTCTTTCAACTGTCACTATGGGTCTGGTCAGTTTCTTCGGCCTTGGGGATCCCAGGCCATGGAATTTTACCCGAATAACCGCCGTCACCCCACAAATGGAGTGGCCATGAAATTAACAAATCACACAAATTGCGTAACTTCTCACCCGTAGGATGGGACCGTTAGAGACTAGTGACAACTGCTTCTGAGAATTAGTCTTTGACTGTTGTGAAGATTTTGCGGTCATGTAACGTCTCTTGTCTTACCAATCAGATACTGTTCATTTATATGTTTATCATCAAGGGGAGGCGTTAGAATCTAGTTTCGCCTTACAGAAGTTTAGCTATGTTTTGTTGATCCTTTGACAAAAATGCTATCGGCGCGTGCCATGGGACCGCAAAGTCATGCAAACACGTGCTTTGATGCAAATACTGTATTGCTGATGCGTCAGTTTTCGGTGCGGAGCTAAATCGTGGCGATCAACAGTGCTCAGTGAACGATGGCTTGAAGCAGGGGACCTGGGCGATCTTCACCGCTCCTAAAATTAAAGGCTGTTTTTTTCAGTGAAAACCGACTGTTTTGGAGAATGCCCGAAATGTCACCACCATTATCGTTTCACCTCTTTGACACTGATAGTACTCGCACCATACACCATAGGCGAAAGAAATCAGTCCCCTGGGGTAGGAGGGAGGTTTTTTGTGCAACGGTTTACCTTATTTTATTTTATTAATTTTGACTGTGATATTTCAAATAAAGTTCAACTCCAAACTGTCTGACTGCTTTCTTGATCATCGAAATATTTATTTGAAATACCACAGTCAAAATTAATAAAATTACTTTTATTAATTTTACCACAGTCAAAATTAATAAAATTACTTTTATTAATTTGACTGTGGTATTTCAAATAAAGATTTCGACTCCACACCGTCTGACTGTTTTATATATTACCCGACAAGTCCTTATCTCCTCTCCAACGTGTGTATTGTAATTGCTCCGAAAACATTGCCAACTTGCTAATCCTTGTCGGTATCAGCGGATTAAGTGATTGAGTCAACACCACAGCCGCCCCACACATGTGGGACGGATGTGGTGTTGACTTAATAAGCCAATCCGCTGATACGCTGATACAAGTTGGCAATGTTTGCGCAGCAATTAGAGTGGTATGTGCACTGGTTGAAGAGGAGATAAGGACGTTGGAAACACAGTCAGACAGTTTGGATTCGAAAGCTTTATTTGAAATATCACAGTCAAAATTAATAAAATCAAATAAGGTAAACCGTTGCACAAAAAACCTCCCACCCCGGGGACTTTCATCTGCCCCCTGTGCATACACAATGAACCATTAATTACAACACCGTCCCTCCACCCAGGTGGGTGGAGGACGGTGATTACAACATCGCTTCAACCCGTGAAAACGACAGGTTGAAATCTCATTTCACATGCATATGTGCAAATCCAAAGCCAAGACGGCTTCATTTAGATGCAAATGAACGAAGGGTGCAGTTGCTAATCATAATATCAAACAAAGGACAGCCGACTTCTAAGAATACCTAACATTAAAGGGACATTATTTGTATCTTTTGATTTTTTTTTTTCATTTTTTCGATGACTGAAATCCCCGGTCAAACCAATAGGAGACCTAAATTGTGACTATGGACGGCTTCAAGGATATGTAAAAACCACCTTCTTGCTCTTTACGGCAAGGTTCAATGTTTGTAACTGGGCGTCCGCGCGATTTGAACCAACTGCCATGATTGAACCCCAGCACATGACCAATATTACTACGCATTGGTCAACTATCAAGTACAGCTAGAACGCTGAGCGGCCGTCACCTACACACTAACTTCAGCACAATGCATATCGAGGAGCTCACGTCGCATAAACAAATGCACGTCTCACAAACTACTGTCAAATAGTGAAATAAACAGGGCATTTGCTTGTAAGTTTGATTTTAGTATCGATGATAGGGACTGTGAAACAAAATAAACCATAAACCATAAACGCAATTGGGTCAATGGTAAAACTAAAACGATGTCAGATGCTGTGGGATAGTGAAACAGGTACAGAGTAATGCATTTTCTGTGCATTTGATCGTTAGCAAATCTTCGGCAACTTTTAAGATTTTTAGGGCATTTTCTTGCCATTACGTTGGTTTGTTTTACAAACACGACATGATCACTTGTTGAACTTGGAAACATCGCACTCGGACAGAACAGTGCACGGTGTAGCATCTGTGACATCGTGACACCGCGCCGAGCGGGTACTGTACTGTCGATTGATACTGCTCGCGATTGGAGTCACCTCTCGACACACAAGATCTGTTCGAATGTTGTTATTCTCAATGCATCGTGTAATTATTTGTATCAGTTGAATAGCATTTTGAACCAAAAGTGAGTAATGACAGCGCCTAGACCCTATACGTCGTTTACGGCCTCCGTCCCACTCCCAAAGTGGGTTTTGCGTAGCTGAGCACATCGTGTACCTAGCCCTGCGTACAGGTCTGTGTTCCTGGCGTTATACGGCCTCCACACCGTATAACGCCGGGAACACAAAGACCTGTACGCAGGGCTAATCGTGTACCCAGGCGAGGCGGGTGTGCTCGAAAACGAAACTCAGTGCGAGTTTGGGATTAAAAATGGGTTGTTTTTGTGGAGAAACTGCACGCCGCGACCGAGGTGCTGCCAGCGATTTTGCACAGCCGTGTTACGCAGAGCTAGCTTTCACCCAACAATGTACATGGTGTACGGTACGTGTCAGTCGCCAAAGCAGCTTCAATCACAGACAGTAGGGGCCCTCTGTTGTATATGCTTCAATTTCGCGATCACCTCGACAATAAAGTGACTGCATTCTACTGAAGTTTATCCACTTCATTTTCCGCTGTTTTGACATTTCTATGCCCACAGGCTTTGGGCAAGTCTACATATGGAGGTACAAACGAGACGAAAAAAATCAGCAATTATAGGCCTTGTCGTCGGCTTCTTGCAGCTTGTAGGCATTTGAAATGCCCATCACAAAAATGTGCTCTGTAGCAGCAAAGAATGGTGTATCTAAGAGCAGGATTGGCCGTCAAGATCTCCATGAAAAACTGACCGTCAAAATGTAACTGAGCAAACGGCATCGGTAATAGGGAATCCCGAAACTGCTACACTGCGCTCTCGACTTTCACTTCGTGTGGTTTATTTTTTTTACACTCAGATCCTTACAGCAGCCTTATAGCAGTTAGCAGTGTGGTCTGATCGCAGGTCAACGGTAGCCCACCATTAACCTCTGACCAAGGTTTTTCTATACAGTGTACGCAAACGGGATGGAAGTTGTCTATGGTCGACCGTTCTTTAGACATCTTTCAATAAGTCGAACAACATTATCAACTTCTCGTTTGCAATAATATAGGTCGAAAGATCAAATAATGTCCCTTTAAACTATTTCCCCATCGATCTGCGTATCATAATATGAAACAAGTTCTCTGGGAAGGAAATCAATTCTATAATTTTAGCGTAGCATTGCGGTGTTTTTGTCCAACAGTAAAATCATATACAGAAACAAAGCCTGTGGTTAAAAATGAGCTTACGCGGACCACGGTCCCTGGGTGGAGGGACTGTGCACGGACAAGTACAATGAGACATACACTGATTTTCTTGATTTCGTTAATGCTTTCCTCTGACTAATTTTTCTTTGATTTTTTCCTTCTGAGTCCACCAGTAGAATTGAAAGCCATCTAGTCGATCGACACCCGTGACACACTTGTCAGATGTTATCTTCGATACCTCTGATGTCCGATGCAACATTCTCTTCGACAAGCTTGCTTGACTTATTCTACCTGCAACTTAAAACTTATAGTGATTTTGTAGCTCATTCTTTACTATTTTGCGTAGTATTTGATAGCCGGTACGTTCTCTCGATACCTCGACACACTTGTCCGACAACCTCTCAAATGGGTTATTTCTCCGGGGAATATATTGGCTATGAAATGCGGACCTGTGAACTTTATCTCATTTTTGTACTAAATTGAACTGACTTGGTTCATTGCAATGTTGTCGGCTGAAATATTTTTTTCATGATTGTTTAGAGAGTTTACTGGCGCAATGGTAATTGACACGTTTTGTACAAAGAAAACACCGTTTGAAGGACTTCCTCTGCGGGAAAAGCGTACCCGTTTCACACGATCTACATTTGTTCACCGTCCCTCACCCACGGAGGGACGGTGATTTGTTGCATAATTGTTCATGTCAGTGGCTTTTCTGCATTTTGGAAAAAAGTTATGTTTCTATCATTTGTCTTTCACTCGTAGTTCTGACGTCGCGAAGGTCGGACGAATTCTGATCGCATCGTTAGATGTCAAAGGAAAGTTTCACAAACGGCGATTTTCAGAAATTCTCTCGGATATTTGAGGAAGCCATTAGGCCGATTACCTCACAGCCATGATATAGCTGAATGATCTGGGCCTGACCTACACTTTGACAACTGTAATTACCACGATAAAAATTTGCGTTAAAAAGACTGATAGCTTGTGGAATAAAAGAGTTTGCGTAGCGCTGGCTACCGGTGGCCTACCGGTGGCCTCCAGCCAGTCGTTTCAGCCCATGTCGTTACGATCTCAATTTCCGGCCGCAAGTCACATCGGCATCGTGACCTAAGTCGTTTCAGCATCCCTGTTTCGATTTTTGTTTGTTTTGTTTTTCTTGTTGTTGTTGTTGTTTTGTTTTTTGTTTTTTTTTGGGGGGGGCAAACTTATCAGTCATTGACTGACTAGTCGTATTCGTAAGCTTGATTGACCTTTGCCTTCTTACCTTTACTTTTACGTGCATTTTGTTTTTTCTCCAACGGATCCGCCTTCAAGCTTTTGATTTATCAGCGGCTAGTGCTATCGATAAACTTGTGTCACAGAATTGAAATGATGTGAAGATATTACTGTGTTTTACCATGTTCCCTGTAAGATAGAACATGCTAATGTTGACACTATACGTTTTAGAGCTTTACTTTGTAACAACTTTAATCTTAGGCTTTGTAGGCAGTCCATCGAGGTAGCCTGTGATAAATAGATGTCGCGGTGCCGAAACGACTTACGTTAGAAAACAGAGAGGCCGACACGAAACGGCTTGCGGTCGGAATTTACGACTTTATGCCGAAACATCTAGAAATTTAACCCGGAAATAAATGTTAAAATACGTGCCAGGAGGGACCGTGGCCAGTATCATGGCGTTTCCAGTCAGTGGACTTTTTCAGGAATTTCCCAGTTTTCACTGAAGCGCCATTATAAATTGACGAAAGTCCATCATGTGTTTTATGATAATGCTCATTGCATCTGTCTTTGAGGTTGCGGTATTTTGTAAGTATATCATAGTTCCCAGCGATATAAACATGATAGTGCTGGTTTGCTCACAGTGGCAAGAAAATTCATATCATGCAATTGCAGATTCCATCGCGAAACATGAGGTGTCAAGAGGTTAGAACTACATTTACACATAAGTACCAGATACACCTCCATGCTCTATTGTATTTCACATTCAGAACAGGCGTGATCGGCGTTTGCGAAGAAACGCTTTGCGTTTGCGTTGTTCATGTAGTTTGTGTTAGGGACTGTCGTTGTACATATGATTGTCAAATTGATAAATTGATGTATAAATTAGCGACATTTCCTATAGTATATGTATTCTTGGCAGCTATTCTATTCATTCAAGGAGATTTTCAGGGGGATAATTCACTTCACTCATGGAAACACGGTCCCTTGATCGTTCGAAACGTCAGTCGTACCGGCTTACTGTCACTCACAACTTTTTATCCTGTTCGTCCTGTAAAACATCGGAACATCGTTCCGTCGCAACTTACTGAAACCACGGTATTTAGCGGTTCACTGACCTTCAAAAACAGGAACAATTGTTTTCGAAAGTTTGCGTAATATGCCTTTTTTTCTATAACACGACCCTAACTTACACTAAACTTTTTTCGCATTTCAAAAATTACTAGTGAACTTTCTTAATTTTATAGTTTTTTGTGCGTCGATATTGACCAGCCAGCGTTTTTGAATGTAAGTTTCGGGAAACTTATTTTAGGCTCAAATCAAAAGTAGCACGCGCGCACCTAAGGACCTCAGTAGGTAACGACATCGTCCAATTACTGATCAACGTCCAGCCAGAATTATTGCCACTTCGATCCTGATCATTCTGACCGCCAAGCTGTTTGTGTGAGCAGTCAATCCATGGCTAATTACAAATCAAATCAGAGTGGGTTGAAATGATTCAAAGTTAAGTACATGTATAGTTATGAGGTAAAGAAGGCGCTAGGCGATAATGCGTGCTGGTAGACACTAATGAATGCCATGCTACCGTGCCTCGGAGTGAGAGTTAACACGTTCTTGAACGTACTACATGTAGTACTAGAATTAGCTTCGCCTTAAAACGTGCGTTAACATGAAGAAAAGGAGTGAAATGAGAATTTCCCTTGTTGGAAGTGATTAAAAAGGGGAATCAATGTGGCCGCGGCAAAACTAGACGTCGAATAACTCCTGTCGAAATGGTCCGGGTGTCCAAGTGAAGCTGGCTACCGTCAGCCTTTAGTTACTGGGAAGACTACATATTTACTGGGAGACATTCTGTGCTAAAATTGACCGAGGCTGCTCCACTATTAATGTTCCTTTATATACCAGAACTAAAAGAGTGTGGTCATAGTATTAGTAAGGCACGTAACCGAAGCGATTCATACTTCCTGTGTGTTACCCGAGCGCGTTGCTTATGTAATCACAACGGACAGTGGTGACAATTGCCCCGTCTGTCCACTGACGCCACTCGCTAGCAACTTCGACATAGTTGAGTAACCCTGCTCGAAACCATATTTTCTATCCAGTTTTAGCTCCGTAAACCACAAAAGTGCATGTTAAAGACAACGTAGATCACTATGTTAGCACTATAGTTGAAAATTGCAACGAATCACCCTGCTGAAACGTGCATTTGGGCGTATTTGTAGATTCGACGTACACGGCCTGTAACAGCTTAAGTGTGAGATTTAGGATGTGTAAGTTTCTGCCGGTCACACCCCTAGGAAATATAAGCTGGCTTAATCGACGGGACAGGAAGTGGATAAGGCGCGTTTACGTTAGCTTATAAAATCGTAAACGCCCGATTTCATACAGGCTGTCACGTTTGTACATTTAATTTCCCAGACACAGGGGTGTTCTTACCCTGGTTCATCTGGTGGATTCATGCCGAGGAAACCATTAACCGATGGCTACGAACATTACAGAAAGCATGTAGTAAATATGAAATGTTTGTAGAATAACTGTCGATAACTTATAGGATAATAGAATGAAATAAATGTTTACACATTGTATCTGCACATGTATTTATGTCGTCTCTTTTTTTTGTCAAAGAAATGCAAAAATCCATCGATTTTGCTGTCCAAATACGTAATCAGCCAATTAAATGCAGCCGTTCACATACATTTCCTGACAGTTTCCCCGTTCATTACTTTTTGACTCTTCTCTAAAATGCTAATCATCAAAATTTATTTGTATTTTTGATGAACAATGGACATATTGCGAAGATTTTTGTTGCTTTAAGCATGGATATCAAATGAGGAACTCAAGCCTATAGTGATTCTTTATTCTTTACGGGAATCTGACTTTGCATACAAAGAATGCGTTTACCCGAAGGAGACATTCGGTTTTATCATTAATAATACAATAACATTATTAATCCATTTGCCCTTGCGATCCCGAAAAACCAACAATGCAACGACGATATCAAACAAGCACCGGGTGTCAACAAAGTAATTTTTCATAGTCTGCACTTTTATTGAAAAATACTCATCCGTCTAGGTCATTTCCACAATGTTTTGCAAAGTTCATTCCAAAATTAGCCACACTGAGACGATGCCTCGAAACGTGTCTTTGATTTTATTGACTTAAAAGCTACAATTACAAACTCAAGGTACAAATTCTTTTTACAAAAGCTAATACTACAGTATGGAAAGAGATACCATTTCTAGAATACGCTATCCGTAAATTGAAAACGATAAATCAACTTGAGTAAACGTCTAGTATGATTATCATTTATGATATAACACCTTAATACTGTATATGACGTCAATAGACATCGTTGGTAGACCAGTAAGAAATACACTAGAAATTTACCAGAGATCAACGCAACAAAAATACGACATCAGGTGATTTCATTTGCTTATCTTTCTACAACATATGAATAAAAAGTAACAATTCTGAAAACGTGTTATTGTTTATTGAAAAACGTCAAATAATTTTGTAAGTAAGAATATTTTAGGTTCCTAAATGTTAAGAACTAATGCAGGCAATGGGAATATTTCTAGATGTCGTTTTTAACAAATACATTTCAACACCAGACAGACATTTCCCGTCTTGAATGTGTCTTTTTTACCTCTCGAAACAATATCACATCAGAATTGTGAGAGGGACACTATCGACAAGATACGTTACTTCTCTTATTTTCATGATTCGTCAATATTACTCAACAAGCTCTAACACATTTTAAATCGTGGGTTATGTGTGGTAGTGATTTTTTCGTCATAAAATACCAAGAGAACATTACTACTGTTATTCACAAACACATCTCAATAAACGTCTGGAATATTTCTATCATTCCTCTGTACTCACAGATGGATTAAATGTTTCGAAGCATTAAAACAATGTAATAGCTTTTTAAACTTTTCATGCGAGTGCAAAACACATTTTAAAGCGCTTACAGACAAGCCTTGCCACTTCGATGCCCTGTATGCATGTTTTTTTACACGCACTAAACGTTTTCATATCATTAACAGGAAGGAACCTAATGACTGGATTGTTTGTACAGGATAAAGAACAGAAAACCAACACCGAAATATATCTGACATGTAAGCCTTGAGACAGAATACTATCACCAGTCTGGGGTGCAAATTAATGTCTTTACGACCAGATTACAAACAATCCAGTCATTAAGTTCCTTCCTGTTAATGATATGAAAACGTTCAGTGTGTGTAAAAAAACATGCATACCAGGCATCGAAGTGGCAAGGCTTGTCTGTAAGTGTTGTAGCTGAAATAGGGCTTGTTATCTAATAAAGGAAAAGCGTTCAAAAACTTTACGTTAAATGTAAAAGCAAATATTTTATATTTTGCGACATCCATTACAATGATCGATAGTAAAATACACATTCAACATTATATAATCACAAATACGAGGCTTTCAGCTTGGAAAATGACAAATATGAAAGAATATTCTGTAACCTTTAGTATTGGTTTGAAAATGTCAGCTTCGATACGGAATAATATCAGTAGATAATTCTAAAAATGACCAGTAGTTTTTGAATTTGAACCGGTAGTTCAATATAAAACAAGCTAATACAAGGTTCACGTCATAAAAATGTTATGATTTCTAAAACATCTATTCATCATTTGATTTTTTGCGGTCTGTCTGAATCTGACGTATCAAATGAATGACAAATCCAACATTAATTACATTTATGATAAATATCGTATGTTAATTTTCTACACGGTAGCTTTTTCGAGATGATGCTGCCACATACTGTGAAAAATGTGAAAATAGTGTACGTATTCACAGAAGACTTCATCAACATTTGTTGCAGTAGCTCTGTGCTCCTCTTTTAATTATACGTGTTACATAAATTATTATTGTTAACATGGATTTTTTACAATAGTGCAATCGACATCACATTGAAATCAAGAAAACACGTCATAACATCACCAACTACTAATCAACTGACTCGTTTTTTGAAAAAATATATCCGAGTAACTATAAAGCACATTCCTTGAAACACAGCACAGACCACATGATTTGTACGTGATGGTTCTATTTTGATTTTTAACATACGACACATTTTTCATGAACACTACGAGGCATTGCCAATGTTCATCGGACAAAACAGGACGATGGCTTATCACGCTTACCACGTGTTTACTTTACCAAGGTTTTATCGCAAAAATTGAATATGCGTTTTCAATCACGATTGGTCTCACTGAAGATATAATAAAACCTTCTACTCAGCGACTTTTCCGGCTACGATGTTACAGTTATACACAATATCGGAGTCACTCCCACAATGGTAGAGTACATGATAAGCTATGCGCGTCAGACTATGTGACCATTTACAAGTCTCACTGTCTACAGCGGCAGACATCACGCTAGAAAATTGTGCGAGTTCATCGGTTTTAATTTTAAAGTATTTTTCATTATACGCAACGTTGTCAATATTGTATTTCCTCATGATGTACCCGGTCATGTGAATCGTGAAGGTCAAGGACATAAGTTCACACCTACTGTTACCAATCATGGCACCACACGGCCCGATAAAGCTGTCTATGATCGTTGATATCATGTCGGTTTCGCCCTGGCGGTCAAGGGGCAAATCAGTGGTACTAGTAAGTGGTACAAGTTCGCAGTGGATATTCTCGATTTTAGAATTTGAACGGAGAGATTCTGACAGCTGCGAGCCAACATCTTCTGAGATACCGTCCGCGAGAGTGAAAGATAGCGACTTAAGATGTTCATTAGACTTGATAAAGCGCGCGAGTGGAATTAAATCTTTCTGACAAAGTGCAAGACACAAACTTGTCAGAGAATCGTGCATTTTTCCGTTCACAGAGTCAACGAGTTTTTCACAACTCCAAAAAGGTTCGCCGTGGTCTGATACGACGTAACACCCATACGACGCAAGGTTTGCACTCGGATTAGAAATCGCCTGAGCTACAAGGGATTGCGGTACGTTTTGCTCAACGCCTAATACTATCTTAAGATGTTTTGTGAACTTCAGATTGTGAACGTAATTGGCCAGTGCTTCGTATTCTTCGGGGGTTGTGCCAGCACAATGCACAGCCAGCGTAACTTTCTCCAGCCTTTCGTCGTCGAGTAGTTTGTATGGCAGCATGTCAATGGAGGATGTGGCGTCATGCAATAGTATCGAAAAGTCCGAAATGGTTTCATTTATATCAACTTCGTTAACCAGAGAACTCAAAAGAGCTTGTGTAGGTGCAATATCCATTTCACCTTCATCGTGTATCATACAAAATGCAAGTTTCTCGAGCTCCCGTGTTCTCCGAATGCATTCATTTAAACTATTAATAATTTCTGGGTCTACTTTACTCTGTATTGTCAATGACTTCAGGTGGATTTTGTTAATAATCTCACTTAACTCCTTCAATACCAGAGGTTCCGGGTTAACGAACTGCAGATGAATATCTGGCAATGGCTTATTTTCCTTCACTCGCTGTTTAATGCGACATTCTAATAATTTGAAGATTATCTTGTACTTTGCCATCGAAACAACATTGAAAGTGTCGTACGTGTATGTTAATGGCAAAAATAACGATCTTGTCAGTTCGTCAAACAAGTCACCGTGTCCGAGAAACTTCTGACTTTTAGACACTGGCGATTTTATCCCTGCAGTGTTCAATTTACCACGAGAAGAGCTTTCTCCGGCATTAGTATCTGTTGAAGGGTTGTTTCTTTTAATATCACTTGGTCTATCATCTCCGTCTTGTTCGTTCTCAAGACGTATTTTTCTCGGAGTCATTTTGGATACTAATGGTAAATACGAATTGATATTTTCACAGGTTTGCAGGTGTTCGGCCATTAATGCAA
The DNA here is from genome assembly GCF_041260155.1 of Ptychodera flava. NCBI lineage: Eukaryota > Metazoa > Hemichordata > Enteropneusta > Ptychoderidae > Ptychodera > Ptychodera flava. The sequence goes on along the minus strand of NC_091932.1, from coordinate 6,539,018 downwards.
AGTAGAAATAGGATAACATAAAGTTTCTCTGTTCTTGTACAACGCGCATAGTGGCATGGTCATAAATTTCAAATATCTTGACAGCTTTGTCTGTGCCGCAAGATAATTCGAATAAAAATGTGAACATATTGAGCCACATTGCTGCTCCACGTTGATTACGTAACAATTCCTCAAAACGACTCTGTATATCAGGACTGTCTGCATTATCAAACAAATACTTAGCACAAAAGAATTCCAACCATGTTTTATGACAAAACTGGCAATTCTTCACCGGTTTCGTTCGGGAAGACCCCCTATCTTTGACAAACAATCCTAGAGACAATAGGGTAGGGGGTTCTATGGTTTCCTGTTTGAAAGAATTCTTCGACTCTTTCAGTGCTTCAAAGGCTAGCTGCGACAACAGAGTGACCGAATCCGTCACATTTTGTGGAATGTTTTCATCAGACAATTCTATGGCATTTTTTATGCAATAGCGCTTCAGGAAACATTCTAAAATTTCAGTGTACAGTTTAGCTTTAGTTTTGGGGAACTCGTTTCCTTCTTGCCAGTCTTCAAAAAGAAGGCAAATGAACGCAACATGCAGAGGTACAGAGAGAAATCCATCATCCATACCCTTATATTGAGATAACTTCTCAATCAGATCCTCGGCTGTGTCATTTTGACTTTCAAAATGCCTTTGTATGTACTCTTTGACATAGTCGAAAGTAAAACCTTTGATTGTAAACCTATCATCGCAGTGTTTCAAATCTACGTCACATTCATGTGGTCTGGAGGTCACGAGGACTGTGCTTTGAGGGAGCAACTTCCGGGAAATTATCTTGCAGAAATCGGAATCGGACTTGTACTTCGGATCAAATTCGTTTAATCCATCAAACACAAAAAGGATTGAATCGGCATTCAATTTCAAAACATAAGACAATTCATGTTTTTGAAATTTCGTGTCTTCTGGAAGTAAACGATCTAAAATATATTCTTCAAGAGATTGATCTCTAACATACCTCATTTCTACCAAAATGAGAAGCTTGAATTGTTCAAGCTTGCCACTGGCCCATTCAATCGCTAACTTTCTACTTAGTATGGATTTTCCGATTGCAGGAACACCTTCGACTCTTATGCGTTTGTAACCACGCCCTCCGGTGTTCATGAAAATTGAACACACATCCTGCAACGGCTGTCTTGCATCGGATCCAGTTTTCCTGCTTGAATTTATCACCACTAAGTTTGTGTATACGTCACCAAGGTCAAGGACTAGTTCTTCGTTCCAAGGCAATGGTTGAAATTTGGCAGCCTCTGTCCGATAATATCTCTTTAAATCTCGAGCAAGATCTTTGACTCCTAGAAATAAAATATAGTCAACCCTTCCTTATTCCCTCTCAGATTAAAATTATTCCACATCACATATTATGTGGAATATTGTCTCTAATGTGCCTTTAAACGAAAAGTAAAGAGCTATTTACACAGTGTTCCTGTTGCAAGATCCAACAGTGAGTTCGATTAACTTTGTTTTGGCATATTTTCTTGGGTTACTTTGTTCCTTTGTAAACTGTCAATTTTGCGTGTGTTTTGTTCACTGCCATTTGTGCTTGTGTATTCTTTTGGACCGCAGTGGAAAAAAAAGGCTTGTCACTTTCCTGCGCTATCCATGCACAAACAGCTTTCGATCGTAAGTGTTTTATCTTTCATATTACTCATCTGTGTTTGTACTATTTTACATTTTTTGTTTACTCTTTATGCAAGATAAATAAATAAATATATAAATAAAAATGAATGAAAAAATAAAAATTTAAAGCATGAAATTTCGTTGCCTATTCATTGTGAAATCTTACCTTGTTGTGAAAAGTCGAAGTGCTTGTCTCCGTCTGAGGTATGCGGAATAGTTATTTCTTTGATGTATTCTTTCACCTTGTTTACCAAATCAACTCTTCCTATATGTCGGAACACTTTGACGAGTTCAGAAGGATCTTTCTCTTCTATTATTCCACATTTGACAAGTTCATTGAGTAAGTCACGAGGTTCTGTCATCTTTTCAATTTTCCCTGCACCGATCTCTTCTTCGTACAGCTGTTTCAAGTCTCCGAAAGTGTCTGACGACAAGAAATGACCACAACAATAACTATAGTTATGTCTTGTCATACACAAGGTAATTGTATTGCAAGCTTTTTTGGCATCCTATATAAAATTTCAACTCTTGCGCATTACTTAATCAAAATTAATTGAGTAATTAACGAATCAATGAACTTCTATAAATTCGTATTTTTTTCCCAACCTACATTGAAAGAGTAAACATTATATACTAAAATTACCTTCAGTAATGTTTTTAGCCAAATCCATCAGAAATATTCGAAACATAGATAGGCTTGAATGTTTTAAACCTGAAACAGAGAGAAAAATACTAACGTAAGAGAAAATCGCCAAAAACCGAAACTTATGATAATTTTATTTACCATAACAAACGATGGTGTCGTCACTATACATAGAAGGGCTTACACATTGTATCAATCAATTGTCTCTTTCTGAATGACCATAATTAGTGTTTTAAAAATTCTACATGACTGAGAACAAGTACAATAAAAAAGAATACCACGAAAACTTGTGAAAAGTAGCACGCCGAGAATTTTATTTCTGACATTCCTGGCCACTGGGAGTCTCAGTGTTTAATCGACGCTATGGGAATAATAGAATCTCACACCCACAAGGACCTGGGATCAGACTTCTTACACGAATTAGGGATATTTTGTCTCAATTGAGCCGAAGCTCCTTGGTTTGTGAGATTCTTTTTCTCACATGACCACGAAATGCATTAAATTCACTTTGGAAACATTTAATGTTTAACTGTATCAGCGACTATCCTACTCTGTGGCCATCTACAGCATTCCATGTCACTAACGCGAACTTTTGCGAGTTTCATTGCCAATACTTCAATTTCTGCTACGGACGGGATGTCCAACAGATCTGCTACGGACGGGATGTCCAACAGAAAAAAATGGCAACATGTATCAAGTGACCTATGTTCTCCACTTATTTTGAAAATTCGGCCAACACCAACGACGTACAACTATCACCAACTGTGTACAACATTATCCAAAATCGTGACAACGCTGTCGTCTATCACCGTACTCTGACCTGCTTACTTTTTAGTTTCGGTCCGTGTGTTACTCAGAGTGCCATTTGATAATATTTTGCACTCGGAACGAAAGGCTGTTTATCATCCAATCAGAACTCGTGTAATATATACTGCAGGCTGTGGGACGGTTTCTGAGAGTGTGGGATCGATTTTTCCCACACCGGCGATCCCATACTCCCAGCGGCCAGGAATGTGAGACGAACTGATCAAACACTGTGTATAATGGCTAATATACGAAAGCAGTATAATATCATTACAGTTACACGAGCTCTACATTGATAATAAACACTCTTTCGCAAAATATTATCTAATAGCACGATGAGTAGCACACTTACCAGAACTAAAAAGTAAGCAGGTCGCAGTGCTATGCAGACGACGGCGTTGTCACGATTTTTGATAATGTTGTACAACGTTGGTGACAGACTCACAAACAACGATCGGAATTTCCAAATAACAAGTGAACATAGGCTACTTTGAATATACCGCCAATTTTTCAAAATTTGTATCTCATATAGAGCAGACGTTGCAATATCAGCAGTGAAACTCGCTTGGAGTTCATGTTAGTGACGCGGAATACAACATAGCCACGACGTAGGATGGTCACTATACACTATTCAATGCTTCGTGTTAATTTAACACATTTTGTGGTCATGTTAGAAAAAGAATCTCACACACCAAGGACCTTGGATTAGATTTCTCACACTCGTTGCGGATATATTGTCTCACACTAGCCTGTGGCTCGTGTGAGATAAAATTTCCCCAATTCCTGTGAATAATCCCAGAACCTTGGGGAGTGAGATTCGATTAATCCTTTATAGTTGTCATATTTCTAAAACCGACATAGAATTACGGAGCATTCGTTTTTAGTACGGGGAGGGTGGGGGTGTCCGGTGGAACTGTAGCGACAAATGAAATGGAAAAAGCGCCCCTCCAAATCAAATTTCTCAAATTTGACCCCCTCAAATTCATCAATTGTATAATGTGACCCCAAAAGAAATTCATCAGATTTGATCCATTAACCTTTGGCACCCTATGACCCCGAGGTAAAAAATTGGGCCCTTAAAATGTGTTGGCAAGAAAAATAGAGACCCTTCCAAACTTTCATGCAAAAAAACAACGGCCCCCCCCCCCCCCCCAGATGTCACAGTCCGTATCAGTAATATCTTAATTGACATATAATTTCTAATTTGACCTTTGGACTTTTAAAGAATCCTTTTTGAACTTTACAAATAATCACTCGGGTGAAATTCCAATATCATATTTGTCGTAAGTTCAACAAGCTAGAAGGATAACATCCTTGCAAATATCCAACCCAAGTTTGAGAGCAATTGGGCCGGCGGTTTCGGAGAAGAATTTTACTTAAAATGGTAAAAATAAAAAATAAAAATTTCCGAAAAAAAATATTAAAGATATCTTCACGATATACATAGACCTGTATGAGATCCACCTAAGGTACTTGCACACTGATTTTCAAAGCAATCAAAACAGCGGTTCTTTAGTTATTCATTTTTTTACAAATTTCACATTTTAAAGCTTATTTGCATAATTTTAGCAAGGCAAACTTCAATCTATAGACTATGATGCATCTACACACCTAATGCCAAGCTAAATCGTGCAGCCGTCCTCATGTATTTGATGTTGACGGACATACTGTTCGTACATACATACACACATACATACATACAGATACCACCGACTTCAGCTTATACGATAACCTCACATTGGTATACCAAATGTGACCTAAAAATGAGAATCCAAATAAGTCAAAGAATATACAGTATTAATACCGAACGATCGACGGCGATGTAATCCTTGAACCTCATCTGGAAATGTGTCACCATGATTTTCTTCATATTCTGTTGAAAAGTTGTTTCCAGGAAGGCGGAGAGGCGGCAGGCCTGATCCTAGATTTGGTCTTTTCGGCGGATAACTCTGAGAGACAGTAAAAATGATGTCAATTGTAATTGTAAGTACTCCACAAAAGTTATCAATTGAACTGAAGTTACAACATTAAGTGGAAAGTTAGTATCTGCTGATTAAGCTTTTCATTTGCAAATACCTTATCATACTGTTGTGAATTACTTTGAAGTATTTATTGATTCGCAAATGTAAGGTATTATTTACAGCTTGACGAACTTCTCAAATATAGTTGATCCCGGTCACAGGTTTGTTAATGAATATAACTACATGCTCAAGATATCGAACTCTGCTGAGTTTGCATGCGTTACTGTCCTTGCAGCTTGTAGGATGGTCAGAGCTGTTCATGTTTTTTGTGTTCATCGTTACATCGACAATCGCTTATGTAGTTGTATTTTCGTCAATCTTGCATGTGTAATTCCCAAAAATGTCATCTAAATTTACGACAAATAATTATTTTTTTCATGACGTCACTTTTAATGTGTTTCTAAAGAAACTACGCTAAACGCCTCGCCCAAAATCGACCATTAAGTGATATTCTTGATAAGCTACAATAGTTAAATGCTTCGATCACCGAAAGAAGGAAAAAAAATTATCTCGGCAACACTCTTGTCTTAAAGGTGAAATTCACCCACTTCTGCTTTATATTGCTACATATATACATTGGAATCTGAAGTGGCCGCAAATACCACGGATTCCTAGTACCGGCCATAAAATACTCAGCTCTTCTTACATTCGTGAAAAGTAAAATTGGCATTTTGCCTAGAAATAAACGATATACAGGCAATATTGTTTGGTACATAGTAACAGGATAAAACATCGTCGTCCCACTTATTATCCATTTCTCCTTATAGCCATGAAATTTCTTACTTTTAAGCTAAATTTCGCCAACGATTCCGAACGTTGAAATCAAATTATTCTCCGCATGTGCGCATTGGAAGCCAATCATCTTGAAACTATCAATATAGTGATGTGACATGGTATTTACATTTCAAACTTGCTCAAGTTGGGCTTAAAACTAGGATCAGATAAAATGTCACTTCTACACTTTTTGGTTCTTCTTTATTTAGACTTTAAGTACACGACGCTCGCTGTACATGCTGGAGCTTATTTGAATAAAGTGTAATTTCAGCGGGCCGTTGTTATTTATGTGACTTGGCCGAGCTATTCTATCGGTTAAAAGGTTACGTGTTCGTCGCCAAATCCCAGACTCTAATGCTCACCCAGGTCATTTGGTAATAGGGCAGAGTACAAACAAACACAGGGGTTGTTATCAGGCTTTCGAAGAAAACAATGTACAGTTCAATTTTTAACACCGTATCCTAATAGTTATAAATCTTTTCAACAGGTAGCTATTTATTCATGCATTTGTATGCATGTATTAACAAATACCAAATACTGATGCTTAACAAAATTGAGCTTTTGGGAATAGCTTTGTAAAGTAATATGACCAACGCCAAGTTAGTTTCGACAGATCCAGACATAAATCATAGTGACAGGTATTCAATAGAAGAATAGAAATGTGTGACAGGTGACAAACATCAACGAAATGTTGTGTCGTTTTGCTTTTTCGTTTTCGTTCTGCCGAGAATTCTATCAGAATACATTAACGAGAGCAGTGTCATGGCAAACAACTGTTAGATGACTATTTTGAAAATGCGACTGTATGATAACCTTTGGTGTTGTAAACATGTCATCGTTGTTATCGACACTCTGCACACGAATCATTCTAGAGGTTGTTGTGGGTAAAATCACGCAGTATTCAATATAATAGAGTTGGCATTTGTGAACAGTCTTTCTCTGACTTCGATCATGTTTAGACGTGATGTCTTTCAGCAAGTCATGAACAAGTGAAATCAACTTAGAAGATAAATTCCAATCACGGATGATATACATGCAAGATATCATAGGACTGAGACGCAAATTATGTGTTTCCTGTAATATGTCTCTGGTTGGTCAGACACGAATTGTTTAGTTTTATTTCCTCAATAAATGTAACCTCAAGTAAATAACCAAGTTGGTAGGTTCATAAGTAATAGGATATCTCGATTTAGAATAGGATACTTGTAAGTAGTGTTTTTCATTTCTCCCCGAGCCTGAAAAACTGGAAAACTCAGTTCGCTTTGAACAAGTGCCTACGCTCAAATACAAAATTCTTTCTAGAAAGAAGGTGACATGACTATTACCATCCGATGAAGTATCGATTATTCGAAACTACATGTGCCGTCATTTTACCGTACTTACCATAATGTCCACCCAGCCACTTCAATGTGATGGCGTGTTGTTTATATATTAACACTAACGCAGGATAACGAATCTACTGCAGTGTAAACTGTGAACACTATGTCTACGTCGACCAATTCATCAGGTACCGAAAGATGTGTACAAGGCCTTGGTTTAGTGTGTGATCTTCCTAATTCCTTCGAACTAATTGCGTTGAGTTTCTCCTTGTTGCTGCCAGGAATATGTCGCTGAGTGTGTTTTGTGAGCTACACCGAGAAAGCCCACGTGGTACATTTTGCAAAAACTGTGTTAATAATTAACCATAAAAGTCAACTCTCCAACGCCAAAAACACGGTATGCTTTAAAATAGGGAAAACCCTGCAAACGCTTTAATGCATACTAAAGCCTTTGCTTCGATATTGATAGAAAGAAACTGTGTTTATAGGATTACGAATTTAAGAACAAGAATACAGCGTCTATGATTCATGCAATTTATGATGTCATAAAGTTGGCTCTGCTAAATCGACGTACTAGGCTGACCTTTGACACAGTCGCCTTGTCAATCAATTATCTGACCCATTTTTTGTTTCTGAAACGAAATCATAACTTTTGGATGATATTTCGGGTGCGCGGCAAAGATGTTTCTATACTCGCTTTCCAGTTGCCAGAGCCAGTCATTTTTCTCATGCATAATAACCATAGTAAATTCTGCACAAGTTGGGAGTGAAGGATCTACCATCATCGAGTTGCAAAGCTACAATAGTAAGGAGCCTCTTCGCTTCGCTCCTTGCAATTTGTGTCCCCACTGCCATCGGCGCACTTACCTTGATAATTAAATTGTGTCGACGAAGTAATGAGGTCTTGAAAGCGAGGCTAAGGTGTTTCAAGCTGATGAATCAGTGTCAAAGAGAAACAATCTACTGGTAAGGTTCAACTTGATTTCCAACAAAAAGAATCGACGAATTCGTAAGTTATTTTCTTTCGTCAGTCACGTAACACAATTACTTTTGACTTCTGTGTCGTCTCATTAAGATAGGTAAATATTTTTAACTCATTTCATGCCTGTTATGAGTGCCCGTCATGGTCAATTCAAAAAGATCAATTTTGATGAGATTTCTGCAGAGCTGCCTCACTTTTTTTTAATTTACCAAAATATCATTGCTAGAGATGCCTATGAAGACTTCTTTACCTGAAAAAGTGTGACGATCTGACAGTTGTTGTGAAAATCACGTCATTGCTACACCATAAGTTTCAAATTCCACCAAATCCCTGTCAATGAACTGTACGATGTCCACGACAAATCTTAGAGACTTAGAAACTTGGAAACTTGAGACTTTAATGATAATGTCCGCTTGGATTGTAGGGCCCGACTGCAAATTTGACTAACTGTCATAACATGAATAATGTCAGTTCAATCTTTCATCCTATCCTTTATCCTTTCACTTAACTATATCATATCATTGAAAGTTAACCCGCTGCCTGAAATATTTGATATTAGGAACATTTAGAAATATATTAGAATTAAAAAACTTACCACGGATGTTTTACTACTTATATGGTTTCATAGATGATATCGTACGACGTTGTTGGCGCTCTTCATTTGTATCTTTGACTGACTGTAACTATGAATATTGTATTTCTTCATCGATGAATTCATTGTATTTCACTTATAAGATGATGAACAAATTGAAGATTTTATCATAAATTTTTCAAGCCTTGTAAGAATTGAAGAAGAAGAACACGTTCTGAACGCATTCATATGATGATCTGATTTTTTTGACATTTTTCTGTCTCTGCTTTTTATTTAAATTACTAATTTTTTTTTTCAGACAAGTTGCTTTCAAATTGTAATTTTCTTCATTCGCTCGACTCATTCACATTCATGTAGATTTGTTTTGTTTGCCACTATGTTGAAATAAATTTATCTTTTCCAAAAAAGGCTGTAACTATGAAGCGGATCTTTCCTGTTGCAATGCGCTCTTAGAAAGTAAACTCGCGACTGATGGCAGGAAAAATGACGTTGGAAAATTTCAAATAAGAGTTCGAGTCCCCATCAGCACTTGACAAGCTTTTACAGGCATGAACTATGCTGGTGAAGGGAAGAAGGATCGTCTGATGTCTGCTTTTGCTTTTACAACTTCCGACACAAAGATATCAGCCATTAAATCAGAGACCAAAGGAAAAACTGCATCGATAGCCGCATTAAACAACCTAATTGTGATGACAGACACCAGATGACGAATGAAAAACGTACGCCTTTAATTAACTGCTGACAAAAATGAAGTGGTGGTGCTCTTGACAGAAAGATTCAGCAACAATTTCTCCACACGCTGAGAGCAACAAATCTGAAAAAAAATATCAATATGCTATAACCAACCATTATATAGCATTGTTTATTTTTGATGAGTATTATGATAGGGCTTTCACTAGGATATCTGACTGGACAGAATTTGAAAGTGCAAGGGCCGGGAGAAGACACCAGAGGCTGAGGGGGATTGTCAGAGGGGTCTCGTCATATCGTGTGGAAAATTTTGAGAAATTGATGAGTGCAATGGTGCAGCCTGGTTAATCTGAGAGGTGTTTTTAATTTCTGATATATAGGTAAAACTGTTAGAACAACCCAAGGGGAGAACACGAGAAGGGGTGCCCCCTTTCGCATCGAAGATTTTGAGAAATTGGTGTGTGAAATGGTGCAACTTGAGAGATGTTCAATTCATTTTGCACAAAAAATTGAGTAACCCCTTCTTTCTCTCCACATTTTGAGCAAACCCCTGCCTATATAGCTTTCAATTTTATGAACTACCCCCTCAGAGTCCCCCGACCCCCGGCCGTAGATAATGACGGCTCCCTTACCAAGCAAATATACATGTAAACGTCATGGTAGAAATTTTATGTTTAGTAAGGCAACAGCCTGAAGTCAACACAAAAATCCTGTACTAAAAGTTCACAAAATTTAAGGGATGGCGCACTTCATAATGCATACATAATTGACACTGAAACATCATGACAAGGAAGAAAAGGCTCGTACACGAAACTAGCTTTAATAGCATTATTCTTTATTATATTTAATCAGCCATTGTCGAGTCCCTGTGCTGATACACTCTTCGTGAACGAGTAAAACTATGGCACGCAGACAGGAATAGCCTATTCGTTGATTGTTAACAGACTGACGGGTCATTTTCTGCAGCGAAAACCTTTACACTTTCCGCCTAATATCATGTCCCGTAAGGAACCTAGATTATTCCATTTTCTGCCTAAACATGATCTATAATTTTACTATTCATTTGCGTCATTCTTTGGTTTTGAATATGTGGCACAGCTATCATACATCAATTATCATTCTAAAGTCTCATGTTTTAAATAACATTTTGGTGAATCGCCACATTTTAAGCAAGTTGTAAAAGTTGTGTAAGTTTCTTTAAATGTTGCCACTGCCAGCATTCGAAATGTCGACCTGTTGCATAGTTTGTCCCTTAAATATGCAATATGTAATGTTTGTAAAATAACGATTGAAAGATGAAAGAATGAAATAAATGTTTACAAATTGTATCTGTATTTATGTCGTCTCGTTTTTCTCTTCAAAGTAAATGCGACAGTCCATCCATTTTCTGTCCAAATTTGTAAACAGCCGATTACATGAAGCAGTCTAAATATATTTCCCGACGGTTTCCCGATCAGAACTTTTTGCCTCTTCTCTAAAAATGTTAATCATCTAATTTATTTGTATGTGTGATAATCATTCGACATATGATGATATTCGCATTTGCGAAGATTTTTATTGCTTTGAGCATGGATATCAAATCGAGAACTCAAGCCCATAACGCTTAATAATTCTTTATTCTTTTATGGGAATCTGACTTAGCATACAAATGATGTGTTTACCCGTACAGGAGCTATCGGTTTTATCATTAATAATATTATACAGGACCCGGATGTTAGCTCGTTCGCTACGGCAACACGAGCTACTGGCTCTGCTTTTTTTCTTCGTTTTTTCGTCGTTACGGACTTTATACGTCTTTTGACCAACGTGATAGCTGCTACTTTGTTTGGGCTTGTTCACTTTGTGTGTCGGTTTGAACTCTTCGACGCTCCCAGTTGACGTTTTTGGGGGTATTTTTTGGACGCCGTGTTACATCAACCGTCAACGCATGACAATGGCTGAGGGCACCATTCAAACCAGTCATCCAACACCTGTTGAATGGACAACGGTTGGTCATGGCGGGATGCCCGAACGTCGTGAGTTCACAGTCTTCATTTTTGAACGTTCCTTTATTGACTTTGGAGAATCAAAGCGTAATCCTCTCACATCTGAAGAACTGTATCATAGCCTGATTCAAGAAATACACTGTGACAATCTGATCTCTATTCAGAAAGTTCGCGCCTTATGGCGAATCTATGTCAGAGATAGGCAATCTCAACTGAACTTGATAACCAACGGTATTTCTTTGCGAGGAAAATCGGTTGATATTCTTGAGCATAACCCCTTTTCGCTTGCAACCAGAATGCGTGTTCTTGGGGCAACCCGAGTTCGTGTAAAAGATCTCCCGCATTCGGCAGACGATAACGCTTTACGCGACGTGCTTGTTGAAAAGGGGTGCAATGTTAAGTCTGACATCATTCCTTATATTCCCACACGCACACTGCGCTCCTCTGCCAAGAAACTTTTAACTTGCACAACCTACAAAAACATAACCTATGGTGGCCGTGCCTTCTCTCACGCTGGCCCTAAACTATGGAATGCACTACCACTTGACATCAGAGAATCTACAAACCTAGAAACTTTCAAAAGAAAGCTGAAAACTCACATGTTCACCAGAGCATACAGTGTGGCTTAACCATTGAGCGTCACAGAGCAAAACTTCTGTTTTGGATTTTGGCGCTATATAAACTCTTGCTGATTGATTGATTGATTGATCATTCGTGAACGAATCAGGTACAACGGTAAACTGACGAACTGCTTCAACGGCGATCGTGTGGTTTATTGTGAGTTGCCGACCGACTTGACACTCCCTCGTACTGGATTATTAGTATGTGGAATCGCAGTGCGCATATTTCATCCTGGACAAATTGTACCCAGGAGACCTGCGTATCCCGAAGACCCGCACTCTCCATATTCGTCACTGGGTATGGAATTGGAAACCAACGAGGCGGTTTCACATCAACCATCGACGGCTAGTTCCTCCTCTAATGCTGAGGGAAGGAAGACCAAAAAAAAAAAAACGAACATGATGATAATCGCCGCAGCCACGGTAACACCATGGAGCCTGGCCAAGCCGTATCGAAGCGTCGATCGAGTGATAAACAACGGCAACCGTCTGATAAATTCCACCATATACAAGTCAGCCCCACTACAGAATGTATACAGGTAATTAACGAAGCACATCAGCGATTTGTGGCTTCAAATGAAGATGAAACAACGAACACCACCGATCTGGATTCAGTCGATGAAGAAGACTCTACTTCTTCATGCAGTTCTGAAACTCTATGCTCAGTCTCTACGCCATCAGTCATCCCATCGACTATGACAGAAATGAACAATGAAAGTGACACTGGTATACGTCTCTCAGACTGAAAAACAATCCAACTCTAACTTACAAGGTAACAAAATTCCACGTAAAATTTCAAACTTCTTTAAATCAAATCAGAAACCAAAATCAAGAAACAAACAAAATGACACGAATAATACACCAATCAGGGATGGTGTACAGACCCGACGTAAAACCAAAAAAAAAGTAGTCAATGTATATGGAGATTGTTTTTCAATCTCATCAATTTTTTGCATGAAGATAACATGTACAGTTTCATGTTAATCTTGAATAATGGAAAAATTGAATGTCACCTCCATTAATGTCAATGGCATACGTGATAGATGCAAACGTAACAAATTGTTTCATTGGCTTAAACGCCAAAAGTCTGATGTCTGCCTGCTACAGGAAACATATATCACACAGGAATTAGTAGAACAAATTCACAAGGAATGGGGTGGAAACTGTTTTCACTCCCTTGCGCAAACAACTCACAGTTGTGGTGTTTCGATTTTGCTAAAATGTGGCTTACCAATTGAATTCTGTCATGTTGTTAATGACACAGATGGCAGGAAATTACTTGTGAATCTAAAAATCAATAACTATTGTTTTTCTCTCATTAACATATATGCACCAAATACCATAAAACAAAGAGTTTCTTTTTTCACCGATCTCGCCACCTGGATGGGCGAACACGATCTTTATAATATTATAATTGGAGGGGATTTCAATACCGTTCTTGATCCAGACATGGACAAAACCGGTGGCAGAAAACCAGATCCAAATGTTGCAACCTGTCTCCAAAACTATATCTGTAAGAACTTTAAACTTATTGACATTTGGAGAACACAGCATCCAACTTGTAAACAGTTTACATGGCGTCAGATGAAACCTTTCGTACTTGCCGTCTAGATTTCTTTTTAATATCAAATTCCTTAATGTGCCAAGCATCGAAATCCTCCATAAAACCGTGTTTTCTTTCTGATCATCATTCATTACTGCTCAATTTAGACGTGAGTTCTGTCGAGAGGGGACCTGGTCTTTTTCGTTTAAACATTTCTATTTTGGAAGAAAATGAATATATCGAAGGTGTAAAAAGAGTTGTCAACATGACCACTTCTGAATTCAATGACAGTATTTCTAAAAGGCTTTTATGGGATATCACGAAAAAAAGAATTCAACAGTTCAGTATATTCTATTCCCAAAATGCAGCTAGTAAAAGAAAAAGTAAACAAAATATGCTTGAAAAAAATTTACAAATAATTGAACAAAAATTGATGAGAATCTTGATCCCCAAGTGCTTGCTGAATACAATATATTGAAAAAAGAAATTCAGCTTCTACATGACAAACAGCTTGAGGGAGCACGGGTGCGTGCCAGAGCCAACTGGTCTTTGCAAGGTGACCGATGTACAAAATTCTTTTTGAACCTTGAACGACGCCGCAACGCTCAAAATAATATAAGTTCATTGAAACAAAATGGAAAAACCGTACGTTTGCCTAATGAAATTTTGGATTCTTGTTTGATATTTTACAAAAAATTGTATTCCTCTACTGATATTTCAACTATCGAAATACAAAATTATCTGGATTCTATCGACATTCCTGTGCATCTAACAGAAACTGAAGAAAATTTGCGATCTGAATCTTTCCTTTCATGAATGTACAAAAGCGGTTGAAACTTTAAAAAATTGTAAAACTCCTGGACCAGATGGTCTGCCTGCGGAATTTTTTAAGCGTTGCTGGGATTTCGTGGGACCTTTAGTATTTAATTCTTTTGTTGAAGGTTTTGAAACAGGTGAACTCTCTTATTCTCAGTGTCGAGCTACTATTCGTATACTCCACAAAAAGGATGATCGTGAATTGTTAGGTAACTGGAGACCAATTAGCCTCCTCAATACCGATTATAAAATATTAGCCCTAGCGCTTGCTAGACGACTCCAAATCATTTTACCCCGCATCATAAACACTGATCAAACTGCTTATATGAAAGGCCGTTATATCGGACAAAATATTCGTCTGATAAAAGATATAATTGATTATGCTGACGAGGAAGATTTATTTGGCGCTATACTGTTTCTCGATTTCTCGAAAGCTTTTGATTCGCTTGAGTGGAATTTCCTATTTGAAGTACTTTCAAAATTCGGGTTTGGTTCAAGGTTTGTGAGATACATTAAAACTATCTACAACCGTTGTGAAAGCAGCATTATTAATAATGGTTGGTGTTCCCAATATTTTAAACTTCACAGAGGCATCCGTCAAGGATGTCCACTTTCGGCACTTCTTTTTCTGCTCGCTGTAGAGATAATGGCCTGTGAGATAAGACATAATTCTGATATTCACGGTGTGAACGTTGGCCTAAATAAAGTTAATAGTTTTCCAAATAGAACAGAAATCAAATATCTCAAGTCGCCGATGATACAACTCTGTTTGTTTGATGATACGTCGATCCCCATTGCAATTACAGTAATTAAACAATTTGGTAACTACTCAGGATTAAAATTAAATGTTACCAAATCAGAAGGTCTCTGGCTTGGTAAATGGAAAAATAGAACTGACAAAATAGCGGGTCTTAACTGGGTAACCGATCCCATAAAAGTCTTAGGAATATATTTTGGTTATGATCAAGCAAAACTCGTTCTTTTAAACTGGGAGAAAAAAATAGAGAGACTGAAATCAATACTGGACACATGGAGGAGTAGGAAATTAACGCTTTATGGCAAAATTACAATAATTAATTCGCTTGCAATTCCCCAAATTCTTTTCACCATGACAACGCTTGGATGTCCAGATGTTTATCTCAAAGAAATTAATCACATTCTCTACAACTTTGTGTGGAATGGTGGTCCTGATAAAATCAAAAGAAGGACGATGATCGGAGAGTATAAAAACGGAGGATTGAAAATGCCGGATATTTTCATTTTACAGAAATCTTTATATGCATCGTGGGTACGTAGGCTGTTCTCCTTAGATAATGCTAAGTGGAAAGCTCTACCCTTTATGAGATTTAGCCAGTTTGGACCTAATCTTCTTATTTTCCATTTTAATTATCAAAACAATTCTCGTTTTCCATTTATTCGATATTGTAATTCTGAATTTTACAGACAGATTGTTAAGGCATGGCATGAGGTTGGAGGCGGATACGCTAACCTTCCTGATCCTAGCCACTTCGATATTAGAAATCAAATCATCTGGGGAAATGAAAATATCCTATATAATGGTCAGTGCCTGTTTTTTGAGAAATGGATTAATTCTGAGATTATATATGTAAATGATATTGTAGACTGGAATACAGGATCTATTGAATCTCATTGTGTCTTAAGTAAATTGAAAGATAAAAGAAATTGGATTTCTGAATTAGCTATTGTCAAAAAAGCCATAGCCTCTAACTGGAAAAGAAAACTTCAAGGGACACGAATAGATGTAATTCGCCGTACCCCTAGTTTTCTTCTAGTTTCTGGAAGAAAATTCCTGTTTTCACAAAAGCTTTTAAAACTCACCACTAAATATTACTATCAAGCCTTCTTACAGAAGCGTTTTATACCTTCCTACAGAGAATATATTTGTAATCAGTATATCAAATCTTATTCTCCTTCCGAGTGGAGCACTATTTGGATTCACCAAACTATAGGGCTAACATATGATAGAAAGCTGGCAGAGTTCAATCTTAAGATTTTACACAATATTCTCCCAAATGGTTGCAATCTCCTCAAGTGGAGAATTGAAAATAGTGATAATTGTACAGTTTGTAAAGTATCTGATTCCTACGAACATATGTTTTTATATTGTAAAAAGCTCGGAAATTTCTGGGAACATATCAAAGGTCTTCTAAGTAAACTTTGCATCCATATAGATGTGGATTTCCATATCATTGTATTAGGGTATAAACCTCTTCAGGAATCCTCCCTAGTCAGATTTGTCAATCTTATAATTACAATTGCAAAATATTGTATTTTTGCTGCTTGGGCTAATTCTAGAAATAACAGTGGAAGCATGAAATCTGTCTTGTCATACGACATTTTTTATAAATATTTACAGTTTATTTATTCAACACACAAATGCAACAGATACAAAAAATTTTATACACTTTGGAAAAAAATATTGCAGTAATAGGAGCATTGCTAGCTCTAGTCATACGCTTTGCTGATTATTATAGTGTAGCGAATTTTTGAAATGGCGTTTGTACTTGTACAATTAATGAATGTATACGAGATATTGTAACTTTATTAAAAGGTAAATAAACATATTTAAAAAAAAAAAAAAAAATTAATAATATTATAAATCCATTTGCCCTTACGATCCCTTAAAACCAACAGTGTACGACAATATCAAACAAGCACAGAATGCCAAAGTAGCTTTTCATAAACTGCAGTTTAATTGAAAAAAAAACTCACCAGTCTAAGTCATTTCAATAATGTTGTGGAAAGGCCATTCTAAAAATTAACCACACTGAGACGATTTTTCCTCGAAACGTGTCTTTGATTTTATTAACTTACAGCTACCACTACAAACTAAAGGTACAAATTCTTTTACAAAAGCTCATTCTACAGTATGGAAAGAGATACCATTTCTAGAATACAAAATCCGTAAATTGAAAATGATTAATCAACGTGTAAAAGTTGGTGATTATCACTTTTGAATTCGGCCTTAATACCGTATATGACGTCAATAGACATCGTTGGTAAACCAGTAAAAGACAGGATAAATTTATCGACATCATATGATTTCATTTCTTTTTAATATTTCTACAAGGTATGAATAAAAAAGTAATAATTCTGAACAGGTGTTATTGTTTCTTATACAAACGTCAAATAATTCTGCACGTAAGAATATTTTTAAATCAGATTCCTAAATGTTAAGAACAAACAGAGGAAAAGGAAATATTTCGAGGTAGCGTTTTCACACATACATTTCAACACCAGACGGACATCTTACGTGTTTAATGTGTCTTTGTTTACCACTCGAAACAATATCATGTAAGAATTGTGAGAGGGACACTATCGACAAGACACGCTAATATTTCAGGACTTCGCAATATTATACAACAAGCACTGAGACATTTTAAATCTTGAGTTTTGTGTGGTAGTGATTTTTTTCGTATTGAAATACCAAGAAAGCGTTATTCACAAACACAACTCTTTTAAAAACGTTTTGGACATTCCTATCATTCCTCTGCACACAGATGGATTAAATGTTTTGACGAATTAAAACAAAATAAATAGCTTTTTAAACTTCATCCGAGTACAAAACACACTTAGCTTAAATAGGTCTTGTTATCTAGTACAGGGAAAGCGTTCGAAATATTTTATATTTTGCGACATGCACTACCCTGAAAATGATCGATAATAAAATAAACATCCTAAAGTCTGTAATTATAAACACAGGGTTTCACCAGCGTGGAACATGGCAATATGACAGAATACTTTAAAATTGTAACCTTTTGTACTCGTTTGAAAATGTTGGGGTCAAGTGCGGAAAAATATCAGTCAGTAGTTGATTCTATAAAAAGGCCAGTATATTTTGAATTAGTGAACCACTTACAAGACATTTACCCTGTAACAGGTAGTTCACATCATAAAATTATCCTGTTTTCTAAAACATCTATTTCATCATTTATCTTTTGCTGTTTCTCTTAATCTGACGTGCCAAATGAATGACAAATCCAACGTTAGTCACAACTTGTGACAAACATCGTCTGTCAATTTTGTACATGGCAGCTTTTTCGAGACGATGCTGCCAAAGATGGTGCACTGTAAAGTTAAGTGTTAAAGGATAGAACACCAATTAAACGCCTTTTTGTAACACTTTTTGAACGCGTCTAGACGTTCAGAAAATTAACACTACGTGTTTAACCAACGTTCAATATTTGAACACAGGTGTGCAGATTTTGAACACTATGTGTTCATCAGACATTACATTGAACACCATGGTGTTCCATATCTGAACACGCGTTGCACATGAAATGTGTTCAAAAAATTGAACGCATTTACGCGTTCAAAGGGCTGTAACACTTTTTGAACGCATGGACGCCGTTCAACGATAAGTGTGTTAAAGGATTGAACACATGATATACACTTGTTGAACATCTTTAATTTTGGGCGTTCAGGGGATGTTCAAGCCTTGAAATAACAAAACGGATCACTGATATTCAGTAAAATTATTTTATTCTAAAATACACAAAAATTCCTTGAGTAAAATACAATTATTTAGTGTAAAATGGGAAAATAAACATGGCCACTTTGTAAAGTTTGTCAGAGGAAAACATCAACGGTGTTAACACCTTCCTATCGAACTTGGAAAACAGTTAGTCAAGGCTTCTCTGATGCATATGGTACAAAATTGTCCACACAAAAGTAAGCACAACATGTCAAGTAAGCACAGCATGTCAAGTTGCTACAAAGTGTCACAGTGAGACACAACATGCAGAAAGTGAGTAAAGGGGTCTTTGGCAGTGTAAAACCTATTTCCTTGTCCAGCAAAGTCCTTCATGAACGAAAAAGGTTTGTTTGTTTGTAGTATCTTTAAATAAACCCTGAAATAAATCGGTGACATTTCAAAACTCTTCTTCTCAGAAATCAAAAAGACATTAACTAATTTTGACTTCATTTCATAAGTTTGTCGCTGTTGAGCTTGAAAATTTCAGTCCATACAAAAATTCACTTTTAAAAGAAAACTGCAGTCTGAAACCAATGGCAACAACCTAAATGCTAGCCATTTCAATACCAATATAGCAACACAACAAGCGACTTAGACGTCGAAAGAGCTCACAGTGTTATGTACAGGATCTCTGAGAGCTCACTTCAGGATAGCCTCACCAAAATGTGGAAATAGCTACAACAAATAACGATTGAAGATTTCACCATGAATTGGACATATCAAATTAAGATCATCCCAAAGAACATGTGTAGTAAATATTAAAGCTACCAGGCTGGTAATTTTTAAGATACAAACTTTTTGACAGAAAATGGTAAAAATTGCCCCCAAAATGAAAAATTGCAGATTTCATCATAAACTGAATATATCACATTCTGATTATTTTTTATGTCTTTATAATGTCTGAAATGTCTTTTATGTCTCAAAAATACAAATTTGCATATTTCTGCATAATTTGAACAATCTGAAAAAAGCTATCCGCAGAGACTCAAAGCTGTTCAATAAGCAATTTTGAAAAAGATTTTTAAAGATTTTTTGACCAAAAACGACAAAAATTGCCAAGAAAAATAAACATTTGAATATTTTATCACAACTAGTACAAATTTGACGAAGGTCATTCTAAGGGACATGTTTACCAAATATGAAAATAGCAAAATTAGCCTCAAAAATACAAATTTGCGTATTTCATCATAACTTGACTGAGCATACATGATTAGGGTAATCCCTGGGAAACTGTACTCCAAATACAAAGGAACCGTACTGGCCGTTTTGAAGAAAAAGCTTGGGATGTAAAAATTTGAGGACGATGCCACACATTAACCTATTAGATAAGCTCTGCATCGCTAACAGCAAAGCTGAAAAACAGTAACAAATCAAGAACAAAAGACGTGTTGATCTACAATACAAAATAATATAAGATTTGGTAGTAGGCTAAGGTCAACTAAGGCCGCGTTCAAAAAAAATGGTGAGGGGGGGGGGCTGGAGGAATCGCGATTGAAATCTTATTTTTTTTCAGATCCCCCCCTCAATACCCTCAAAAATTTTCAAGTCCCCCCCTTAATACCCTCAAAAATTTTCAAGTCCCCCCCCAAATTACCATATAGCCGCATATTTATTAGGAATGCACGCAGAGTAAAAAAAACATGTAATGTGTCGTTCTGCACGCAAATGTTCAACACTATCTCTTATCAGCAGGTTGTAGAGCCATATACCTAGGGCAAGTTCTTTAATTGATTCATTTTTAAATGCATCAGTGAACTTTTTGGATTTCTCAGTCTAAGCCCACTTGAGTTTATCCAACTCTGGCCAGTTCAATGGCACCATCTGAAAAGCACACAAAATGACAATCATGAGAGAGTATGAAAATTATGTATTCCTAGCTACGTTTAACCAAATTGTGAAAAAATGAGCACAGTGACCTACCAAAATTTTTTTTCAAAAGTACAAGACATATACAACTTAGATGCCACTTATAAAATGTTTTTACAAAATTGACAATACTGGATTGGACGGTTAAAATATTCCATGAAATTAATGTTTTAATCTCAGAAATTTTGGGTGTAATAATGACAAATTTGATAAAAATAAAGATTCCATTTAGTCACACATTTTTCCATTTAAATTAGAGTCTTTACTATTCAAAGTTTTACTTTTGTGTTATTGGTACAATGAGATGTGAAAATTTCAGTCACTGCATAAACTTGAAATGAATGGTTTTATATATTGATTTTAAGTGATTTTAGAAAAACTGACTTTTCATCGTATATTTGTATAAGATCAATTATGGTGACCCCATCTTTTTTCTCTAATATTTTATTGTTCTCATATGCCAGAATTCAAAAATCCATGGTAACTGTTAGTCCCCTAGTCTTCTATGTGTTGCTCTCTGGCTGGATCTTGTGTACAAGTAGATGTATGTTTCACTGTCAATTGAGTGTCCTATGACCGAAACTCTTTTTAAACTACATCAGAGTCAGAGCTACATGTATCACTCTCACTGCCAGTATGTAGTAGCAGGGCAGTCGTTGTATTAACTTTTTATTTTGACAACATTTTTGTTCAGTTTATACAATTATGTTCTTGTTCTATTCCCTACAGAATGTTGAGCTATCCGGTATTCAGCTTGCCAACACAGCCTACGTGTACCGTGCATTTGCATCATTCAATTATCACCAATATTTAGACAAACGGGCTTTGTTGACAAACTGAATATTGTGTGTTTCAGCATGCTGTAGAGAGAAACCAAGAAACTGTGTTTGATACATTGCATAGAAATATTGAAAAATTATAAACAGTTGTAGCTCCTGCCCCATTACAAGGCAAACTTGTTCTACGAAAATTTAATGGCATTCATACAGTTTTAGACTTTTTTGAGATTAAAGACATAAAATATGACAAAACGGTTCCAGATTTTGTTTAATTATTACTAACATTAGAACCATTGGACGACATCAAAATGTTGGGAGTCACAATATTTTCAGGTCCCCCCCCCCTATAGGCAGAGCAAAACTTTCAAGTCCCCCCCCCTCGACTACACCAAAAATTTTCGAATCCCCCCCCTGAATTCCTCCAGCCCCCCCCCCCTCACCACTTTTTTTGAACGCGGCCTAAATGTTACTGGAGCATAAGCCTTCAAAGACGTGAAATCTTCTTCATCAGGATGCAAGGGTGCAATGAAGAATAGTAGCATAAAGAGACAGAAAATTTAGAGTGAAAATTTCAGAAAATTCAGAAATTCAGAGTGTACATTTTTCACTTTGGATTTTCTGTCGCTTTCTGCTTTAATTCTTTATTCCACCCTTGCATCTGATAAGGGATACTACACGCATTTGAAAACTTATTCTCCAGTAACATTTAGTTGATCATAGCGTTCTACCAAAGCTTCGATAAATTCAGACCAAAAATACAGAAACTTATCAAAATTCAGTTACTAACCCTCGAAAATTTAAATCTACATTAGAGATGAACTGAGGTTCTCAAGCTTGTTTCCAGACAGGTACCTGTACACTCATCTTCACTATCTGTACCACCAGCATTATCTGTACAACAACTCTTCATTATCTGTACAACAACTCTTCGATTTTCAGTTAAATCCAACTGTTTACATCCTGAAAATAATGTAACAATAGGTAATATGGCGACATGAGACTTTAAATGAAAGACAAGGTGGCCTTTAAGGTTAAGGAAAAGGGGTGACTTTGGTATGCAGTGCCTCTTTTCGATACTGTTACAAAATATTGGCTTCTTCTTGTCATCAACTGATGAAAAGTAAAAAAAAATCAGCTCTCATATGCTGAGACAATAGAGTATACACTCTGCGGCGTTAAACTAATGTTTTAATGCGATTGTGATTACTAAAAGACATAGCTGTGATTACGCAAAGGTAATGTAGAATATCGATCGCGCTCGGGTCAAGGGTCATCGCTACAGTTCTGCGGTGATGACTTTTGACCCGAGTGCGATCGATACGCCGTGGCCCAAAACACCGCTGCGTATTCACAGCTAGTGTAAGGTCTACCAGCAACAGAAAGAAAATAAGGATTCTTCACGTATTTTAGCTATTCCAAAGTACTATACAAATAATTTCAAAGGCTAATAATACAGATGCTTCAAAATGTACACCTGTTACTATTTTGGAAGGAAAACTTACCCTTTCTAGTCTTGCTTCCGCACGATCACGACTTCAGCGTGCGTTTATAAGAAAAATGTCGCAACTTCCGTTTTGATGCATGACGGGATAAGAAAAGGCACAAAACTTGAACACCAAGTGTTAAGGAGTAGAACACCTCTTGCACGCCGATGTTAAAATTATAACGTTCATGGTGGTTATCTGATTTTCTTTTCAAAATTTCAAAATTTCGACCCGTAATAAACGTGTAAAATTATTTTGTATACTTCCTTTTCTAGAAAAAACATGCTTTCAGCAATTATAGTCCAGAAATTTTTTACATTTAGTGGGAAATTCGTCACATCAAAATCCGTGTACGTTTGCCGGACAGCGAGGCAGTAGTAAATTCAATGTCGTCATAGTAAAGTAAAAAAACATTTAAGATTGTTAATTGTTTCACAGTATTGTAAACTTTCTGTAATGCTGAGTTTTTGAACACTTGAAGGAGATGGTTTTAACACATAGTGTTCAGGTTTAGAACATCATTGTTAATAATAGTGTTAACAATGTGAACACTAGCCGTTCAAATTTGAACACCGACACCTACATTTTGAACGCGTAAAGACGCGTCTAGCGTCCGCTATTTTTACAGTGTGGAACATGTGAACATTGTGTACGTATTCATAAAACATTTCATCCACACTTGTTGCAATAACTCTGCTCCCTTCTTTGTAATACGTGTTATGTAATTTATCATTGTAAAAACTGACATTTTGTGTTCCATTTCTGAAATCTCATTTACATAACTTCGCATTGAAATCAAGAAAACGCGGCATAACTTCACCAACTGCTAATCAGCTGACTCACTTTTTGAAGGAAAAAAGGACATAATAAAAGCACATTCCTTGAAACACAGCACAGACCACATGATTTATAATGTTTATTTTTAATATACGACACATCGTTCATGAACATGAATGAATGAATTGCCAGTATTCAACGGACAAAACAGCACGGGTTTACTTTGCCAAGGTTTTATTGCAAAGATTGAATAGGAGTTTTCAACCAAGGTTAGTATCACCGGATTTAGACTAAAGCCTTCCTACTCAGCTTGTTCTCCGACTGTGATGTTACAGTTATACACAATGTCGGAGTCGCTCCCACCATGGTAGAGTACATGATAAGCTATGCGCGTCAGACTATGTGACCATTTACAAGTCTCACTTTCTAAAGCAGCAGACATCCAGCCGGAAAATTGTGCGAGTTCATCGGTTTTTATTTTAAAGAATTTGTCATTATACGCAACGTTGTCAATATTGTATTTCCTCATGATGTACCCGGTCATGTGAAACGTGAAGGTCAAGGACGTAAGTTCACACCTACTGTTACCGATCATGGCACCACACGGCCCGATAAAGCCATCTATGATCTTTAATATCATCTCGGTTTCGCCCTGACTATCGAGGGGCAAATCAATGGTACTAGTAAGTGGTACAAGTTCGCAGTGGATATTCTCGATTTTTGAATTTGAGCGGAGAGGTTCTGACAGCTGAGAGCCAACATCTTCGAAGCTTCTGAGAAACCGTCCGCGAGAGTGAAAGATAGCGACTCAAGATGTTCATTAGACTTGATAAAGCACGCCAGTGGAATCAAATCTTTCTGAGAAAGTGCAAGACACAAACTTGTCAGAGAATCGTGCATTTTTCCATTCACAGAGTCAACGACTCGGAGTTTTTCACAACTCCAAAACGGTTCGCCGTGGTCTGATACGACGTAACACCCATACGA
The DNA here is from genome assembly GCF_041260155.1 of Ptychodera flava. Classification (NCBI taxonomy): domain Eukaryota; kingdom Metazoa; phylum Hemichordata; class Enteropneusta; family Ptychoderidae; genus Ptychodera; species Ptychodera flava. The sequence continues at coordinate 6,514,181 of NC_091932.1, read as the reverse complement.
TGCAAGGTTTGAACTCGGATTAGAAATCGCCTGAGCAACAAGAGAATGCGTTACGTCTTGCTCAACACCTAATACTATCTTAAGATGTTTTGTGAACTTCAGATTGTGAACGTAATTGGCCAGTGCTGCGTATTCTTCGGGGGTTGTGTCAGCACAATGTACAGCCAGCGTAACTTTCTCTAGCCTTTCGTCGTCGAGTAGTTTGTGTGGTAGCATGTTAATGGAGGATGTGGCGTCATGCAGTAATATTGGAAAGTCCGAAATGGTTTCATTTATATCAACTTCGTTAACCAGAGAACTCAAGAGAGCTTGCGTTGGTGCAATATCCATTTCACCTTCATCGTGTATCATACAAAGTGCAAGTTTCTCGAGTTCCTGTGCTCTCCAAATGCATTCATTAAAACTATTAATAATTTCCGGGTCCACCTTACTCTGTATTGTCAATGACTTCAGGTGGATTCGGTTAATAATCCCACTTAACTCATTCAATACGAGAGGTCCAGGGTTGACGAACTGCAGATGAATGTCTGGCAATGGCTTGTTTTCCTTTTTTCGCTGTTTAACGCGACATTCTAATAATTTTAAGATTATTTTGTACTTTTCCATCGAAACAATATTGAAATTGTCGTACGTGTATGTCAATGGCAAAAATAACGATCTTGTCAGTTCGTCAAACAAGTCACCGTGTCCCAGAAACTTCTGACTTTTAGAGACTGGCGATTTTATCCCTGCAAAGTTCAATTTACCACGAAAAGAGCTTTCTCCGACATTAGTATCTGTTGAAGGGTTCTTTCACATGGTCTATCATCTCCGTCTTGTTCGTTCTCAAGACGTATTTTTCTCGGAGTCATTTTGGAAACTAATGGTAAATACGAATTGATATTTTCACAGGTTTGCAGGTGTTCGGCCATTAATGCAAAGTAGAAATAGGATAACATAAAGTTTCTCTCTTCTTTTAAAACGCACATAGAGGCATGATCATAAATTTAAAATATCTTTACAACTTTGTCTGTACCGCAAGATAATTCAAATAAAAATGTGAACATGCTGAGCCACATTGCTGCTCCACGTTGATTACGTAACAATTCCTCAAAACAACTTTGTATATCAGGACTATCTGCATTATCTAACAGATACTTAGCACAAAAGAATTCCAACCACGTTTTATGACAAAACTGGCAATTCTTCACCGGTTTCGTTCTGGAAGACCCCCTATCTTTGACAAACAATCCCAGTGACAATCGGCTGGGGGGCTTTATGGTTTCCTCTTTGAAAGAATTCCTTGACTCTTTCAGTGCTTCAAAGGCTAGCTGCGACAATATAGTGACCGAATCTGTCACTTTTTGTGGAATTTGCTCATCAGTCAATGCTATTGCATTTTTTATTCAATAGCGCTTCAGGAAACATTCCAAAATTTCAGTGTACAGTTTAGCTTTAGTTTTGGGGAACTCGTTTCCTTCTTGCCAGTCTTCGAACAAAAGGCAAATGAACGCAACATGCATAGGTACAGAGAGAAATCCATCAAAACTTCGCGTAAGATTGTCAAAGGACAAAAACGTGACACAGAGAACGCGGACGGAGGAAAAAAGTTACAAAACCAGTGCTAACATAACAGACACCAAAGGTTGTCAGTATAAATGTTTATTTGAAATACATATCATAGTCAAAAGTATTAAAATAAAATAAACTATATCAAGAAGAAACCTGTGTAAGACCAAGACACCCCTACCCCTTACCCTTACCCTGGGGACGGACATTTCTACAACCCCCTATGAATTGTTCAAGCTTGCCACTGGCCCATTCTACAGCTAACTTTCTACAAAATATGGATTTCCCGATTGCAGGAACACCTTCGACTCTTATGCGTTTGGAACCACGCCCTCCTGTGTTCGTGAAAATATCCTGCAACGGCTGTCTTGTATCAGATCCAGTTTTCCCGCCTGAATTTATCACCACTAAATTTGTGTATACGTCAACGAGGTAAAGGACTAGTTCTTCATTCCAAGGCAATGGTTGAAATTTGGCAGCCTCTGTCTGATAATTTGTCTTTAAATATCGAGCCAGAATTTTGACATCTGCAAATAAATATGATTAACACTTCCTTATTTCATCTTCCATTATAATTATGCTACATCGCATTCGTGTTTGCGATATATACTCTAAAAAGTAAATGCATTTTACTTTGGTAACGTACGTACAACGTACGTACGTACGTACGTACGTACGTACATACATACATACATACATACATACATACATACATACATACATACATACATACATACATACGATGAGATTTCGTTGCCTATTCATTGTGAAAATCTTACCTTGTTTTGAAAAGTCGAAGTGCTTGTCTCCATCTGAGGTATGCGGAATAGCTCTTTCTTTGATGTATTTATTCACCTTGTTTACCAAATCAACTCTTCCTACACTTCTGAACACTTCAACGAGTTTAGAAGGATCCTTCTCTTCTATAATTCCACGATCGACAAGTTCATTGAGTAAGTCACGAGGTTCTGTCATCTTTTCAATTTTCCATGCACCGATGACTTGTCTGTACAACTGTTTTAAGTCTCCCAAAGTGTCTGATGTCAAGAAATAACGATTAAAATATTAAAGAGGCACTCCCACTCGGTAAAATTTTTAAAACACATTTTTTTAATGCCAACGGTCGATATTTGACGTGGTGACTGCGCGCGGATCGCGAGATATCGTTAAAAACATGTAATTTCCCGAGCGTATTTTTCACATTCCGAAGTTTTACGATCGTTTCTGATTTTGACCCAAAATCCGTCGAAGGTTTGTCGTTGTGCTGATTGACGATATTCTAGGGAGTCTACAATAAGTTCGAACGACGCAATTAATTTACTTTCCACTGCAAAGACTTTAGATACAGCATTTTGTCTTTACCTCATGTAATTTTTTTAAAACTTCTCCTTAGTTTTTGTCGGTTTCATTATTCTAAATCGGTTTTATTATTTTTTTAATCAATACCACATAAACATCAGTTTTTACGTGTCAAATATTAGCTGCCTCTGATGACTACATTTTGTCGTCTGCCACACAGTACCGCGCGCCAGGTATGCGTCTATGCATACCACGCGGCGGCCGCTATGTATCGACCGAACGTAACTGTGCTAGTTGTCACCTATGCGAATTCTGGTGGAATCAGCAAATTAAAAATTGTTTTTCGTTTTTACGCCAAGTCAGTAAGACTCAGCTTTCTCCCACGGGGTATGACCGATTACCGACGCCAGTGGTAGTGTGGCGTACAGCAGCGTAAGCGTAGACTCGTACTCCATAGCTTCGTTGACAATGGCCCCAGTGCCGAACGTTCGATATTCGGAAGCTGAATTTAGGTGGGCCACCGGAATTCAACCTTTTACTTTTTTGAAGACATGTTTTTATCGATATCTCGCGATCCGCGCGCAGTCGCCACGTCAAATATCGACCGTTGGCATTAAAAAAATGTGCTTTAAAAATGTTTCCAAATGGGAGTGCCACTTTAAGTAATGTCTTTTACACACATTGAAAATCCTTATGTTTTTCAGGTTTTTTGGTTCTTTCAATGAAATTGCAACTTGTGCGTACTTATTTATTTTAAGTTACTAATTAATTTATTTATTCATTATCAAAATTACTATTCTTATACAACTTATAAGCAAATATTAAACGTAGTTACCTTCAGTGATGTTGTTGGCCAAATCCACCAGGAAGATTTGAAACGTCGACGGGCTTGAACGTTCGATCTCTGAAAAAAGGAAAATACTAAGGCAGCTTAAATTCCGAAACATGTGATGATGCAAGCAAAGTGAATTTTTATCAGCGAGTACACAACATAGTGACATCACTAAACCTAGAAGGGATGATACATTGTATCAACCAATTGTCTGTTTCTAAATAACCTTAATCAGTGTTTTCAAAAATCTTCTTGACTGCATATGACCAGAATAAAAACGAAAACCACGAGAAATTTGAAAGGAAAGGTACAACGCCAATAATTCCATATGCTTTATATTTCTTTTACAGAGATGGAATTCAGTATCACGGTTTGTTAAAAAATGAAATATTTTGCATTATAAGGCCAAAAACTCAATATATCCGATAAAAGCGACATTGAATTTTAAATGCTCAATTGCTCAATGCTCAATTTCATATGAAATTAGGCAAACTACATAAAATTCAAATTATGTACAATAAACTCGTAATTTTTGCATGTTATGATCATGACCTATTCGAAACTTAATGCACAATGTTACAAAGCCCTAATTTTCGAATCTTATTTTCAGCAATGCACCCGGTTATCCTGACAGAAATGTAAAGATCATAATTCAAAGAAGTCAAAATATAATAGTATTAATACCCAGCGATTGACAGCGATGTAATCCTCGTAGGTCATCTTGAAATGAGTGACCGTGATCTCCTTCATATTCGGTTGAAGAGTTGTTTCCAGGAGGGCGGAGAGGCGATAGGTCTGATCCTTGGCTTTGTCTTTTCGACGGATAATTCTGAGAGAAATTAAAAACGTAGTCAATTGTGATTGTAGTACTCCACAAAAGGTACCAATCGCGACAACATCAAACAAAATCAACAAGCTGAAGCTACACCATTAAATGGATGGTTGGTATCTGCTGATTAAGCTTTTAATTTGGGTGGCAAAATACTTCATCATTCTAATGTGAACTACTTTAAAGTATTTACTGATTCGCAAATGAAAGGAATGATTAACGACTTGACGAACTTCTCAAAAGTGGTTAATCCCGGTTACAGGTTTGTCACTAAACATAGCTACACGCTTGCGACATCGGACACTGCTGTTTTTCAAATGCGGACAAATTTTGTTGGTTTGCATGAGTAGCTGATGTTGCTTTTTTTCTTGTGATCATCGTTACATCAACAGTCGTTTATGTAATTGCATTTTCGTTCTTGCATATGAAGTTTCCAAAAATGTCATCTAAATTTGCGGATAAATATTTATTTCTGCACATAAATGAGAGAAAAATGACGTCACTTGTAAATAGCCCTTTTGTGTGTAATGTTATGTGCAATATCTTTATGGTTTTACTTGTATAGGCTATATTTGGATATTTTCAAATATTAGAAATATACCAGTAGTCATTCATTTTAATGCAGACGAATGCTCTATTCAAGAAGTTACCGAATATTGTTAAAACGAGTACATCAGCTTGAGATACCAGTTCATAAAAAAATTAAGGCAGCGCACTGTAAAAATAGTGGACGCTAGACGCGTCTTTACGCGTTCAAAATGTACATGTCGGTGTTCGAATTTGAACGGCTAGTGTTCATATTGTTAACACCAGTGTTCATATTATTAACAGTGGTGTTCAGAACCTGAACATGTAGTGTTAACAACCATCTCCTTCAAGTGTTCAAAAACTCAGCATCACAGAAATTTTACAATACTGTGAAACAATTAACAATCTTTTGTGTTTTTTACTTTACAATGGCTATGTTAAAATTTACTTCTGCCTTGCTGTCCGGCAAACGTACACTGATTTTGGTGTAACGAATTTCCCACTAAGTGAAAAATATTTCCGGTCTACAATTGCTGAAAGCATGTTTTTTCTAAAAAAGGAAGTATACAAAATAATTTTACACGTTTATTACGGGTCGAAATTTTGAAAATTTGAAAAGAAAATCAGAAAACCACCATGAACGTTTTAATTTTAACATCAGCGTGCAAGAGGCGTTCTACTTCTAAACACTTGGTGTTCAAGTTTGGTGCCTTTTCCTATCCCATGATGCATCAACACGGAAGTTGCGACATTTTTCTTGTAAGCGCACCCTGAAGTCGTGATCGTGCGGATTTAAGACCAGAAAGGGTAAGTTTTCTCTCCAAAATTGTAAAAAGGTATTAGATTTTGAAGCATCTGTATTATTATCCTTCAAAATTAATTGTATTGTACTTTGAAATAGCTTAACTACGTGAAGAACCCTTTTTTCAGTTAATGGTATACCAACAACTGGCTGTGAATACGCAGTGAGTGGCACTTTTGGCCATGGCCTATCGATCGATCTCACTCGGGTCAAGGGTCATCGCAACATAACCCTTGACCTGAGCGCGATCAATACGCCTTGCGTAGTACCGCTGCGTAATCACAGCTAACACATGTCTTTTAGTAGACACAATCGCATGTAAAACATAAATTTAACACCGTAGAGTATACAATGTATTGTTTCAGGCTATGAGAGTTTGGCTTTTATATTTTAATCACTTGATGACAAGAAGAAGCCAATATTTTGTAACAGTATTGAAAAAAGGCACTGTATATGAAAGTCTCCCCTTTTCCTTCAGCCCCTTGTCATTCAGTTAAAGTCTCATCTCGCCATATTACCAATTGTTGCATTATTTTCAGGATACGAAAAGTTGGATTTACCTGGTAACTGAAGAGTTATTACAGAAACTGAAGGTACATAAATTGAAGAAGATGAGTGTACAGGTAGCTGTCTGGAAACAAGCTTGAGAATCTCAATTCATCTCTAATGTAGATTTAAACTTCCGAGGGTCAGTAACTGAATTTTAATAAGTTTCTGTATTTTTTTTCTGAATTAATCTAAGCTTTGGTAGCATGCCATGATCAACTAAATGTTGCCGGAGAATAAGCTTTCACAGACGTGTAGTCTCTGCTACCAAACCTAACATTATTTTGTATTGTAGCTCAACACGTCTCTTGTTCTTAGCAACTGGTTTTTAGCTATGCTGTTAGCTTAATAGGTTGTTGTGTAGCATCGTCCTCAAATTTGTACATCCCATGGTTTTTCCTCAAAACAGCCTGTACGAATCCTTTGATATTTTGATTACAGGTCCCCAGGGATTACCCTAATCACATATGTTCAAATTATGATAAATTATGCAAATTTATATTTTTGAGGCCAATTTTGTTTTTGTTTTTTTGGCAAAAATCTTCTTCTCTTTTACTGACGTCTTCAATATTTAGTAAACATGTCCTTAAGAATGACCTTAGTCAAATTTGTGCTAGTTGTGATGAAATATTCAAATTTTTAAACTCTTCTTCAAAACTGATAATTGAACAGCTTTGATATTTAGGAAATACATCTCTACTTTCAGATTGTTCAAATTATGCAGAAATTTGCAACTTTGCATTTTTAAGACATTAAAGACATTTCAGACATTTTCAAGATGTAAGGGAATACCAGGATGTGATATATTCAAGTTATGATTGACCGTTTTTGGTAAAAAAATTGGTATAGAAATTAATAGCAGGGAACACCAGAATTTGAAAGGTCTTCACGAATGTTTTTAATTTCAGAGAAGTAGATTTTTGAAATGTCACCGATTTATTTTAGTATTTATTTATAAATAAATAAAATATTTATTTATTTATAAAGATATCACAACCAAACAAACCTTTTTGTTTATGAAGGACTTGGTTGGACAAGGAAATAGGTTTTACCCTGCCAAGGACCCACTTTCACCACTTTCTGCATGTTGTACCTTACTGTGACACTTTGACATCTTGACATGTGTTTACTTCAGTGTGGACAACTATATACCATGTGCACAAGAGAAGCCTTGACTAACTTTTTTTTCTTCAAATATTACAATTGCCTATACAAGAGGAAATGTCTATAAGAAACCATCTTACATAAATGGAGTATGCATTTCGTACATGTATGTGTTTTCAACACAATAAGTAAGCCAAATTTTGAGCTTTTTCAGATGATTTTTTGTACGTTTTAAACAAGTATGAACATAAAACGTAAACCACAATATTTAAGTAAAACCCGTTTTTTTATTACTTTGTTCATATGTTTAAAACGACCTACAGTGTTTATGGGGATATTTATTGCTTATGTTTTTGATAGGAGGGTGTTAACACCGTTGGCATTTTCCTCTGACAAACTTTACATACAAAGTGACAATGTTTAATTGCCAACTTTACAATAAATTATTTTATTTTACTCTAGAAATGTTTTGTATATTTTTAGAATAAAATAATTTTACTGAATATCAGTGGTCTGTAATGTTATTTCAAGGCTTGAACACCCCCTGAATGCCCAAAATTAATAGTGTTCGACAAGCGCGCATCATGTGTTCTAGCCTTTAAGGTAGTACGCTACCATTCTATATAGGAGAGCGCCCTCTTTTGTCCAGAAGATGTACATGTTCCTTTTAGACTACCTAACCTGATGAGCGTTAATAACTGGACAAAATGGCAAAAAATCATGCTAGTGACCTTATAATATTTCTTTCAGAAGTTTTTATGAATCAAAACAACCGAAATTATATTTTTGCACTGAAAAATCGACAGTTATTTTTATTTTGAAAGATCAGTAACAATTGTAGCTCTGACATAATATCAGTAAGCTAGAGGGTCAAATCTCAGGTCTAACAAAATTCACCTTTTTTCGTCACTTTTTGCTGTTTAGTAAGAAAATTTGCGTGGTGACCCCAACTTTTTTTGCTTATAAATCAAAGAACACTGTCTGTTTGATAGATATTGCTGTACTTTTAAACATTTTGAATATTATTTTGTGCATTTACATGAAGTTTTTATTTTTAAAAAAGACTAATTTTACAGTTAAATGATACATTTAGGGTCTAATATTTAATTTTTAAGACAAGACATCACAATTTTTTGTTGATTGTCCTAATTCAGCTGTCCTGGCAATGCAAAAATGTGGTATGCACACTGGGATCTGTTAATCGTTTGCGATAAAATAAAGATTCTGCTGGTAAGTTCAAATTTCGCAAAATGGGGAGATTTAGTGGTTTTCTGTCAATTTTGGCATGTGTTTTTCAAAAATTTTGCATGGGTACCCCATATTTTTTTCATATCTTTGCAATGTACACATAAAGATTATTTCTGAAAAGTCAACTTCAAGAATGTCCCAACATTTTTTGGAATGGTAGCGTACCTCCTTAACACACTTATCGTTGAACGGCGTCCATGCGTTCAAAAAGTGTTACAGCCCTTTGAACGCGTAAATGCGTTCAATTTTTTGAACACATTTCATGTGCAACGTGTGTTCAGATATGGAACACCATGGTGTTCAATATCATCTCTGATGAACACATAGTGTTCAAAATCTGCACACCTGTGTTCAAATATTGAACGTTGGTTGAACACGTAGTGTTAAATTTCTGAACGTCAAGACGCGTTCAAAAAGTGTTACAAAAAGGCGTTTAATTGGTGTTCTATCCTTGAACACTTAACTTTACAGTGTGGTTGTTACAAGACTAGTGGTGAGAAAGTTTGATACTGAACATTTCACTGAAGGCTACATGATGGAACATGGTATGTTAGCATTGAAGAGATGGGACCAGACTCGATGTGCATACAGCTACTTTTCTGGTTCCATATTTGCCTTTTTCCTATTTTAGTTTCTGCAACACGTAACTTGAAAGTCAAAGATATCAAAAAGGCAATAACAGAAAGAATGAATGAATACTTGGATATTTTCAGATGTTGGTAATACACTAATAGCCATTCATTTTAATGCAGACGAACACTCTATTCATGAAGTTTCGATAAGCGGCACACATTGAAACTTAAGCAGGCAAATATTCTGAAGTAATTGTTCCCTCGTTCTATGTTCATCACAACCACCTTTTGAGCGCCCTCATACTAGAATGAATGATTCTGATATCGATTGAGACATTCGTAATCCACTGCTTACAGATATTGTTTCTCGATAATTTCACGATTAAGTTGTATTCTTATGAGCACTTTATTTGCATGACTTAACATAGGTGTAGTTAGAAGAAATTTTTACTAACTTGACCGCCACTTAATCGTGGTACAAATTAATTTCGACGGTAAATCACCCGGGTCTCCGACAGCTAGCTAGAGGTCTGTAGACCATTATCCATGGTTTTACACGTACAGCGACGACGGACAGGCTATATTTCAAAAAATGAATTTCAATAATGACGTTGTCGGCAACGTGAAGTTTAACATATTGTTGACTCGGAAAAGACAAACAAACTAAAAGTTAAATGTATATAACAATTTCTATATAATGTAAGTTTCCAATGAATTCGTTTAATCTTCCATAAGACAAGTAATGTTGAATGGTTTAATTCGTCCTGACTTTGAACAGTAACACGTCTAGTACTAGTATTTTCTGTTCTTGTAGCATAAGTATGTCTCCGCTACTGTAGAGTGCTAAGAAGTTTATTAACTTCAGCACTCGACAGTAGAGGCGACTACCCATTAATACCCCCCTCCGATCCGATGTTGTTAAGTAGGCAATAAAACTTATGCATGACGCCGAATATAGCTACAAGACATTGACATCCATCCATAGAAGTAAAAGTAGCAAACTTAATGCGTGAAAAACGGGAATAAGGAAAGTTTGCTTATCTTGGCAATATAATTCACCCACTTCTGTTTTTGAATTTTTACATTTAAATTGAAATATGAAGTGGCCTCAAATACCACGGACTCCTAGCACATTGTACCTAAAATACTCAGCTCTTCTTGCATTCATGAAAAGGAAAATTGACACCTTTGACTAGAAACAAATGATATACAAGGCATACCGTCTGGTTCAAAGTCACAGGATAAAACATCGCCCTAAGTGTTGTATATTTCTCGTCATGAAATTTCTTACTATTCCCAACGTTGAATATAATCAAATTTTCTCCGTGTGTGCGCATTGCAATCGAATCACCTTGAAACTATCAACGTACTGATTTGACCTAGTATTTACCTGAAAATTCTAGTTGCTTAAGTTGGGCATAAAACTAGGATTAGACAAAAATGTCACTTGCTTTACCCTTTGGCTCTTCCTTATTTAGTCTTTAAGTATACAAAGTTTGTTTGACATACAGCTGAATGGAATAAAGTATCATTTCGGTGGGTCGTTGTTATGAAGGCCTATGTGAATTGACTAAGCTATGCTATCGGTCAAAAGGTTGTACGTGATCGTCGCCAAAACCGAGACTCTAATGCTCACACGGGTCACTTGATAATAGGCACAGGCACAGTACGAGCAAACACCCGAGTTGTTAACAGGCATTCAAAGAAAACACAATATTGTTGACAGTTCTGTTTTTGACATCGTGTCCTAACAGTTATATATATTTTCAACAGGTGGCTATTTATTCATGCATTTGTATGACTGTATGTATATATCACCAAATACGGATTTCTGATGCTTTTCTCGTGCTTAAGAAAATTACAACTTTCGGATTCATTTAAAAAATATTTAAGCAGAAAGTTTGTTTCGACAGATCCAGACATAAATCATGGTGACAGGTATACAATAGAAGAATAGGAATGTGTAACTGGTGTCAAACACCAACGAAATGTTGTGTCGTTTAACTTTTTCGTTTTCTTTCTGTCGAGAATTATGTCATGATAAATTAACGAGAGCAGTGTCAGGGCAAACGACTGTTAGATGACTATTTTGCGACTGTATGATAACCTTTGGTAAACATGTCATCGTTGTTATCGACACTCTGCACACGAATCATAATTCTAGAGGTTGTTTAGGGTAAAATCACGCAGTATTCAAGAGAGTTGGCATTTGTGTACAGTCTTGCCTTGACTTCGATCATGTTTAGACGTGCTGTATTTTGGCATGTCATGAACAAGTGAAATCAACTTAGAAGATTAATTCCAATCACGGATGATATGACGCAAATTATGCGTTTCCTGTAATATGTCTCTGGTTAATCAGAAACAAATCGTTCAGTTTTATTTCATCAATGACTGTAACCTCAAGTAAACAGCCAAGTTGGTAGAAAGTCTTGGTTCAAAATAGAATACTTGGAAATTCGTGTTTTCATTTCTCCCCGGGCCTGAAAAATGGAAACTCAGCGCTTTGAACTAGTGTTTACACACAAATATAAGAGCCTTTTCAGAACGGAGGTGGCATGAACATTGCCATCCTATGAAGTATAAATGATTCAAACTAAACATGCCGTCACTTTGCCGTACTTACCATAACGTCCGCCCATCGACCTCAATGTGATGGCGTGTTGATTGTATTTACACTAACTCAGAATAACGAACTCTACCGTTGTAAAATGTGAACACTATACGTCGGCCAGTTCACCAGGTAAAGATTGCATTTTACAAGGCCTTGATTTTGTGCGTGATCTTCCCAATTCCTTCAAATTGATTGCGTTGAGTTTCCCATTGTTGCTGCCAGGAATATGTCGCTGAGTGTGTTTTATGAGCTGCCCCGACAAAGCTCATGAGGTACATTTGCAAAAACTGTGTTAATAATTAACCGTATAAGTCAACTATCCAATGCCAAAAATTAAGTATGCTTGTAACATCAGGAAAACAGTGGGAACACTTTAATGCATACTAAAGCCTTTGTTTTGATGTTAATTGAAAGAAACGGTGTTTGTAGGCTTACGAATTTAAGAACAAAATACAGCGTCGGTGGTCAACTAATGTTGTCATAAAGTTGGGACTGCAAAATGGACTAAGAAGGCTGACCTTTGACACAGTCACCTTGTCAATCAATAATCGGACCAATTTTTGTTTTAAGAAGGAAATCATAATTGTTGGGTGATATTTCCGGTAAAAAATCAAAACAGTCTAAAAAATCCATATACACAGCGCAGTAAGCGAAAATCAAAATTGATTCAAGACAAATAATGCATCCAAAATTATTCAATTTTATCATCCTTTCCTTGCTCAGCAATTCGGCAGATTGTAGACATTAAAAGATATCAATGAAGTAGATTCATATCAGAGTGCGCGGAAAGGATGTTTCTATACTCGCTTTCCAGTTTCCAGGGCCAGTCATTTTTCTCATGCATGATAATATAATGATGGTAAAGTTGCACGAGTTTTAGGGAGACCTCAATCGAATCGCAAAGTGACAATATATAACAAGGAGCCTCGTCTGTCTGTTTCTAGCGCTAACGATCACGATGATATGTCCACGACATTTGCCACAGAAATGGGATCGGTGAAGCTGAACCTTTCATATTATCCGTTCCTTCTGGAGAAACAAGTTCAGATCGATAATCGGGATATCAAAACAAAAATTGCAGCTGTATTGGTGCAGCAAAGATGGTTGATGGTGTATGACGGGATTCCAATCATAATTTCATCGGCCACTTTGGAATCTGTTTTTGAATCTGAGTCCAACGCTCAAGATATCAAGTCTTCTTAGGAAGTTACACCGATTAATGTCATTGCTCCGTTATTTTCTGTCACCAGTCACATAACGTAATTACTTTTGACTTCTGTGTCGTTTTATTAAGATAGGTAAAACTCATGCCTGTGAAGAGTGCCCGTCAATTTAAATCTATGAGGGGGATGGAGAATTTCTCCACAGCTGCCTCACCTTTGCTTAAATTTAATAAAATCTCATTGCTAGGAATGTCCATTAAGCCTTTTTGGTCCTAAACATGTGGCAATCTGACACTTGTTGCGAAAATCACGCCATTGTGAAATGTAGCTCTCTAAATTCGCCTTATGCATTGAACAGACTGAAGCACCCTATAAATTTCAAATGCCACTAAATCCCTTTCAATGAATATTACGATGTCCATGATAAATCTTATCATTATTTCACTAATAATGATAACTAATTTTAAGTTCTGTTCGAATTCAGAATTTCATATGTCTACTTGGATTGCATGAGTCGACTGCAAATTTAGCTAACTGTTAATAATGTCAGTTCAATCTTTGACTGAGGGTATCCTTTCACTTAACTATATCATATCATTGAAAGATAATCTGCTGTCTGAAATATTTGACATTAGGAACATTAAGAAATATAAACAGAGTTCAAAAGGTTATCACGGATGTTTTATGTTTTCATAGAGGATATCGTACGACGTTGTTGTTCACTTATAAGATGATGAACAAAGCAGAGGATTTTAGTTTTCAAGCCTTGTGAGGCTCGAAGGAGAGGGATGCGTTCTGAACGCATTCATATGATGATCTGATTTTTGACATTTTTCTGTCTCTTCTTTTTAGTTAAATGAGTAATGTTTTTTTTTCAGACAGGCTGCTTTCAAAATGTAATTTTCTTCATTCGCTCGACTCATTCACATTTATGTAGATTTGTTTTACTTGCCACTTTGTTGGTAGTGTTAAGGCCAAAGTAAGTAAATTCTTTGTTTTGCGTCCACTCAAAATCCTAACAGGTACGCGGGTAAGCGGCTAAAAAACACACACAGAAAGTTTAACACAAAATCGGTTTGCCTTTATTGGACAATTTTTCTCAAACCACATGAATACTCCTGTCACAGTGTGACACACTGTATGATCACTGTATGCATTTTCATGACAAATGGATCAAAATAAACAGTCATTCTTCGATGTTTGCTTTTCTCTTATTAGTTTTAGATTTCTTTCTTGTGCATTCAAAGTGTCCACATGTCAATACCATTGCACAGCAACTTGACAGCCTCATCACATTACTTAAATCTGGACAGTTTGAGGAATCGGTATACCATAACAGTATACAGTAGCGGTCTTTTGTCCTCAAGTTCTTGTACGTTTCTTTCAAGTTTCTTGTAATGTCTATGCTCTGATGGAATGTCATAGTTTTGCTGAAAGGTGTCTGTTTTGAAAGAAAACACCAAACAGAAATGGTAACTTGTAGCCTCTGCATTCAATTTTAGAGAGATGGGGCATCAGAGAGAAGAAGAAATTGGTGATATACTTGACAAAAGTATTCCCTGTAGCTTCCTTGGGACCATCTGTAAAACCAGCACCTTTCCTTTCCATCAAATAAAAGAAAGCATTTCGCAATTGTCAGTCTCCTCACACAGACTCATCAGACCCAAATATATTCCTTGCACTTTCAAAGTACCACGCCCCAGATTGATTGAAAAGATGAAGTGTCATGGCATAAATGGAAATAAACTACAGTGGGTCAAAGCTTGATTGACAAATACAAAACAGCGAGTAGTGATAGATGGAGCATCATCTGAATGGAGAATACGTCACAAGTGGTGTCCCAAAGGGTTCAGTTCTTGGACCAGTACTCTTTCTAATCTATATCAATCATACTGGCGGTGAAATTAGTTCTGAACTAAAAAATTTACTTACAATACCAAGAAAAATCATCCCTTGCGAAATTGCAATGATCTTGAAATTCTACAAGCTGATTTGGACAAGCTACAAAAAATGAGTGAACACTGGCGGACGCATATTGGCTACAAGTTCAATAAATACTCAATGAACAACCCACTGCGACGAACAACTGAAGAAAATGACTTGGGCGATCTACTTCATTCTACCTTAAACCTTCAAGCAAATGTGATAAGTTTGCAAAAAAGCAAACAGAATGTTGATCTCATCAAATGATCATTGTCGATCAAATAAAAAAAATGTCATTCTTCGTCTTTACAAGCAACTTGTGAGACCACAGCTCAAACATACAGTACAAGCTTGGTCACCATGGCTACAAAAGGACATAAAAATGTTAGCACGGCAAATAATGCCTAAACACCAACACTACAATTATCAAAATAGACTTAAACAGCTTGGTTTAATAAAACTTGAACAGAGGAGAATTCACGGCAACATGATTCAACTCTAGAATTAGTTATCAAAGGCCATGACCACTGTAACCTTTCACTTGAGTTAGCAGCCGACTTGAGAACTTGAGCACACTGTCCCAAACTTCATAAACTAACCGTTGACTTACCAGCCGATGACATTAATGCAGAAAGTGTGACCTCCTTCAAGAGCAGCTACGACCGCCTACTACAAGTTTGAACTTTCACAGAGGGATTCTAATATACTTTCCCACACCCAAACTGAACAAAAAAGTACGTAAAGGCCTTTCGTTTACAGGACTGATCACTGGTTTATTGTTTGTTTCAAGTTAAAATGGACGAATTAACCAAATTTTTGGCAAACCTAAAAGACCAATTAACTAGGATAGGCCTCAACACTTTCCGATTCTTTGTCTGCCATACTCTCTGAGTCGTGGTACCCAAGTCCAATCGGCCGGCTGAAGCTCAGGCTCTCTCTGTTCAAGTCCCGATTGCTCGCAGGGACCATGCCTTCAAGTTGCCGTGCAAAGATTTCCTGTTTTTTAACTTCGATTAATTCCTGCTTACATCCATTTTTTATCGTGACGACAAAACCACAACAGGCAAAGCCACAACAGACAGCGAGACCATGAGGTCCCGGCGTGAGGCTGAGAGTATCGACAGGAGTAAATATGTACAGAGTACTGTTTTACGCCACCGCATGGTCCATTAGTGAAATCTGACTGCCGTAAAGGAGTATTTTGTCGCAAAGTTAAAAGCCACTACTTGTTCTTGCGACAAAATAGCGCCACCAACGGCGAAATTTTGAAAGAAAAGTTTGTGTTTTTTTCTCAAAAAATCTCCAAAAACCTAGTTGCGTGCGGACGCAAAACAAAGAATTTACTTACTTTGGCCTAATTATGTATGCAGTATTACAGTGCGCCCTCCCATGGTGAACATTTGGCATGCTGTATGATGACCTTATGTTTATATGGCAACACAACAGTATGGAGGTCAACGCAGAAATCCTAAACAAAAAGTTCACAAAGCGAGGGCGCATGTGATAATGTAATTATTCAGCAAGTGAATCAGTGCTTGAATTTCTCATCTGAATTACGCAAGTTTTGGATTGGTTCTCTTTTCTAGTGAGATAATGTTGGCTGTCAGCACCCTCTCCGGTGCTTTATTCCAAGTGTCTTTAAGTTTATTCTTTCATTTCTGTAATAGTGTTTCTATGGACAATTGATGTCCGATTTAAAGAGAAATAAATAAATAAATACATACATAATTAACACTGAACCGTCATGACTCTCGTGCACAGAGTGAGGAAACATAGGGCGAGAGAAGAGAACAAGGAAAAAAGGCTCGTACACAAAACAAGGTTTAATAACATTATTCTTTATTTTCTTTTAATTAGCCATTCTAGAGCCCCGTGGTGATACCACTCTTGTGAACGAGTAAAATTACGGGCCGCAGACAGGCGCCCTCTATTCATTGACTGTTAACAGAAGACTGACGGCTAGGGATCTTTTTGTGCAGTGGATGCTTACACACTTTCCGCCTAATAAGCTTATCATGTACCGTCAGAAGCGTAGAGTATGCCATTTTCTGCCTAAATGTGATCTATACTTTTAGCATTCATTTGCGCCATTCTTTGATTTTGAATATGTGGCACAGCTATCCTACATCATGTCAACTATCATCTCAAAGTCCGATGTTTTACAAGATTCAGGTGAATCACCACATTTTAGGCAAGCTGTAACAGTAGGGTAAGTTTTCTTAAAGTGTTGTGTTGCCACTGCATGGAGTGTGGAGCTTGACTCATGTCAACCCGTTGCATCGCTTGTCCCTTAAATATGCATAATGTAATAACACTTGAAACATGAAAGAATGAAATAAATGTTTACACATTGTATTTATGTTCCTCATCAAAGTAATGCGACGGTCCATTCATTTTCTGTCTATATACCGTGGAGTGCCGATTACATGAAGCAGTCTGAGTACACTTCCCGACGGTTTCCCGTTCATAACTTTTTGCCTCTTGTCAAAAAATGCTATTCATCCATGTGTGTGATCATATGATATTAGCATTTGTAAAGATTTTTATTGCTTTGAGCTGAATATCAAATCAGAAACTCAAGTCTGTATTACTTAGTGATTCTTTATCCTTTAAAAGAATTAACTACTTAGCATAAAAAGCATATGTTCAACCGTAGGAGCTGTTCGTATATATTATTCGTAATATTCTTGTACAACATTATTTATCCGTTTGTCCTTGTGATCACGACAACCCCACAATGGAACGGCATCCAGCAAGCACCGGATGTTAAAGCCTCAATAGCTGCGAATTTTATGTATTGTTTTCATGATTTTACTTTCAAACCCGAAGTTGGTTCGTGTAAATGTGCTAACTGGAGGACATGTACAGAAGTATCACTAATCGCTGATTTGGACCTTGCATATATACGCTTTAACAGGCTGAGTAATGAACGGACGCCGTACCCGTAAAATGGTGCCCCACGGAAAAGTACGTATACATGTCTTGCACATACACATGGTGATCATACCAGAAGCAAGCATAATGCCATTTAATTGAATGAACACACACGATGGCCAACATTTCGTTGTTGTAATCATTATTTTCTCTGTCACGTTATTAGTTTTTGAAAATGGCGGGAAATCTAAAATTTTAATGTGAAAACGTTTAAAGTTACATGCCGCTTTCGACACTTATGATAGTGTTATACACTTTTTCAGTCTTTGATGGGCTTATTCAAAGGAAACTCTTGGAAAACTGGGAGGATATTTTGAAATTGATTTATTACAATCTACAAACTCAATGTACAGATTCTGATAACAAAAGCTCATACTACAGTATGGAAAGAGATATGATAACATTTCTAGAATATATGATTCGCAATGATTGAAAACGAGAAATCAACCAGTAAATATTGATGATAATCATTCATGGCCCTAATACTGTATATGACGTCAGTAGACAGCGTTGATAGACCAGTCATAAAAGCACTATATAAATTTAGCAGTCAGCAACGCAACAGAAATACGACATCATGTTATTTCATTTCTGTTTAACCTTTCTTTAATCTTTCTATGCATAAAAAGTAACAATTCTGAACAGATGTTATTGTTTTTATACAAATGACAACTAATTCTGCAAGTAATCAGATTCCTAAATGTTAAGAACTAACGCAGGTGATGGGAATATTTCTTGATAGTGTTTTTAACAAATACATTTCAACACCAGACAGACATTTTCCGTCTTGAATGTGTTTTTTTTTTACAATTCAGAACGATATCACATAAAAATTGTCACAGAGAAAACTCGAGACAAGATACAGCTACAACTCTAATTTTCAAGAGTACGTAAGATTACAAAACAAATATTCAATAAGATCTGAAACGGAACGTTTAATTATTCCGAATATCTAGCAATTTCTCTACCCATCTTTGAAATGTCACACAGTGAATGTTAGATTGATCAAATTAATTAACTATTGAAAACACAAAAATAGCCTTTTTAAATATAAATAAAGTGTAAAACACACTATGGCTGGAATATACCTCTATGTCTGGCACAGGAAATCGTTAGGTTAAATCATAAGAATATTTTGCGATATGCACTGCCCTTACAATGATCGTTAATAAAATAAACGTCCTACAATTTTTGATTACATACATGAGGTTTCGCCAGCGTGTAACATGGTAATATGACAGAATACTCTGTAACCTACACTATTGCTTTGAAAATGTCGATCTCAAGGATAATATGAACTACCAGTTGTTTCTCTGAATCAAAACATGGCCGGTAGTTTTTGAATTTGAACCGTCTACTGTAAGAGGTAGTTCAATGACGCATGGAAATACAAGGTTCACGTCATAAATATGTTCTGTTTTCTAAAACATTTATTTCGTCATTAATCTTTTGCTGATTCTCTTAATCTGGCGTGTCAAATGAATGACAAATCCAACATTAGCTGCAACAACTGTGACAAACATCGTATGTCAATATTGTACATGGCAGCTTTTTCAAGCCGATTCTGCCAAAGATGGTGGAAAATGTAAAAATAGTGTACGTATTCACAGAAGACTTCATCCGCATTTGTTGCATTAACTCTTTGCACTTCTTCGCAATACGAGTTACGTAACTTATCATTGCGAACACTAGTGACTTTTTGTATTGTGTAATTTCTAACTTGCATTTACATAACTACGATCGCCATCAAACTGAAATCAAGAAAACGCGTCATGCAATCACTAACTACCAATCAACCGAATCATTTTGTGAAAATATACATCACTATTCAGCACAATCCTTGAAACACAACCCAGACCACATGATTTATTTGTTACAGTTGTATCAGATTTTAGACACAAAGCATATCTCGTTCAGGAACGTTACGAGGACTTGCCACTGTTCATAGGATAAGAGAGGCCGATGGCTTATCAGCCACACACACTGTTCACTTGGCCAAAAATTGAAAAGACGGAGTTTTCAACCAAACGGCGTCTACCAGATTCATACTGAACCCTTTCTACTCATGGTGTTCTCCGGCTATGATGTTACAGTTATAGACAACGTCAGAGTCGCTCCCTCCATGGTAGAGTACATGATAAGCTATGCGTGTCAGACTATGTGACCATTTACAAGTCTTGCCCTTTACAGCAATTGACATCCACCTGGAAAATTGTGCGAGTACATCGGTTTTTATTTTAAAGAATTTGTCATCATACGCAACGTTGTCAATATTGTATTTCCTCATGATATACCCGGTCATGTGAATCGTGAAGGTCAAGGACGTAAGTTCACACTCTCGGTTACCAATGAAGGTGCTGCAAGGCTCGATGAAGTTTTCCACGATCGTTGATATAATCTTTGTTTCGCCCTGGCGGTCAAGGGACAAATCAGTGGTAGTACTTAGTGGTATAAATTCGCAGGTAATATTATCGATTTTAGAGTTTGAACGGAGAGATTCTGACAGCTGCAAGCCAACATCTTCTGAGATACCGTCCGCGAGAGTGAAAGATAGCGACTTAAGATGTTCATTAGACTTGATAAAGCGCGCGAGTGGAATCAAATCTTTCTCACAAAGTGCAAGACACAAACTTGTCAGAGAATCGTGCACTTTCCCATTCACAGAGTCAACGAGTTTTTCACAACTCCAAAACGGTTCGCCGTGGTCTGATACGACGTAACACCCATACGATGCAAGGTTTGCACTCGGATTAGAAATCGCCTGAGCTACAAGAGAATGCGGTACGTTTTGCTCAACACCTAATACTATCTTAAGATGTTTTGTGAACTTAAGGTTGTGAATATAATGAGCTAGTGCTTCGTATTCTTCGGGGGTTGTGCCCGCACAATGTACAGCCAGCGTAACTTTCTCCAGCCTTTCGTTGTCGAGTAATTTGTATGGTAGCATGTTAATGGAGGATGTGGCGTCATGTAAAAGTATCGAAAAGTCCGAGATTGTTTTATTTTTATCAACTTCTTTAACAAGGGAACTCAAAAGATCTTGCGTTGGTGCAATATCCATTTCACCTTCGTCGTGTATCATACAAAATGCAAGTTTCTCGAGCTCTGGTGCTCTGCCAACACACTTAATGAATTGACGCATAATATGGGGGTCTACCTTGCTCTGTATTGTCAATGACTTAAGGTTAAGTCTATCAATAATTTCTCTTAACTTTTCCAATACATGAGGTTCAGGGTTTACGAACTGAAATTGAACGTTTGGCAATCGGTTATTTTCTCTCTTCTGTTTTTTAACTCGATATTCTAATAATCTGAATATTATTTCGTACTTTGGCATCGAAACAACATTGAATCTGTCGTCCGGAAATGTTAACGGCAAAAATAACGATCTTGTCAATTCGTCAAAAAAGTCACCGTGTCCGAGAAACTTCCGACTTTTAGAGACTGGCGATTTTATCCGTGCAGTGTTGAATTTGCCACGAGAAGAGCTTTCTCCAATATTACCCACTGTTGAAGGGTTGTTTCTTTTGATATCACATGGTCTATCATCTCCGTCTTGTTCGTTCTCAAGACGTATTTTTCTCGGAGTCATTTTGGAAACTAATGGTAAATACATTTCAATATTTTCACAGGTTTGCAGGTGTTCAGCCATTAATGCAAAGTAGAAGTGTGATAGCATAAAGTTTCTTGGTTCTTTGAAAACGCATAGTGTGGCATGATCATAAATTTCAAATATCTTTTCAGCTTTGTCTGTACCGCAAGATAATTCGAATAAAAATGTGAACATGTTAAGCCACATCGCTGCTCCACGTTCATTGCTCAACAATTCCTCAAAGCGACTCTGTATATCAGATCTGTCGACATTATCGAACAAATACTTAGCACAAAAGAATTCCTGCCATGTTTTATGACAAAACTGGTACTCCTTCACTGGTTCCGTTTTGAAACGCCCCCTATCTTGAACAAATAATCCTAGAGACAGTAGGGAGGGGGGTTTGATTCTCTCCTCCTTGAAAGAATTCTTCGACTCTTTCAGTGCTTCAAAGGCCAGCTGCGACAATTGAGCAACCGAATCTGCGACATTTTGTGGAATGTTCTCATAAGCTAACATTATGGAATTCTTCATGCAATAGCGCTTGAGGAAACATTGTAAAATTTCATTGTACAGTTTTGCTTTAGTCTTTGGGAACTCTTTTCCTTTTTGCCCGTCTTCAAAGAGAAGACAAATGAACGCAACATGCAGAGGTACGGAGAGAAATCCATCCGCAATACCTTCATATTGAGATAACTTGTTAATAAGATCGTCGGCTGTGTCAGTTTGACTTTCAAAATACCTTCGTATGTATTCTTTGACATGGTCGAAAGTAAAACCTTTGATTGTAAACCTAGCATCAAAGTGTTTCAAATCTACATCACATTCATGAGGTCTGGAGGTCACAAGGACCGTGCTTTGCGAAAGTAGTTTCCTCGAAATTATCTTGCAGACATCAGAAGAAGACCTAACTTGCGGATCAAATTCATCTAATCCGTCAAACACAAAAAGGATTGAATTGGCATTCAACTTCATAATGTCAGATAATGACTGTCTGGTGAAATCTGTGTCATGTTGAAGAAACTGATCTAAAATGTATTTTTCAAGAGCTTGATCTGTAACATACCTCATTTCTACTAGAATGAGAAGCTTGAATTGTTCAAGCTTGCCGTTGACCCAATCCATTGCTAACTTTCTACAAAAAATAGATTTCCCGATTGCAGGAGCACCTTCGACGCTTATTCGTTGAGAACTATGTCCTCTGGTGTTCTTGAAAATTGAACATATATCCTGCAACGGCTGTCTTGCATCAGATCCAGTTTTCCTACGTGTATTTATCACCACTAAATTTGTGTATACGTCACCAAGGTCAAGGACTAGTTCTTCGTTCCAAGGCAATGGTTGAAATTTGGCAGCCTCTTTCAGATAATATCTCTTTATATCTCGAACAAGATCTTTGACCTCTAGAAATAAAATATGGTCAACCCTTCCTTAATTCCTCTTACATTATAATTATTCAACATCGCACGTGTGGAATATTGTCTCAAATGGAAAACATTTAGTTCGGTTAACTTTGTTTTGGTATTTTTACTTGGGTTATCTTGTTTCTTTGTTAACTGTCAATTTTGCTTGTGTGTTGTTCGCCGTCATTCTTTTGGACCACAGTGGAAATAAGTCTTTGCACTTTCCTGTGCTATCCTTGCACAAATAGGTTTTCATCGTAAGTGTTTTATATTTGCTATTGTTCATCTGTGTTTGTTTTATTTTACATTTTTTGGTTTACTATTTTGTGCAAATAAATAAATAAATAAGAAAAAATGAATAAAAAATAAAAATTTTAAGCATGAAATTTCGTTGCCTATTCATTGTGAAAATCTTACCTTGTTGTGAAAAGTCGAAGCGCTTGTCTCCGTCTGAGGTATGCGGAATAGCTCTCTTTTTGATGTATTCTTTCACCTTGTTTACCAAATCAACTCTTCCTACACTTCTGAACACTTCCACGAGTTTAGAAGGATCCTTTTCTAATATTATTCCACATTTGACAAGTTCATTGAGTAAGTCACGAGGTTCTGTAATCTTTTCAATTTTCCATGCACCAATCTCTTCTTCGTACAGCTGTTTCAAGTTTCCGAAAGTGTCTGACGACATGAATGACCATTACAATAATTAGTAATGTCTTCTTATGCACAAGGAAAATATTATTGCAAGCTTTTCTTGGTACCCTTATTAGAATTGCAACTTGTGCACACTAATTAATCTAAAGTAATTAAGTAATTAGTTAATCAATGAACTTCTAAATTGGTATTTTTTCCAACCAGCATACAAAAAGTAAACATCAAATACCGAAATTACCTTCAGTGATGTTTTTAGCCAAATCCATCAAAAATATTTGAAACGTCGATAGGCTTGAACGATTAATACCTGAAAACAGAGAGAAAAATACTAACGTAAGAGAAAATCGCCAAAATGCCGAAACCTGTGAAAATGCACGCGAGTTTTATTAACCATAACAAACGTTGGTGTTGTTACTATACCTAGAAGGGTTTACACATTGTATAAACCAATTGTCTCTTTCTGAGTGACCATAAATTGAGTCTTAAAAAATCTACTTGACTGCAGAGAACAAGTACAATAAAAGAGAATACCACGAAAACTTGAAAAGTAGCACGCCGAACATTTTATGGACACTGGGAGTCTCAATTTGGAATCGACGGAGTGGGATAAACTGATCCAATGCTGTGTATAATGACACATATACGAAAGCGGTATAATATCATTACGGTTACACGAGCTCTAATAGGATAATAAACGGCTTTT
This sequence comes from Ptychodera flava, assembly GCF_041260155.1. NCBI lineage: Eukaryota > Metazoa > Hemichordata > Enteropneusta > Ptychoderidae > Ptychodera > Ptychodera flava. The sequence continues at coordinate 6,489,890 of NC_091932.1, read as the reverse complement.
TGCAAAATATTTAAGCAATAAAGCACACCCAGCGATGGTATACCACGAGATATTGACCAGTTCACGACAAATAGCGAGTGCATATATGAAGTGAACTGGTCAAAATCGAGTGGTATACTGTCGCCGCTGGGTGTGATTTATTGCTATTTATCATAACAATATATTGAAATTCTGACGTGGAACGTCAAAAACGGATTTTTGCTCAAGCTGAGAGCTCGCGCGAATGCCAGCCGTGGTATATCACGAATATACCACGGTTCTTTTCGCGTCTCGACCAATCAGATCGCTGTATTTGCGCTATCAATATGCCACTCGATTTTGACCAGTTCACTTCATATATGCACGAGCGATAGCGTGTGCATATATGAAGTGAACTGGTCAAAATCGAGTGGTATACCGTCCTTGGGTGTGCTTTATTTCTTTAATATCCAATGGCGCGATGCGTAGCACACGTACCAGAACTACAAACAAAGTAAATAGGTCACAGTGCTGTGGCAGACGACGGCGTTGTCATAATTTTGGATACTGTTGTACATTTTATAGGTGACAGACTCACAAATGACGGTCGAATTTTCCAAATAACAAGTGAACATAGGCCACTTTGAACATATCGCCAATTTTTCAAAATGGGCATCTCGTCCGCAGCGGAAGTTGCAATGTCGGCAGTGAAACTCGCCAAGGAGTTCATGTTAGTGACACGGAATAATACATGGCCACGGAGTAGGAGATGGTCACTGATGCACCGATTCGTTTGAAAAGTCCCAGGACCTTTGACTGTGATATTCTATTAATTCTTCATATTTGTTATATTTCTTACACTGACATACACTTACGGAGCATTCGTTTTCTCGGGGGGGGATCAGTAGAACTTAAGGTAGCTACATACCTTACAGACAATTTCAGATTTGTACTTTTTGTTAAGTTATTTAAGTCACAAACCCAAATAAAGTATTAATTTTCTGAAAGCCTTGATATTGGGAAATCCGACCGGGCATAGTACACAGTCATCATGTACATAATAATCACGTGACAAGCGTTTTGCTGAATCTTCCAAAAATCAGTTTTTCCTCACTTTAGCGAAGAAGTCTCAAAGAGTCTATAGATAAAAGACTTGGTTAATTTTGTATTAAAAAAGAAATATTCATAGTTTCCTCATAGATTACATGTATAGTGAATCAATATTTCGGTAAAATTCCAAAATCAAATGGTTTTGCCATAACTCCATACAAAACTTTGTAAAATTTGACCGCCCCCTAATCATTGATTGTAAAATTTAACCCCCCCCCCCAAACGGTTTCGTAAAAGTCAACCTTCCTGATCTCCATCGACCCCCACCCCCTGAAAAAACGAATACTCCCTTAAGTGTTACGGTTTGTAACAGAAAGTAATATTTTACACTACACGGCCAAAGAATCACTATACACGATAAAGCGACATTGAATTTCAAACACTGTCAGAAATTCGATGTTTTCCAATGCTCAATTTCAGATAAAATTAGGCAAACTACACACCATTCAAATTATGTACTATTAATTCGTATTTTCTGCACGTAATGAGTCAGTTTACTGAAACATTACGAATGTGTTACAAAGCCCTTCAATGCAACATTTACTGGATAAATATGTAATCTTGACAGAAATGAAAACATCAGAGTCCAAATAAGTCAAAGATTGTACAGTATTAATACCGAACGATTGACGGCGATGTAATCCTTGAACCTCATCTGTAAATGTGTCACCGTGATTTTCTTCATATTCTGTTGAAAAGTTGTTTCCAGGAAGGTGCAGAGGCGGTAGGCCCGATCCTAGATTTGGTCTTTTCGGCGGACAAGTCTGAAAGATAGTAAAAATGATGTCAATCGGAATTGTAGAACTCCTTTTAAGGTCACAACATTTAGTGGAAAGTTGGTATCTGCTGGTTAAACTTTTCATTTGCGGGGCAAATACTTTATCATACTGTAACTGTGAATTACTTTGAAGTATGTATTGATTCGCAAATGTAAGGTATTATTTACAGCTTGACGAATTTCTCAAATGTAGTTGATCGCGGTCACAGGTTTGTTAATGAGTATAACTACACCCTCAAGACATCGAACTCTGCTGTTTGAAATCCGGACAAAATTTGTCAATTTGCATGCGTTACGGTCGTTGCAGCTTGTAGTCGGAGCCACAGACAAATAGAAAGACAGACAAGCAACGCGGCATGCCTTTTGTTCCATGGTCGTCTCGGTAGAGTATGGCCTTTTCATATTAAAATAAGCTTCACAGGTGTCAGATTTTTTGGAGACTTTGTTCGTGGTTGATAATTGCACGAGATTATGCGAAAAATACGACGAGATGGCATTGTGCTGCCAGTCGCGTAGCAACCATAGTTACTTTGTTAGCTCTCAGGGCAGAAACGCTGCTTCACGCCAATAAAAACATAACACACCAGCAATTTCATAAACACATCCTTCAATGACAAACTTTTGAAAGATGATATGACTGACCGTAAACCATTAAGTAAAACCAGATAGTATCGATAAAAGACTTTCAAATTTGGTTCAAACACACTCATTATATATTCATAAAAATGTGAGAGGAATTTTTAAAATGGTAAAACTCACTTTCCCGAAGCTCAAAACTTTCCCGTTTTCGCCAGTACACCAATTCCGCTCAGCACAACACGACAACAACAACACAAACTTTGCCGAACACACTTTTGCTTAAAAATCGCGAAAAACCGGAAATTACCGAAGGATGCATGGTCGGCACTCTTCGGAAAAGCGAGGGGAGAGCTATATGAGGGGAGGCGAACATGGAGGGCTTACGTAAGCGCTTAACACATTGAACAATACCCGTTGCTAGTCTGTCTTTCTATTTGTCTGTGTTGGAGCCGTTCATATTTTTTGTGTGTGTTCATCGTTACATCGAAAATCGCTTATGTAGTTGTATTTTCGTCGTTCTTGTATGTTTAATTCCCAAAAATGCCATCTAAATTTGCTGACAATGATTTATTTTTTCATATTAATGCGAGAACCATGACGTCACTTTTAATGTGTCTCTCACAGAAACTACGTCAAAACACCTCGCCCAAAATCGACAAGTAAGTGATGTTCTTGATAAGATACAATGGTCAAATGTTTCGATTACCGAAAGAAGAAAAAATTGTTCATCTCGGTAACACTCTTGTCTTAAAGCGGCACTTTTCAATCCCTGGTTCTCGCATTAGTGGAGTTCTCCTCCCAGTCAAACACATGGCCAGTATGATGTTTGATTTCTATAACATTAATTACACAAACTGATTTCAATCTTTTGTCACATGTTGCTAATCCTGCAAACAGAGTTTATGCAAGCTTTTGATTGACGGTCAGTTCAAATAGTCAATGGTCATTGATTCCCCACCACAAACGCTCGAATTTCCTAAAACATTGTCTTCCAGTCGCGTTAGACTTTGAATATAACCACAGAGTTCGATCAGCCGCAACGTCACGCTGACCGCTTGGCAGTCTGTCTGGGTTTTTGCGGCCGGGGAAAACTAAAAAGTTGCATTTTCTGGAGCGAGTGCCTGCGTGTTGCCTGTTTGGTGTCCACTTACGCAATGAACGCTGCCATACCTTGGCGTCCTTTTAAAGGGAGGCTCCGCCTTTAAAAGTGAAAATCACCAACTTCTGTTTTATATTGCTACATATATACATTGGAATCCTAGTTCCAGCCATAAATATACTCAGTTCTTCTTACATTCGTGAAAAGGAAAATTGGCATTTGGCTAGAAATAATTTTAAACTTATAGCCATGAAATTTCTTACTTTTAAGCTAAATTTAGCCGATTATTCTGTGCTCATTGGAAGCAAATCATCTTGAAACTATCAATGTAGTGATGTGACATGATATTTACATTTCCAACTTTCTTAAGTTTGCCTTAGAACGAGGATCAGACAAAAATGTCACTACTTCAGTCGTTGATTCTTCTTTATTTAGTCTTTAAATACACAATTCTTGCTGTACATGCTGGAGCTTATTTGAAAAAAGTGTAATTTCAGCGGGCCGCTGTTATTTATGTGACTTGGCTAAGCTATTCTATCGGTCAAAAGGTTACGTGTTCGTCGCCAAATCCCAGACTCTAATGCTCAACCAGGTCATTTTGTAATAGGGCGGAGTACAAACAAACACAGGGGTTGTTATCAGGCATTCAAAGAAAACGATGTGAACAGTTCAGTTTTTGACACCGTATCCTAACAGTTATAAATCTTTTCAACGTGTAGCTGTTTATTCACGCATTTGTATCACAAAACACGGATTGGCGGAGCTTATTAAGATTAAGTTTTTGGGAATCGCTTTGAAAAGTAATGTGAAAAGCACAATGTTACTTTCGACAGATCCAGACATAAATCATAGCGACAGGTATTCAATAGAAGAATAGGCATGTGTGACTGGTGACAAACATCAACGAAATGTTATGTCGTTTAGCTTTTTCGTTTTCGTTGTGCCGAGAATTCTATTAGAATACATTAACGACAGCAGTGTCATGGCAAACGACTGTTAGACGATTACTTGGAAAATGCCACAATATGATAACCTTTGGTGTTGTAAACATGTCATCGTTGTAACCGACACTCTGCACACGAATCATTCTAGAGGTTGCTGTGGGTAAAATCAATAGCAATAGCAGTAGAGTTGGCATTTGTGAACAGTCTTTCTCTGACTTCTATCATGTTTAGACGTGATGTCTTTCAGCACGTCATGAACAAATGAAATCAACTTAGAAGATAAATTCCAATCACGGATGATATACATGCAAGATATAATAGGACTGAGACGCAAATTATGTGTTTCCTGTAATATGTCTCTGGTTGGTCAGACACGAATCGTTTAGTTTTATTTCCTCAATAAATGTAACCTCAAGTAAAAACCAAGTTGATAGGTTCATAAGTAATAGGATATCTCGGTTTAGAATAGGATACTTGTAAGTCGTGTTTTTCATTTCTCCCCGGGTCTGAATAACTTGAAAACTAAGTTCGCTTTGAACAAGTGGCTACGCTAAAATACAAAATTCTTTTCAGAAAGAAGGTGACATGAATATTACCATCCGATGAAGTATCGATTATTCGAAACTACATGTACCGTCATTATACCGTACTTACCATAATGTCCGCCCAGCCACTTCAATGTGATGGCGTGTTGTTTATATATTTACACTAACGCAGGATAACGAACTCTACTGCAGTGTAAACTGTGAACACTGTATCTTACGTCGATCAATTCACCAGGTAACGAAAGATGTGTACAAGGCCTTGGTTTAGCGTGTGATCTTCCTAATTCCTTCGAACTAATTGCGTTGAGTTTCTCCTTGTTGCCGCCAGGAATATGTCGTTGAGTGTGTTTTATGGGCTACACCGAAAAAGCCCACGTGGTACATTTGCAAAAACTGTGTTAATAATTAACCATAATAATCAACTATCCAACGCCAAAAACTCAGTATGCTTTAACATAGGGAAAACAGTGCGAACGCTTTAATGCACACTAAAGCCTTTGCTTCGATATTAATTGAAAGAAACTGTGTTTGTAGGCTTAAGAATTTAAGAACAAGAATACAGCGTCTATGGTTCATGCAACTTATGATGTCATAAAGTTGGCTCTGCAAAATAGACGTACAAGGCTGACCTCTGACACAGTCGCCTTGCCAATCAATGATCTGACCCATTTTTGTTTCATGAAGGAAATCATAATTTTTGGATGATATTTCCGGTAAAAATCAAAATAGTCTCAAAAATTCACCTACCCTCACCAATTTTCACCACACAGTGCAATAAGCGAAATAAAAACTGATTCGAGACAAATAATGCATCTAAACTTATTGAATTTTATCATCCTTTCCCTGCTCAGCAGTTCGGCATATTGTAGAGAATAAAAATATCAATGAAGAAGATTTATGTCAGAGTTCGCGGCAAAGATGTTTCTATACTTTCTTTGCAGTTGCCAGAGCCAGCCACGTTGCTCATGCATTATAACCATGTGGTAAAGTTTGCACGAGTTGTATGAAGTGAAGGATTTACTATCATCGAGTTGCAAAGCGACAATTGCGAGGAGCGTCTTCGCTTCGCTCCTTGCAATTTGTGTCCCTTACCTCGATAATTAACTTGTGTCGGCGAAGTGATGAGGTGTTGAAAGCGAGGCTAAGGTGTTTAAAGCTTATGAATCAGTGGCAAATAGAAACAATCTACTGGTCAGGTTCAACTTGATTTCAACCAAAAAGAATCGACGAATTCGTAAATTATTTTCTGTCGTCAGTCACGTAACATAATTACTTTTGACTTCTGTGTCGTCTCATTAAGATAGGTAAATAATTTTCTTCAATTTTAATTAAACTCATTTCATGCCTTTTCAGAGTGATCGTCAATTCAAATTTATGAATTTTGATGGGATTTCTGCACAGCTGCCTAACATATTTTTTAATTTACCAAAATATCATTGCTAGAGATGCTATGAAGATTTCCTTACCTGAAAAATGTGACGATCTGACAGTTGTTGTGAAAATCACGTCATTGCTAATAGACATCAAATCAGGTCCAATAATCGTTATCATTCAAGGTAAACTATGAAATTTACCAGGTCCAAGGAATATATAGATGATGACAAAGGCAATGGGGCCATCTTGAACCACGAAATAGTGGTGGTACCAGGTGTCCGGAATGGGTAAGCGTACCCTGCCAGCAAGCCGCACCCGTCAAGATTGACCCAAAGTGGCAAATTCATTGTTATTTAATGATTTCACCAAATTACTTTTGTGAGTCAAAATTTGGTATGCTGTCACTCATCATTTGAGAAACAGACAGGTCATATTTTGATACAACATCTCCGTATCTACCGTAGAACTTCTTAAATGATTTCATTAATCTACTTTCTGAGAATCCTTGCCTCACTAACTTTTGAGCTAATAGGCTGTGTCTAACTCGAAAGTCTTCATATGAATGGCATGCTCTACTGTATTGAGGAGTTGTGAAATATACACACCATAAGCCGGAGATGATGGTATATTGCTCGACAAAAAGGGAAAGTTTATGATTTCAAAATTGAAATCGTCTCTTTTGTCATACAGCTTAGTATATAGTGTATTATGTCTAATTTCAAACAATACATCTAGGTATGATGCCCAGTCCACACTTTCAGTTGTTTCTTTTATTTCTAAATCATCTGGCTATCTATTCGCCTTATGCAGTGAATAGATTAAAACACCATAAGTTTCAAATGCCACCAAATCCCTGTCAATGAACAGTACCATGTCCACGATCAATCTTATCATTGTTTCACTAATTTTAAGGATATATTCCCAAATTGAGACTTTAACTTTGATTATAGGGGTCGACTGCAAATTTGACTAACTGTCATAACATAAATAATGTCAGTTTAATCTTTGATTGAGAATATCCTTTCACTTAACTATATCATATCATTGAAAGATAATCTGCTGCCTGAAATATTTGACATAAGGAACATTAAGAAATATAAACAGAGTTCAAAAAGTTATCACGGATGTTTTACTATTTATGTTTTCATAGATGATATCTTACGACGTTGTTGGCGCTCTTCATCTGCGTCTTTGACTGTAACTATAAAAGCTCTATTTCTTCATCGATGAATACATTGTATTTCACTCATGAACAAAGCTGGGGATTTTATCACAAAGTTTTCAAGCCTTGCGAGACTCGAAGGAGAGGTATGCATTCTGAACGCATTCATATGATGATCTGATTCGCTATCTTTTGACCCTTTTTACACCAATATTGTTGCAAACGAACAATTGCTGATGTCTTTCGACTTATTACTTACACTGTGTAGAAAAACCTGGGGTCAGAGGTTTTTATGTTGGCTACTGTTAACCCCTTACTCGGGGTTTTTCTACACAGTGTAGGCAAAATTGGATTGAAGTTTTCTATGGTCGACCATTTTTAGACATCTTTCAATAAATTGAACAACATTAGCAACTGCTCGTTTGCAACAATATTGGTGTAAAAAAGGCCAAAAGATAGCGATAATGTCCCTTTAAATGAGTGGTGTTTTTTTCAGACAAGTTACTTTCAAAATGTAATTTTCTTCAATCGCGCAATGTACGGTAGATTTGTTTTACTTGCTACTTTGTTGGCAGTGTTAGTTATGTATGCAGTATTACAGTGCGCCCTCCATTGGTGAACATTTGACATGCTGTATGACAGCCTTACGTTTATATGGCAACAGAACAGTATGGCATATGTAGGTCAACGCAGAAATCCTAAACAAAAAGTTCACAAAGCGAGGTCACACTTCATACTTCATACATAATTAACACTGACCCGTCATGACTCTCATGGGCGATAGAAGAGAACAAGAAAAAAAAGACACGTACACAAAACAAGGTTTAATCGTAGACCCTCGAGAAATCTCGAGGGTCTATGGTTTAATAACATTATTCTTTATTATCTTTTAATTGGCCATTCTAGAGCCGGTGGTTATACCACTCATATGAACGAACAAAATTTACGGGACTCAGACAGGCGCCCTCTATTCGCTGCCTGTCAACAGAAGACTTACGGCTACAGGTCATTTTGTGCAGCGAAGGCTTATACACTTTCCGCCTAATATCATGCCCCGTCAGAAACGTACAGTATTCCATTTTCTGCCTAAATATGATATATACTTTTACCATTCATTTGCGCCATTCTTTGATTTTTGAATATGTGGCACAACTAACATACATCAAACTATCATCTCGAAGTCCGATGTTTTACAAAATCAAGGTGAATCACCACATTTATAGGGCAAGTTGTAATAGCAGAGTAAGTATTCTTAAACTGTTGTGTTGCCACTGCATGGAGTGTGGAGCTTGAAATGTCAACCCGTTGCATCGTTTGTCCCTTAAATATACAATTTATAATGTAATTACACTTGAAAGATGAAAGAATGAAATAATTGTGTCTGTCTTTATGTCGTCTTGTTTTTGCGTCAAAGTAAATGAGACAGTCCATTCACTTTCTGGTTTAATATGTAAAGTGCCGATTACATGAAGCAGTCAAAATATATTTCCCTACGGTTTCCCATTCAGAACTTTTGCCTCTTCTCTAAAAATGCTAATAATCCATTTTAATTGTGTTTGTGATGACCATTCGACATGTGATATTCGCATTTGCAAAGATTTTCATTGCTTTGAGCAGGGGTATCAAATCAGGAACTCAAGTCTGTAAGACGCAGTGATTCTTTATCCTTTAAAAGAATCTGAGTACTAGGCATAAATATTTATTTACCCGTATAGGAGCTGTTCATTTATATCATACGTAATATTCTTGTACAACATTACTTATCCGTTTGTCTTTGTGGTCACGACAACCCCCACTGGAACGGCATCCAGCAAGTACCGGATGTTAAAGCCCTAATAGCTGCGAATTTTAATTACTTTCATGATTTTATTTTCAAACCATAGTTGGTTCGTGTAAATGTGATAACTGAAGGACGAGTATATATCACTGGTCGCTGATTTGGCCCATGCCTACACGTTTTAACAGGCTGAATAATAAACAGGTGCCGCACCCATAAAATGGCGCCCCAGGGAAAAGTACATTTCTTGCACGTACACATCGTGATCATACAAGAAGCAAGCATGGTGCCATTTCTTGAATGCACGCACATGATGGCCAACATTTTGTTGCTGTAATCATTATTTTCTCTGTCACGTGATAAGTTATTGAAAACGGCGGGAAATTTAAAATTATGTTAAAAAGTTTGAAGTTACATGCCACTTTCGATACTTATGACAGTGTTATACACTTTTTCAGTCTTTAATGGGGCTTATGCAAAGAAAACTCTTGGAAAACTGAGGATATTTGTGAAAACTCAAGGTACAGATTCCGATTACAAAAGCTCATACTACAATATGGAAAGAGATATATCCCATTTTAGAATGCACGATTCGTAAATGAAAACGAGAAATCAACTTGAGTAAAACTTTATGATAATCATTTATAATATAAGGCCTTCAATACTGTATATGACGTCAATAGACATCGATGGTAGACCAGTCAGAAAAGCAATATATAAATTTAGTAGTCAGTAACGTAACTAAAATACGACATCATGTGATTTCATTTCTGTTTAATCTTTCTTTAATTTTTCTATGCATAAAAAGTAACAATTCTGAACAGATAATATTGTTTTTACAAACTTCAAATAATTCTGCAAGTAAGAATATTTTTAGATTCCTAAATGTTAAGAACTAACGGAGGCAATGGAAAGTTTTCTGGATAGCGTATTTAACAAATATTTAAACACCAGACAGACATTTTCCGTCTTGAATGTGACGTTTTTACTATCCGAAACAGTATCACGTGATAATTGTCAGAGAAGAAACTCAAGAAAATATACAGCTACGCCTCTCATTTTCACGACAACGCAAGATTACAAAACAAATATTCAATAAGACCTGGAACTAAACGTTTGATTATTTCGAATGTCTAACATTTTTCTGTACCCATCTTTGAAATGTCATACATTGAATGTTAGATAGATCAAATTAATTAACTATTTAAAACACAAAATAGCTTTTTTAAAATCTATACAGTGTAAAACATATTGTAGCTGGAATATGCCTCTATGTCCGGCACAGGAAAAGTGTTCGAAAACTTCAAGTGTAGTTGTAAGAATATTTTGCGACATGCACTGCCCTTACAATGATCGATAATAAAATGAACGTCCTACAATTTGTGATTACAAACACGAGGATTCGCCAGCGTGTAACATGGCAATATGACAGAATACTCTGTAACCTACAGTATTGGTTTGAAAAAATGTTGTCTCCAAGAATAATATGAATTAGCATGCAGTTGATTTTCTGAATCAAAACACGACCAGCAGATTTTGACTTCGAATCATCTACTGTAACAGGTAGTTCAATGATGCAAGCAAATATAAGGTGCACGTTATACACATGTTCTGATTTTTAAAACATCTATTTCATCATTAATCTTTTGCTGTTTCTCTTAATCTGACGTGTCAATGAATGACAAACCCAACAGCAGTCACAAATTGTGACAAACATCGTCTGTCAATTTTGTACATGACAACTTTTTCACGACGATGCTGCCAAAGATGGTGGAAAATGTGAAAATAGTGTACGTATTCACAAAATATTGTTTCTGCATTTGTTGCAATAACTCTGTGCGTCTCTTTGCAATATGTGTAACGCAAATTATCATTGTAAACACTGGCTTTTTGTATTCTGAAATTTTCGAAATGGCATTCACATCACTATACGGTCGACATCAAATTAAAAACAAGAAAACGCGTCATAACATCACTAACTACCAATCAAACGAATCATTTTGTGAAAAAATATATCACTATCAAGCATAATCCTTGAAACACAGCACAGACCACATGATAGATACGTGATAGATGTATCACATTTTAGACACACAGCATATCTCGTTCGGGAACGTTACGAGTAATTGCCACTGTTCATAGGATAAAAGAGGCCGATGGCTTCAGTATCAGTCATACACACTTTTCACTTGGCCAAAGAATGGAAAAGACGGAGTTATCAACCAAACGGCGTCTACCAGATTCATACTGAACCCTTTCTACTCATGGTGTTCTCCGGCTATGATGTTACAGTTATAAACAATGTCGGAGTCGCTCCCACCATGGTAAAGTACATGATAAGCTATGCGCGTCAGACTATGTGACCATTTACAAGTCTCACTGTCTACAGCGGCAGACATCCACCTGGAAAATTGTGCGAGTTCATCGGTTTTTATTTTAAAGTATTTTTCATTATACGCAACGTTGTCAATATTATATTTCTTCATGATGTACCCGGTCATGTGAATCGTGAAGGTCAAGGACGTAAGTCCACACTCTCGGTTACCCATCAAGGTGCTACAAGGCTCGATGAAGTTATCAACGATCCGTGATATAATCTTTGTTTTGCCCTGGCGGTCAAGGGACGAGTCAGTGGTAGTACTAAGTGGTATGAATTCGCAGCTAATATTCTTGATTTTAGGGTTTGAACGGAGAGATTCTGACAGCTGCGAGCCAACATCTTCTGAGATACCGTCCGCGAGAGTGAAAGATAGCGACTTAAGATGTTCATTAGACTTGATAAAGCGCGAGAGTGGAATCAAATCTTTCTCACAAAGTGCAAGGCACAAACTTGTCAGAGAATCGTGCAATTTTCCGTTTAAAGAGTCGATGAGTTTTTCACAACTCCAAAACGGTTTGTCATGAACTGATATGACGTGACAGCCGTACGATTCAAGGTTTACACTTGGATTAGAAATCGTCTCTGCCACAAGAGATTGCGGTACGTCTTGCTCAACACCTAATATTACCTTAAGTTGTTTTGTAAACTTAAGGTTGTGGATATAATGAGCCAGTGCTTCGTATTCTTTGGGGGTTGTGCCAGCACAGTTAACAGCTAGCGTGATTTTCTTCAGTCTTTCGTCGTCGAGTAGTTTGTATGGTAGCATGTTAATGGAGGATTTGGCATCATGTAACAGGATCGAAAATTCAGAAATGGTTTTATTTCTATCAACTTCGTTAACCAGAGAATGCAAAAGAGCTTGTGTTGGTGCAATGTCCATTTCACCTTCATCGTGTATCATACAAAATGCAAGTTTCTCGAGCTCTGGTGCTCTATGAATGCACTTAATAAATTGACGCATAATGTCAGGGTCTACCTTGCTCTGTATTGTCAATGACTTAAGATTAAGTCTATGAACGATCTCACTTAACTTTTCCAATACGTGAGGTTCAGGGTTAACGAACTGAAATTGAACGTCTGGCAATTGCTTATTTTTTCTCTTCTGTTGTTTGACGCGATATTCTAGTAATTGGAACACTATTTCGTACTTTGTCATCGAAACAACATTGAACATGTCGTCCGGAAATGCTAAAGGCAAAAATAACGATCTTGTCAGCTCATCAAACACGTCACCGTGTCCGAGAAACTTCTGACTCTTAGACACTGCCGTTTTTATATCTGCAGGGTTGAATTTGCCACGAGAAGAGCTTTCTCCGATGTTACCCTCTTTTGATTTGTTTCTTTTGATATCACGTGGTCGACCATCTCTGTTTTGTTCGTTCTCAAGACGTATTCTTCTCGGGGTAATTTCGGAAACCAATGGTAAATACATCTCAATATTTTCACAGGTTTGCAGGTGTTCGGCCATTAATGCAAAGTAGAAATAGGATAACATAAAGTTTCTCTCTTCTTTTACAATGCGCAACGCAGCATCATCATAAATTTTAAACACCTTTTCGGCTTTGTCTGTACCGCAAGATAATTCGAATAAAAATGTGAACATGTTAAGCCACATAGCTGCTCCACGTTGATTACGTAACAATTCCTCAAAGCGACTCTGTATATCAGATCTGTCTACATTATCGAACAAATACTTAGCACAAAAGAATTCCTGCCATGTTTTATGATAAAACTGACACTCCTTCACTGGTTCCGTTTTGAAAGATCCCCTATCTTTGACAAATAATCCTAGCGACAAAAGGGTGGAGGATTCAATGCTGTTCTCCTTGATAGAATTCTTCGACTCTTTCAATGCTTCAAAGGCCAGCTGCGATAATTGAGCAACCAAGTTTTCCACATTTTGTGGAATTTTCTCAAAAGACAATTCTATCGAGTTCTTCACGCAATAGCGCTTAAGGAAACATTTTAAAATTTCAGTGTACAGATTAGCTTTAGTTTTGGGAAACTCTTTTCCTTTTTGCCAGTCTTCAAAGAGAAGACAAATGAACACAACATGCAGAGGCACAGAGAGAAATCCGTCCTCCATGCCTTCATATTGAGATAACTTCTTAATAAGATCATCCGCTGTGTTAGTTTGACTTTCAAAATGCCTTGTTATGTACTCTTTGACGTAATCGAAAGTAAAACCTTTGATTGTAAATCTATCATCGCAGTGTTTCAAATCTACGTCACATTCATGTGGTCTGGAGGTCACAAGGACTGTGCTTTGAGAGAGCAACTTCCGGGAAATTATCTTGCAGACATCGGATGAAGACTTAACTTGCGGATCAAATTCATCTAATCCGTCAAACACAAACAGGACTGAATCGGCATTCAATTTCAAAACATGAGACAATTCATGTTTTTCAAAATGTGTGTCTTCTGGAAGTAAACGATCTAAAATATATTCTTCAAGAGATTGATCTCTAACATACCTCATTTCTACCAAAATGAGAAGCTTGAATTGTTCAAGCTTGCCATTGACCCATTCCATCGCTAACTTTCTACAAAATATAGATTTCCCGATTGCAGGTGCACCTTCGATGCTTATACGTTGAGAAGTATGTCGACTGGTGTTCTTGAAAATTGAAATTATATCCTGCAATGGCCGTCCCGCATCAGATCTCGTACTCCAGACTTCATTTATCACCAATAATTTCGTATACATATCATCGAGGTTAAGGAGTAGTCGTTCATTCCAGGTCAATGGTTGAAATTTGGCTACCCGTGTCCGGTATCTTTCCCTTAAATGTACAGCCAGAGTTGTGATTTCTAAATGTAATATTGTGAAGCTTTCGTTACTTCCTCTGACAATATAATTATTTGACGTTATTGACTACGATTGGAAGACACACACACACTGTCACACACTCACACAAACACACACACATATGTATAATATATATATATATATATATATATATATATATATATATATATATATATATATATATATATATATATATATATATATAATATATATATATATATATATATATATATATATATATGGTATCCAGGCACCTAGCAAAGAAGAAACAAACCGAACCGCTCGGCCAAATCCCCACTCTCATGAATTGTTTCATGACCGGGCATTTCTCTGAGTAAGACCCCACCACATTGTAGAGATCAGTAGCACTCACGCTCGCACACTCACTCTCAAAACAACAATAAACTTTCAAAGCATGTGTGGAAACTGAGTCCAAGAGAATAAGATATAACACTAGATAAAAAGATATAACACAATATAATTGTACGTCCTGACCATATAAATGAAAGTGTGGAGCTTAGGATATTTTTTTATTCTGTTTGTATGATGCATGAAACTTATGTAACAGAGATTACTTCTTCCTACATGAAGTAATTTTGTGTTATGTATATATATATATATATATATATATATATATATATATATATATATATATATATATATATATATATATATATATATATATACGTCAGAAAGATACATCTAAACACGTCTTGTGCATCTCTATTTCATGTTAGCCTGTATCTGTTTGATGATTGTTGAGATGCAGCAAGCCTGACCTATTGTAATATTTTGTGCGTGAAACATCTTGAATCATTAAATTTCGTGGCCAACTCATTTTTAAAGACATCTATATTATATTATATTTATTTATTTATTTATTTATTTATTTATCTATTTATTCATTTATTTATGTATCTATTTATTTATTTATTGAAACTAACCTTGCTTTGTGAAGGAGAAGTACTTGTCTCTGTCTGCAGTATGCGGAATAGCTTTCTGTTTGAGGTAGTCAGTCACTGTATCCGCCAAATCCTTTCTTCCGACTCCTTTGAATACTTCCACGAGCTGTTCAGGATTCCCGTTTTGTATTTTTCCATGTTCCAAAAGTGTATTAAGTAAGTGGAGAGGTTCTTCTAAGTTTTCAACAATCCGTATTCCTATGTCTCTACGGTACCAATGTTTCAGTTTCATGAAAGTCTCTGACGAGAAAAAATGTATTATTAGCAGACTTAAATGTCTCTTGTTTTGGATGTAAAATCTTTATGTATTTCGGACCTCTTCGCACTCTTACTTAAATTCTTACTTGTAGACGCCTAATTAATCTTAAACCGTATCTGTTTCCAGTTCATACGGGAGAAGTGAACATGAAATACTGAATTGCGATAAATTACCTTTATGAATGTTGTCGGACAATTTCATTAGGAAACATTGGAACTCGGCACTTTGGTTGATAGTCGCTATGCTTGAACGTTTGAATCCTGAAAGTGGAAAATAAATGTGGTAACTTGAAGGTAAAAGATATCACCACAACTCCGAAGCCTATGATAATGTAAGTCACTTTTATTATGATAAATGATTATGTCGTCACTTGCTATACACATTCTATGTGACTGCAAGTCGCAGAAACGACAATAACGAAAGGTCAAACACGTGAAACTTAAAACGTGCAACACCAAGAGATGTACACCTTCAAATCTATCTTACATATACATGGATGTCAGTAGAATGTAAGAAATGTTATGGTGTGTTCCAGAATGAAATATTTTCATGACATGGATAAGGATCGGTATACGAAATAGCCGATAGAGCGACAGTGATTTTTTATGGAAATTCTATGTTGTGAAATCTTCTGTTTCGTATAAAATCAGGAGAGCTACTGAGAAAACGGAAATTGAATGCCATTAATGAAACATGATCAAAAATTACAAAGTTGTATTTTCGGCACTATACTATATACTAGACAGAAATGTAATTTGTAATTGAAACCATCTCAATAAGAATTACTTTAGGTGGAGCTGCATGTTGCCAACACAGTGTTATTTTAAAGCAATATTTCTCATCAAAGATGACAAGGAAACCCCTTCATACTACATATTTTCAAAAAGCAGAGACTCTAAAGTTTAGTATGGTAGCAGTAGTATGAAATATGGGTGTATATGGAATGGGTGTATATCTGGGGTAAAAATACTCAATTTTGGTATTAATGATACAAATTAATTTAAGTAAAAAAACTTGACGCTATTTTCTAAAATGTAATATTTCACTTGAAAGTAGAGTATATGAAGAAAAAACTATTTTATTTGCCATTGTCTATCCTCATTCTAAAATGGCAAGGGTTTAAAGATTAACATTCAAAAATTGATTAAAATCATGATAAGCAAAAGTAAAATGCCTCTTATTCAAAATGTAAGAATTTTATTGCCAAAAAATAGTCTTTTTGTTATATAGCATTTAAAGAACATAATGTAAAAATTTCAGAAAATTTGACCTAGCCAGATTTGAGTTAAATTCTTTGAAAATTTCGAAATTGGAGGGAAAAGAAGCCAGGAAGTCGGGTAATTTGCATACATTTGCATAAATTAACACTTCTTTATCACGCAAATTTCGTCTGCTTGACAAGCTACAAGGTGAACCCGACCAATATTTTAATCTTCGGTTAACATATTAATTAAAATTGAATAAATATTTACAAAAAAGGGATATTTGAGCAAAACATGCTCTGTTTGGTGCAGCACCCCCTTAAAACGTGTAGAGTGAAAATTACCCAGCGATGGACGAGGAGGTGCATGTGATCGTTCCAGCTCATCTTCAACTGAGTTGCTGTAGTCTTCTTGATATCCTGTTGAAGAGTTAACCCCAGGACTGTGGGGAGGTGTTTGGCCTTGTCCTCGAATTCGCTTTCTCGGCGGGGAACTCTGAGATATTTGAATATGAAGTCAATTGTAATTGTAAGTACTCCACAAACGATATCAATCGTATTAACAAAATAAGGGCACCGGCTGTAGCATTAAGGTTCCAGACAAGAAATTGACCTTTTTAAGGTAACAATTCTCTAGTGGTTGATAAGTTCAAAACCCCAGTAAATTATAAATTTTCAAAAAGCCTAGATGTAGGGAACATTTTGGTTACCATAGTGTCACCATTGTTTACATAACTATCACATGACAGGTAATTTGCATAACCTTTCAAAAATCGGTTTTCCCTATGTTTTGTCTCAATGCTTTGAGATATGAGGCTGAAATTTGTGTGGGTGCAAGCTGGATGAAAGATCTTCCAAAATATATCTCAGAATTGTTTAAACCTTCTAAAACAATTTTTATGCCATAAAAACTTCAAGAGGGGTGAATTAAACTCTGGTTGATTTATTTAAAATCGTACTCCAAAAACACTAAGCAAGATATAAAAAATCTGAGATACAAGTTGGAAGAGCGCTATAACAGCTTGCATTCCAGAAAGTTTGAGTCAGATATTTTGAAGAATTGAGACAAAACATAGGGAAAACTTATTTTTGAAAGGTTATGCAAATTACCAGTCATATGTTAGCTATGTAAAAAATGGTGACACTTTTGTTACTAAAATGTTCCCCTATAGCTAGGCTTTCAGAAAATGTACAATTTACAGGGGTTCTGAGCTTCTTAACCACCAGAGAATTGTTAGGTTAAAAAGGTCAAGTTCTTGTCTTGGAACCTTAAGGTGGCGGTAGAGGCTAGAGCGTCAGTTATAAACTTCAATGAAACTATTAAAACATAAAAGTAGTCAACATTCTCTGTGGAATAAAAAAAAACTAGACATTTGGGGTCATAGGCATTGCAGAGTTATAGCCCGTTGAAACTTCTGAAAAACTGACCAAATAAGAGGAAGTTTGGGAGTCCTTGGTAGATTAACTATGGTAGAGGTCCCCTAGCTTTTAAAAAAATGTTTGAAAAGGGAAAGTCATTTTTTACTGTTTTTCAGAAATGTTTGACAAGGCAGTGCTTGCATTCAGAATGCGTGACTGCTATTGTAAATGCATTTTTAGATTCTTTGAGTGTCAAAGAGGTGTCAAAAG
Organism: Ptychodera flava; assembly: GCF_041260155.1. NCBI lineage: Eukaryota > Metazoa > Hemichordata > Enteropneusta > Ptychoderidae > Ptychodera > Ptychodera flava. The sequence goes on along the minus strand of NC_091932.1, from coordinate 6,471,324 downwards.
TGAGATTAACCAAAAAGACTGCTCTGTGACTTCAAAAGAGGGGTGCAAATATGGCTTGTTTTCAACATTGTTGACAGAATAACAGTTTTCCTATATAATTTTATACCAATTTAATCCAACCTTTGAAATGAGATATGGACATGGAATTTTTACAGCCTATTAACAAGGTTACAGATAAGATTTGTACGGCACAATTTTCCTGTATTTGAAGTACTTTTTGAAAAATCACATTTTGAAATTTGAAAGAATTTTTAATAATTTTTTGATATGTAAACCCATGTAAAATCATAAAAATCAAATTTTATTTACAAATCCTGCCGTAAAAATCTTACAATTAATAGTGTCAACACATTTATAACTAATTTGGTCATATTAATACTATCCAATTATTATTAAATTCAAATATGTAAAAAAATATGAACAATTAAATTTTAATATTGATTGGTGTCATATTTCAAAAATCATGGCTACAAATATACAATTTTTTACATTCTTTGGAGAAAGTATTAACTAAGGGAGTTATCCTGAAAATTTGAACTAAATATCATTATTCTAACACTTGAAACTTGACATTAACTCTGAGAAAAGTCACTATCTGCCACTATATTCATCTGTAATGCAAAATGCGCTGACATATTCTTTATATTGGTTCCGAAATCATATCAGGAATTATGTACACCTTGATAAATTTTCCATGAATATTCAACTGAAATGTTGTTTCAAAGACTAGGACGCTCTTAGGAAGCTTTCGGTTATTATGATTTGGAGGACCAGACGAAATCAGAGGTGATTCTTAATGTAAAGTGTGAATCTCCCTTTGCCGGTTTCAGAGAAATTCTCCAAGTGTAAGTCTGTGAGTCCCTGAGCACCGTCACGACTTGATGTATTGAGCAGTAAGATTGAAAATAAAAGGTTTTGACCTCATACAAATCCATGGCTCCCAATTGAGCTGTACAATTTAGTTAGAAAAAAATTGTATTCTTCAGAATATGAAATACATTGTATAATTTGTCTTTTATGTTTATAAAACTTCATTAAAATTGTTTTACTTCAGCATAAAGTCTTGATTTCAACCGCCTGGTCACAGTGTTTTCCAAAGAATTTTATGGAGAGCGGTAGCTAATTTAAGTGTGTGTGTGTATATATATTGTGAATAAAGAGTTGCCTTGCCTGTCAGATTCATGGAACAAGCCTAATAAGTTTTTTCCGACTCCAATGTATAACGGACATACGCATAGCTCTGTATGACGTTTCAATATTTAGTCTCTATGGAATACGGAAACTGAGATCAAACTAATGATTTTCTTTTTTTGGCTTGGGGTAAGTCTCAGGCCTGGATAAGCTACAGCGATTCCACAATTAGGTTAGAATTTAAAGGGGCGTGTTTGTTATTAGTTTTACCTCAAGGCAAATTGAGTAACAGGATAATAAAGGAGTAAAATCACAAAATAAAGAGTCAATGTCAACAACCACTATAGTTGCAAAAACCAGGAGTGGAGGACTGCCCCATTAAGCATTGGTAGCAATGTAGTCGTCTACCGAGCGAGTAACGAATGTAGTATTCACACTGATCGCTTTACTCGATGACCAGTCGATTTCCACTGTGTCACGATTTTGTAGTATAGATGAAGTTAGAATTTGCATGGTAGAAGATAAACAGTCTTCTACCGAGTCTGAATAACGAATCTATATAGTATTCACACTGGCCGGTCTAAATTCAGTAACCAGCTGTCTTCTATCCTGTCACGATCTACAGTCAATACGTATTCAAAATGTTTTATTAGATACACAAGCAACAAAATCACTCATAAAATCGAAGGAAACCAAGAAATATTTAATTGAGAAAGGAATTTCATACCCGATTTATTTCTATATCAACATGCATAACACTTGTGGGAAACACGTCACGTGGTCAACAGTTCGGGACATAAGAGACGAAAATCACATTTTGTAAACATATCCTGTCACTATTATGGCCGCCTTATTATCGGGTGGAGTAGGCAGGTACCAAGGTCACGACATCAAAAGTAACGGTAATAAATTCGGAAGAAATTAATTGAATTATGCTTGGGCTGTAGACATAATTTCATCACAGAAATATCTTGTTTGCCGCATCAGATAAATCTCACAAAATATTCTATGATATGCCTGACCAAATTGAATTCATAATGACAAATAAAACAATATAAATTCCTTTAGCACGGTACATATCGAGAAAGCAACGCCTATCAAGAATTTTAATTAAAGTTGTTGTTAACAGATCGTGCCCTTTGGAATCAAATCATCTGGAAACTATTAGGTCTTTGTGACTGGTGTAAATCTTTGAAGCTAGAGTTAAATTACATTAGGGTATCTAGTTAGGATAGGACAATTGTCACTTCTTTTCTACTTTGCCTCTTCTGTAATTAGTCTTTATTTAAGTATACGTCACTTTTCAATAAATTGTAATTTCAGTGACCGTAGTCATTTATGGGCCTTGCTAAAGTGACGCTATCGCTTAAAAGGTACACGCTTTGAATTCATGGCATTCTCGAAAGACACGTGATCATCGCCAGACCCCAAACTATAAAGCTCTCACAGGTATCTTGGTAAATAGGACAGAGTACGAACCACATCAGAGTTGTCAGCAGGCAATCAAAACACCTCAACAATATCAGAAGGCAGCTTATGTGTTCATGCATCTGTATACGAGTATCACTAAATACTGATGGATGATGATTAACACAGCTATAAAGCTATAAAGTGACAAACTTGAAAACCTATAGGCCTAGTCTAGCTTGGCCGAGCCTGGCCTAGCCAAAACCCTATAAGTTAGCAATCGAAACCGTACGGCTGAACGTAGAAGGTGAATGCATGGATGTAAAAAAGAGGTCTACATCCATGGCCAATGTGAGCTCGGAGTTTTCGAGTATTTATATAAATTATATTTGATACAGACAGGATTTGCGTCGAACCTGTAGGGTATACGGTTCTGCTAAACTTGGCCTGGGTTTCACAGTTTCCCACTATAAGTCAAGTGCACTACATGAAGTACAAAGTAAATTTTGACAGATCAAGACATAAATCATAGTGACAGGTAAACAGTAGAAAATTTGTGATCTTAAATGTTACGACTGTTTGATTGGTTATAAACATCAACGAAACTGTAGTGTCGTTTGACATTTTTATGATTTTGTTTGTATGTAATTGCTTATGTTCATAGAAGGGAACCAGTGAGAAAAACAGGCACTCTATGATAAAATGGTTATTGATTAATATTTGGAAGAGGGGCTGTCTTACAATGCAGAAATTTACCCAGATTCCGATCCATGCTAGTTTGTGAACTTGCCATTCATTTGCTCTTTGCTATGTTGTGTGTTATCTTTGGCTTTCACGTAAGACTTCTGCACCTCGAGCAATTTTACTTCGGATTGAATTTTGTCAATTCTACACTCCTTTCTGTGCTTGATTGCAGGATTCTCGTATAATCTGACGGCATTCCTGACTTAAAGCCCCAATGCATTATTTTCATGATTTTATTTTCAAACCAAAGTTGGTTCGTGTAAATGTGCTGATTGGAGGACATGCACATAAGTATCACTGAGCGCTGATTTGGGCCATGCCTACCGTTTTAACAGGTGCCGTTTTAAACGGGTGCCTCATAAAAGGGCGCCCCCACGGAAAAGTACAAAAATGCAGTATTTCCTGCACATACACATCGTGATCGAAATAAGCATGATGCCATTTACTTGAATGCACACACACGATGGCCAACATTTTGTTGTTGTAATCTTTATTTTCTCTGTCACATGATTAGATTTCGAAAATGGCGGGAAATCTAAAATTATCTTAAAACGTTTGAATTTACATGTCACTTTCGACACTTATGACAGTGTTATACACTTTTTCAGTCTTTAATGGGTCTAATTCAAAGAAAACTCTTGGAAAATTGAAGATATTTTGAGATCGGTTTATTACACTTTCGCTGCTATTATGACTTTAAAGTTTGATCGAAAGAACCCAATTAGTGTTTGTAAGCAATTAGTTACACCTATTCCATACACTGATCATAAAACTTCTTTCTACCGAGAATTACGTCATAATACGATAACAGAAGCAGTGTCAGGGCAAACGACTGTCAGATTATCATTATGAATTCTAAAAATGCGACTACGAATTAATCTTTAGCAAATCTCACATCATTGTGACCTAAGACTCTATAAGAATCACTGTAAGTTGATGTCAGTGAGATGACGTAGTCTTCACGAGAATTTGTATTTTCTGTCGTTTCAATCACGTGAGGCATGGCGTATTTTTATTTAAGACTACCTAGTCTACCAGTCAACAGTAGGCAAATTTTGCCGCCATAAACGAGTCATGAACACATAAAGACAATAATATCAAATGATGATCTGACAAATCATGTACCGATAAAGCTTTAATAAGATATCATAGAAGGAACAAGGTTTGTATTCCCTGTGATATACCAACGGTTGCTTAGAAACGTATTATTTCAATAACTATGACCTAAAGTAAACAATAACACTAGTAGGTTCGTTAGTTAGGAGAGATCAGTTCAAAATAGAGTGCCTGTAAATTCGTGTTATTCGTTTTTCAATTTTGCTGAAACAATCAGAAATTAAATTATCTTTGAACACGTGGTCATACAGGAATACTAGTTTGTTTTCAGAAACGTGGCATGGACACAAATCAATCAACTAAGTATCGATTATCCTCGTCGTCACCATACTTACCATTATGTCCGCTCAGCCACCTCGGTGTGATGGCGCGTTGATAATGTAATGACACTACCACAGGACAACAGTACTCAACTGCCGTTAAACTGACATGCAGAAACTACCTCGACCAGTCTACCAGCGTACGACAGTTCTGTTCAAGGCCATTCCTAAACATCATTCCTTTTATCGCCTGTGTAGAGCTTCTTCCTAGTTGTCGCTCCCGGCAATATGTCGTCAAGTAATGTTTTATGACGGTTACTCTACCCCAAAGAGTAACTGTGCTTTTACAAACTACGCTGAGAGTATCAGAACCCACGTGGTACGTTTGCAAGAATTGTGTAAATAATTAACCAACGAAGTCCACTCTACAACACCAAACACTCACTGCAATTTTGTGAATTCAGAAAACAGTGTCAGTGTGAGCACTTCTAATGCACACTCAAGCCTTTGTTCTAATATTAAGTACAAGACTGCTGGAAATGTTAAAGAAATGTCCTTTAGCTCATGAATTCAAGAACAACTATACTATGCCAATGGTTTATGAAACATAAGTTGTCATGTAACACTTTTCCACAGTCCCTCTATCCACAGTCCCTCTATAGGACAGTCGGATGTAGAAAGCTGACCTTTGATACTGTTGCCCTGCCAAATGGCTCTACTTTTAAAAAGAAAAGCTACGAAAGATATGCTTCAGAGAATGTCAATAGCTGTTTGCTGCGGGGGCCAGTTTCGTTATCGTGGCATAGAGTGACGTCATGGAGTAGCTATAACATGCTATATGATCTTCAATTCTCGCTATCTGTTTCATGTTGAGCAAAAAAGCGTAACGTATGACAAAAAAGGAATTGAAATGTTAGCATAGAAAAGTCATATCATATATGTTACTGTGAGAAGTTATCTCAACCATCGCCATGCTACGGTGGCCCCTACACGCCACGGAACTCTACTACTTTTGAATATAAACTCTAATTTTTCTTGACAATATCTTTAATATTTGTAAGAGATTTTATTTCTCCACCGCAAACTTTTAATTTTGTACGGGCAACTTTATCTTAACATTATCTTAACTTTAACTTCTCGAAAGTAGTTTTAGTTTTAACCATAAACAAAATATGTTTCTCAAATTTTTTTTTCATTTTTGTAAAACAAAAGTAAAATTTTTTCAAGATAACAGACTCACCTACACGTCATGGAAATTTATTACTTTTGAACATAAACTCATATTTCTGGGCAATATATTTAATATTTGTAAGAAATTTTATTTCTCCACAGCAAACTTTTATTTCTGAACGGGGAAACTTTATTTTTGGGGTAAGCTGTTTTTAAAAACTTTTAACAAAAACACTTTAACTTTTAAAAAATAACTTTTACTTTGAACAAAATATTTGTTTCTCAAAAACGTTTTTTATTTCGAAAAGAAGTAAAAATTGTTCACAGCAAGAGTTGAAGATTTTTGCTGAGCGCGAACTGAGTTACTTACGTGACATAACCTTATGTCGTTAGAGCAGAAAACTTAAATTCCTAAAGAAAAGTTTTATTTTTCAAGAGTAAAATTAATTTCTTTATGGAAAAAAGATTTTCTCAGAGCAGCAAATTGAAATAAAATAAAACTTTTTTCTCAATGGAGAGAAATTATTTTCTGAAGACAACAAAACTAATTCCTTCAAGATATATTTTCTACATATGAGTGTGGTTTAAGAATTTGGTGAATCTGAACTGAGAAAGAACGAAAAAGGGATGAAAAAGTCAAACTTTCTTTTCTTCAGAGCGAAATTTATTTCTGAGAGGAGAAATATTTCATGTGAGGGCGCAATTACCTATAATGCATAGCAAACTCTTTCTAGCGAGAGTAAACATATTTTTGGGAAGAGTAAAACATTTTTCCGACGAGCAAAACTATTTTAACGGCGGCGGAAGTTAAAGTATCCCACCATGCAACACCCAAGTTTGATGACCCAGAGTCTCCGAGTTGGTAGCCGGTATCAGACAGTTTGTGTTCGTGTCGGCTACATGGACGATCTGCTCTCCGAGACAACCATGACTGACTTCATCGGCGATACAGGCACGCCAGCCCGGCGCTACCCTGCCTGCGTACGATGCTGTGTGTCGGGGCCGTACAACGCCGGGAACTCACAACATCGTACACAGGGCTACAGGCACGCGGGTCAGTTGCTACTTGTCTGAGTCCCCGAAGAACGGTTTTATGTTTGAGTGATTCGTCCTGACTGCAGACGGTGTGCGACGGGACCGCATTGGGGTTCTTCATTAGCTCTGCATGGCATAGCCCTGCGTACAGGTCTGTGTGTTCCCGGCGTAACACACAGACCTGTACGCAGGGCTATGCATGGCAGGGCTGTGTGTTACCGGCGTTATACAGTCTCCCATCACATAACACCGGTAACACACAGCCAATGTGTGTGATATTCATCTTTTCTAAGAGGAGAAGCCAGATTCGTAATTTATAGAAACTGAAACTGAATCGAGCCCGCCAGATTTGACCACAGTCGCGGACTGGTTTTGACTTTCACGTGTGGTTTGCGGGGTCAAAAACGTGAAAGTCAACACAGTCGCTTGGTGGGCTATTCAGCTCTGGGACTATTCGCCCTATAGACGAGTGTACAGAAGCGAGAAACAACTACTCATATCTCATACCTTCGCATACTAAAGATACAGTTTGGAAATTAGGTGATTTAATATTGAAAGAAACCAATTCATATAATTATTTAGGCGTGACTATCACAAGATCATTAAAAGATCATAAACATTTTAATATGATTTACAAAAAAGGAATGAAATTGATTGCATACTGTAAATCACTCATTAATCCCCATAATAGTTTTAACCGTTTTCAATATGGTGATGTTCTATGGACCAATATTGTTTTACCATCAATCAGCTATGGAAGCAGTGTATGGTTGTTAAAAAGTAAGGAAGACATTAGGAAATTGAGGAGTTTACACATCGTCGTACACCACGCCCTCTTCGGCGAGTCTTATCACCCAACGCCGAATTTTTGCGTAGGTCAACGGAGCGGAAATTATTGCTCTGGCCTGCGAGAATGAGTTTACAATACCAATTTGGAAAATTTCTGTTTAAAGAAAATAAAAACGTTGCCAGCTCTGCAATTTTAGGTGATCTGGGCTGGATGGATATTCACAATTTGCTTGATAGATCACGTGTAAATTACCTAGATAGATTACAAAAAATGGACAATGATAGATGGACCAAAGTAGTCTTTATTGCTCTCAATAAATCATATCAAAGTAATGCTAAGTTGGTATGGAATTGGCCAAAGTATGTACATGATACTCTCATTGACAATGGATTAGATCATCTCTATCAATCAGACCCTCCAATGAATGCAAGATGGCTGACTAGTTTCAGAACAATCAATAACCATAATGTTTTGGTTTCGTTCAAACAAACCATTGAGAATATGAAATCCTTGCAACACTATTCCTGGATTAAAAAAGATAATACACGAGAAAATTATGTGAATGATCCTCAAGATCATCATGGTGTTTCTTTATTTTTTAAAATTAGAACAAACTCTATCGACCTTGAAGGATATAAACTCAACTGGGCAAATTATAAAGGTAATGGAAAATGTAAACTTTGTTGTGATGAAATAAAAGACACTTACCACTTTCTTTTTACATGTAATTACTTCACTGATAAGAGAAATTCTTTTTACCTGCATTTAAATGAGGTGTTTTCAGAATTTGGTAACAGCACTGTTATAAATAAGTTCCACTCTGGATGGGAGCTTGAATTTTAGGTTCAATATTTTATTTAGCAATACCTTGTGGGAGATAAACCACAGCTTGGGAGAAAATGTCTCAAAATTGACCAAGACATACATAAAAACTCTCTGGAATATGAGGATTACTGCCCTTAAAGACTCATACTGCCCTTAAAGACTCGACATTGATTTGTGTTTAAAGATGGACTCTTTTTCCTTTGCGTCTTCTTGTTTGTGTGTGTTTGTTTTGTACTTAATGACACTGCTTTTTCTGCAGTTTTTGCTTTTTAAACCGTTTCAAAGGTAATTGAATAAATAAATAAATAAATAAACTCCTCGCTTCTGTACACTCGTCTATGGGGCGAATAGTCCCAGAGCTGAATAGCCCATGGGCGACTGTGAAGTCAACCAGCCCGTAAAAGGCATATCCCGTCCGAAAACACTGCATCTGTGGACCCACAACTCCTGTATTGAACCACGCTCGACTGTGGTCAAATCTGGCGGGCCAGGTTCAGTTTCAGTCGAAGACTCTATCAATTACGAATCTGGCTTATAGAAAAGATGACTATCACACAACATAACATTAACAACACAGCAACTGATGAAGGAATAGCTCTGCATGGCAGGGCTGTGTGTTACTGGCGTTATGTGGTGGGAGGCCGTATAACGCCGGTAACACACAGCCCATGCGGAGCTAATGAAGGAACCCAATGCGGTCCATCCCGTCGCACAACGTCTGCAGTCAGGACGAATCACTCAAACACAAAACCGTTCTTCGAGGACTCAGACAAGTGGCAACTGTTGAACTGACTCGTTTGCGTGCCCGTGCCCATAGCCCTGCGTACGATGCTGTGTGTTCCCGGCGTTATACGGCCCCAACACACAGCATCGTACGCAGGCAGGGTAGGGCCGGGCTAGCTGCAGTTACAGTACGGCAAACCGTCCGACCCAAATACCCAGGTAAAACCTCGAGGTACTGTACTGCAGCTAGGGCCGGGCTAGCGTGCCTGTATCGCCGATGAAGTCAGTCATGGTTGTCTCGGAGACTCTGGGTCATCAAACTTGGGTGTTGCATGGTGGGATACTTAAATTTCCGCCGCCGTTAAAATAAAGTTTTGCTCGTCGGAAAAATGTTTTACTCTTCCCAAAAATATGTTTACTCTCGCTAGAAAGAGTTTGCTATGCATTATAGGTAATTGCGCCCTCACATGAAATATTTCTCCTCTCAGAAATAAATTTCGCTCTGAAGAAAAGTAAGTTTGACGTTTTCTTCCTTCCTTTTTCGTTCTTTCTCAGTTCAGATTTACCAAATTCTTAAACCACACTCATATGTAGAAAATATGTCTTGAAAGAATTAGTTTTGTTGTCTTCAGAAAATAATTTCTCGCCATTGAGAAAAAAGTTTTATTCTCTGTATTTCAATTTGCTGCTCTGAGAAATTCTTTTTTCCATAAAGAAATTAATTTTACTCTTGGAAATATAAAACTTTTCTTTAAGAATTTAAGTATTCTGCTCTAAAGACATAAGGTTATGTCATTTAAGTAACTCAGTTCGCGCTTAGCAAAAATCTTCAACTCTTGCTGTGAACAATTTTTACTTCTTTTCGAATAAAAAACGCTTTTGAGAAACAAATATTTTGTTCAAAGTTAAAGATATTTTTTAAAAGTTAAAGTGTTTTTGTTAAAAGTTTTTAAAAACAGTTTACCCCAAAAATAAAGTTTCCCCGTTCAGAAATAAAAGTTTGCTGTGGAGAAATAAAATTTCTTACAAATATTAAATATATTGCCCAGAAATATGAGTTTATGTTCAAAAGTAATAAATTTCCATGACGTGTAGGTGAGTTTGTTATCTTGAAAAATTTTTACTTTTGTTTTACAAACTAAAAAAAAATTTTGAGAAACATATTTTGTTTATGGTTAAAACTAAAACTACTTTCGAGAAGTTAAAGTTAAGATAATGTTAAGATAAAGTTGCCCGTACAAAATTAAAAGTTTGCGGTGGAGAAATAAAATCTCTTACAAATATTAAAGATATTGTCAAGAAAAATTAGAGTTTATATTCAAAAGTAGTAGAGTTCCGTGGCGTGTAGGGGCCACCGTACCATGCACTGTGACTTGTAGTCACTGAATCACTATAGTCCTTGGACAGGTCATTGAAGCAGACATATATGTGGGTTCACCTGTGCGTTGCAAAATGTATTATTAATACAAAGGTGGGAAATCATTGTTCTCAGCATTCATATCTGATTGATTCCATGGTCATTTTTACACTTATTTTATCATCCAATCAAACTTGCCCTTATTTTATGCTTGTACAAAACTCAAAGCAGTAAAATTCATGCATTGTTTACTTTTCATTGGAAAATGTAGCATTCATTGGATTTGTACAGCTTCCTATGTAAACATAAAAACTGCAGAAAACCGCAAAAAATCAGTTTCAAGTCCTTCAATATTTCTCTACTGTTAGCATGATTCTAAATCTGCCGTAAATATTTGTATTGCAATTGTGTGGGGTCAAACCACAGATTGACTATGAATAAAGTTTAGATGACACAATATTTATCATGATGAAAATATCAAAGAGTTACTTAACGTTGTCGTATCTGTCTGCATTCACCATATTCTCATTCGTCTTTGTAAAAACACAATTTGTAATTTAAGTAAATATTCATTTCTTTCTTTCTTCCATATTTCACAATTACAGTCAAAGCTGCGGGCTTAAATATTCGTCATCGTATATGCTTGTGAATCGCTGCTGCTTCCTCTTCTTACCAAAACAAAATTTAACCCTTTCACCGCCATGGTTTGGTCCAAACCCATTGTTATCAATGGTAAGCATGGACCTGTTTACAGGGAATTGGGGTGAACAGGTTAAAGTGTTGATGGTAAATTAGGCTTGTTTGAGCCTGGTAATCGGTGTGGTTGTTCGTTAAGTAGTCTGATCACCATTAAATCGTTGGTGGTGGAAGTAAGCAGACGTTAGGAAAAGCATAATATTGTTTACTTCAATAACATGCAATGGAAGTGAAACCGTGTAATTTTGTGCACAATGGATTACATCATTGAAGCAGTAAAATTGCTCATGTCGTGAACTAGACGAGCAACGATAATATGGTTAACATGTAAACACGTGCCTCTACCACCTTTTCCTCTCGGTCACTTTGTCCCCAATACACATGTCTCCCAGATTTTCCACGCTTTTGAGAATTGAGAAAATATTACTAATATATTACTAATAACGGGCTGCATGAATTTTTCTGACATCACATCTGTCACCTTATTAATAAACACCAGTATTTGGCTGAGTCATTCTTATTGTAAATGCAGACAGTTTCCATGTATACATGACATGTGTGATACTGCCATTTCAGTAGGGTAGTTCAGGAGGACATGGCGAATAGACTTTTGCTATCAAAGAAATTAATAGATGACAGATAGACCACACCTGACTGTTTATGCCCGATGTCGTATATCCCTCATCTCTGTACTCGGACTACCGAAAATGACTCATTTAAATGACCTAGATTATTTGATTTGAATTGTAGGTACAATGAGGAATACTTTTTATGTGATAGGGAGAAGCTACATCCTCAAAAATTAAAATTAGGCGTCTTTATGTCAAGTGAGAACTGAACACAACTAATATGCCATTCAGGTATCTTAATTGACCTCATGCTCACAACAATAAATCACAGACATAGATGCACAGTGAAAGTAAAAGAGTACAAAACAGTAAAAGGTAGGATGCAGGGAAAAAAAGGCGCAGTAAAATATAATAATAATAATAATATAATGGGTTCTTATATAGCACACATATCGTTCCACAAGTTCATGTGCTCAAGGCGCTTTACAATTATTATTACCCCTGTCACTGGACCTAATATGATACCACTCAACTCCCTGGGAAGCCAACAACGACTCACATGTGCAGCCAATCAGCGCAGCAGAGCTAAACGCACACAGTACAAACACTGTCCTACCAGGTACCCATCACTCCTGGGTGGGGAGGAGCGATGAGGAGTAAAGTGCCTTGCTCAAGGATCCTGTGATCGTGCGTCCACTGCTCGAGCCATTGGGCCATGATGACTTCATACACGTAAACTTCGTCGTGGTTGAAGTTTTGATGACTACACTTGTTATCGATACGACAGCCGTTGACATGTAATGATTACTGGGATGTAAAATACTTTAGATTGTATGCCACCTAGCAGGTGATACCACTCTTCGTCAACGAGTAAAATGAGAAGATGCAGACAGGCGCCCTCTATTCGTTGATTTTCAACGGAAGACTGACTGCTACGTGTAATTTTGTGCGGCGGAAGCTCATTCATTTTTCCTCCTAAGGGACTGGTCAGTTTCTTCGGCCTGGGGGTGGGGCGGTCGATTCATGGGGGGGGGGTCACCCTGTTTTTGACTTTGGTGATAAGGGGGTCACCATGTTTTTGAAATGCCCAATAGGGGGGGTCAGTGTGTTTTTGAATTTCGACACAGGCTCATCATTGCCTAAAATGCATCGTGTTAGCCACAAATTTCATCCAGTTGCATTTTTCGGCGCGCCCTTCGTGCGCGTTACTTTAATAATCAGACACATTTTTCAGCACGCCCAACTTTAACATATCAGGCATACATATATGAGAGATATATGTATGTTCAATATTTTTCAGCGTGCTCTTCGAGCGCATTACTTTAATATATCAGACAGTTTTCAGCACACCCTTCCTGTGCATTACTTTAATATACAAGACATATATATCAGAGATATCAGGATGTTTCACATTTTTCTCCGCGCCCTTCGGGCGCCATACTTTAATAAATCACAGATATATGCCAGGGATATCTTGATGTTTGCTAAGTGAAAGTGTACTATTATGAAATCTGCATTTCATATGAAAAGCATGACAAATTCCTGATACTTTTCTGTTCTCTCTATGAGAATTCAGTATGAGAAAGCAACATGCACAAATATAAATGTTACAAGAAAAGGTCACCTCAGACTCTGCACACATCAGATTTGGCTAAAATGCCTCTCTATGGTTCCTCAGGAGATTTAATTGGATGGCTGGCAAGTCTTAACAACCATCAAAGTTTTTGATTTACTGCTTTTTTCCTATTTGATATTAATAATTGACATCCATTTCTGTACAACAGTTCAGGACATCTAGTTAAGCATAGAAAGTGTGAAATACATCACAGCTCATTCAAAATGTACTGTATTCAAACTTTAAGATTGACAATTTGAAATTCCTATCTTACAACTGACATGCCAACAATTTCATTAAAACACAGAATGACTTAAAATATAAATGTATGTAAAATATAACATATATATATATATATATATATATATATATATATATATATATGTATATATATTTACATATCTCTCTCTCTCTCTCTCTCTCTCTCTCTCTCTCTCTCTCTCTCTCTCTCTCTCTCTCTCTCTCTATATATTATATATATATATATATATATATATATATATATATATATATTACAGTATTATATTATTACATATTACAGTTGTCGCGTGCGGGGGGTCACCCTGTTTTCAAAATTTGGAACAGGGGGGTCACCCTGTTTTCAAAATTTGGAATAGAGGGGTCAGCCACTTTTTGACATCGGCAAAAAATAATCCACCGCCCCCCCCCCCCCCGGCCGAAGAAACTGACCAGTCCCTAATATCACGTCACGTCACGTCAGAAACCTTGAGTATTCCATGTTTTGCCTAACAGATCTATACCGAGGTTTACTATTCGTTTGCGTCATTCTTTTATATTGAATGTGTGCTTAGCTCTCATACATCAAACTATCATCTTCAAGTATTGCTTCTTCTTAGAGTGTGGAGTTCGAAATGTTGACCTGTTGCATCTTTTGTCCCTTTCTCTTCGTCTGAATTCTGTCCTTACAATAATAGAATTCCGTTGCTCTGGAAACGAATGTCCCCTTACTCACATGTAAAAATGTGACCCAATGCGCAACGCAGGAAGGAATCCGTGCGTCCAGATTCACAGAATATGAATATCTTGTATTGTGAGCTCACTAAAACACCTTTCAATAGTAATTACAAGATTTGTCATTTCTTATGTTCACTAGGTATTTGGTTACTACAGTGAAATATAGTTCATTTCGACTGATTACACACACACACATAGACACACACACAACACCCACGTACAAACACTCACAGGCATACACACACTAAATTGTTCTGCTTCCGTCACTGCTGACCTATATTCCATATCTTTGAGATATACCATATGAATGCAGATATACTAAATGCACAATTTTTTTGTATTATCATGCGTGTTATCACTACGCCTGCGCAACAAGGCGCTTGTTTGTTTCGTTAGCCATAGTATAAATGTCAAGATGCAGCGGCTAGCCTATCAAATCCTTCCCTCTGTGACCTAGGTCAAGCATGTTAAAGGCTGGGTGAAAACATAGGATATAAGTTCCAGTACAAGACTGCGTTCTACGTCTACTATTTTCCCAGTTCTGAGAGAATTAAGTCAGCGGTACAGACTACGAAGAATGGGGAGCTGGAGCAGTAAGCTGACGAAAGGGGAACTTGACGATTATGAGGTAGAATCGCCTACCATTTGTTAGTGAATCGTAGAGGTAGACACACCATTTAATCTACAAAGAACGAGAAAGCGGAAGTTGAGAATCCAAATTTTCGAAGATTTAATCGTGACATAACCCTCCGAGACAGTCGTAAAACTCATTTCCAATTTCACAGACGAAACGAGTTTCTTTGTTCCATTGCGCTTTGCAGTCTGTTTACAACCCGCAGATATATGTCATTCGGGCATTCAGCCATGATACAAACCAGTGCACGTAGACTATTTTTATTGTAAACGGTAGGTGGGGCATGGCATAGTTTGTAATGACGTCTACTATAGGTTTGCTATTCTTATACACGACTCTGTAGCTTTGTAAAGACATGTTAATGGAACAGTGATTGCCACGTGATGCCTTCTCTGTCTTCGAGTTTGTCAAGAGTGTCGGTTACACTTTACACTGTACCCGCATGAGCATCTAAGACTTATTCGACCTTTACGATGAAACATTCAAAACGTTTTCTCTCTAAAAATAGCATTTGTGTTGTTTTTTGTGTCCCGAATGAAAGTTGACACAGCAATGACCCATGTGGAACGATCGATTTCACATATCAGCGCAGAGAGCCATCGTGTTTTTCAGGGAGTGTGTGTTACGCACCTTTAAAAATTAACAAATTATGGTTAGAGAAAATTCACTCATTTAGATTGTTAAGTCTCTCGTTTTCCAGGCGTTGTTTGTATGTGTCAAATTCATGCCCACTTTCTTTTTTTCTACCATAGGCGAACTATCACAAATTGTGTCTCCGGACGTTAGTATCTCAGTAACATAGTACCTCGAGCCCTCTTCGTGCAAATGGAATATTCCTCATAAATGTACACGGATACTATATAATCGAGAATTCCTGTCATCATATTTCAATTTTGTTCTGTCATTTGTGATTATAATAGAGTTCTAGTGTTTGCGCATGGGTCATAAATAGCTGTCGGTAGCTTAGGGACCGTCTGAGTTTGTCGCAGGATTTCAAAAAGCAAAATTCGTTAGGTCGTTTAGAGGGGATTTAAGCTCATTTCAATCCATAAACTTCACTTTCGCACGA
This sequence comes from Ptychodera flava, assembly GCF_041260155.1. NCBI lineage: Eukaryota > Metazoa > Hemichordata > Enteropneusta > Ptychoderidae > Ptychodera > Ptychodera flava. The sequence goes on along the minus strand of NC_091932.1, from coordinate 6,455,208 downwards.
GATCAGATTTTTTTAAAAGAGAAGCAGCAAACTACTGTTAGACCAGAGCTAACTTTACTCTGTATCACAGTCCCTAAATGTGCCTGTACCGATGGCTTTATTTGTCACCGACAGACATCCTGAAACATAACATAAACCTCGATTGCACGGCATATTGTACTGTTAACTATAAAAATTGTGTGACTTCCTATCGTCTGCTTGCTTTCATCCCGCGCCATAGCATTAGTCACAGTGTCTGTTTCAGAAACGCAGATTGCGAGGCAGGACGTTGGCGTTTATGCGACAATGTGCGAGGGCCCCTTACAACATCAGGAGGTGGTGACGCCGTCTGTCACGCTACCTATCAAAGGTGATATGACCTAAGCGTGACAGTTCTAGGATCTGTTCACAACCAAACGCGTAAAGAAACATTTTCAAGATATTGAACAGTTCTCAAGCCATTTTACCAGTCATATTCAGCATGTTGAAATATGCTGTGAGCGTGGACACCTTCAGTCCCGCTTACAGATAAAAAAGCTATAAATTAATATCTGCCAAAAATAATCGCCAATAACGGATGTTAAGGGAAATATTTATTATAATAAGCTATTTTCATGATTCTTCTTCGAAACAGTTTCTCCATCATCATACGCCATAAAAACGACACATTTTTGCGGCTCTGATAGCCGAATTCTTTCGAAGTACAAAATGCAAAACTTTATGCTATATGCCAAATGTATTAGAAGTCACATTTGCCTTATAGTATTTGTCAGGTTTATGTAGTATGCTTTTAGGGTCTTAAAGTGCGATTGATAGCCGTCAAAGTATGTCTAGTCTGTGTAAAATGTGGTGAGCGTCTGGACTGGTTCACTGCGTTACAGTGTGCACGTTTCAGCATCATAGCACTGAATAATTGCAAAATGACTGTTTTATTCAGATGACTGTTTTTGTTCAACAGGGAAACAATCTCTCTCTAACAAGAAGACCTTCCCTAGACAGTAAGGTGTTTGGAATGTGTTTTTCTTGATTAATTTCCTTTATTTATGCTTTTATCTCTCTACAGGAGTTGACGTATTTATCGAAAGCAGAAATTTTACAGTACGTATACCATACATCTACCGTTGTTTTGCGATAGCTTTTCATTCGTGCTCCACTAGATTTGTCTGTTATTGTAGACTTATTTTACTCATAACATAAGGAAGCCTTTTCAAGCCTCAATTTGCGTGATACATGAAGATATTTTCAAAGCAGGGGCGAAACTTCAATCAGAGCAATTTTGCCAAAGTCCTTCATCATGAAGTAGCAGCGATCGATCGACGACAAGTCACTTGTTTGATCCATCCATTTTAGGAACACGAATTCAAAAGCAGCGCTAGATTTGATTTCGGTTTGGAAATCAATGTACTCTAATTTCATAAGCTGAGTGGAATTTCTATATTTGTCCGACAAAGTATTTTGATTCCCGCCAAAATTAACATTAAACTTATTTCTCGGGTTTGTCTCGACATACCATACTTAATTTTGCCGTGTAACCAGACTGAAAATATAAACAGCGCTTTGATCTTATCTTAAGTTGAACTCACGGTAGTAAACTTCCTGCAATGAAGAAATAACGATTAGTAACCACTCAACGTAGTAGTATGCATTGTTCTACAAAATTAAAAATGGGCAATGACGTCACATTTACACAACTTGAAGACATGTTTCGTCTCGTTTTAGTGTATTTGACAGATTTTCTGAATTGGATCCCGAGACAGTCGAGAACAACAGAAAGGCAATTTTGTCGATGGATACGATTTTAAAACTGCCTGAATTGCAGGTAAGCATCCTTATCGATGGGTCATGCAGTGCGGTCCGTCCAATACATCGATTAGCATTTCCACTGATGATCATTGTAGGTGCGTTCATAAGAATGAATTGAGTAGATTTACACACTAACCAAGACAGATTGATGAATAGACAGACAGACTAACAGACAGACTAGCATGAATTGATTTCAGGTAAATAGGTAGATGCAGGGACATACAGATAGACCGATTGAAAAACACGGGGAGGGGATTTGCGTATTTTGATTGACAGGTATGTCTGAGAGTGATTGAGTGGACGGTTGGTATAGCTACTTTGATGCAGGTAAACTATCTGTATTTCCTTGTCTTACAGTGCAACCCTTTCAAGGACAGAATTTGTAAAGTATTTTCCACCCAAGGGGATGGTGGAATGAATTTTGAAGATTTTCTCGATATGATTTCTGTATTTAGTGACAGCGCCCCCATGCAGGTGAAGATAGAGTATGCATTCCGAATTTATGGTGAGTTTTTCTCTCCCACGCTTCTCTTCAAATTTATCACTTGCTGTTTCACAGTTGCCGCAATTCTAAGTGTTTTTGTTTTTAAATCACCTTCAAACAGTAAAATTTTGATTACAAAGACAATTTTCACCTTGAGTATGAGTCAAAACTAGACACTTGTTTCGTGTTTTTGAGAGACATGCGACTATTTTGAGTGCAGATGAATCCTAAAAATGCAAATAAGGTTATGCATCCAAGTATTTTACTAGTAAATGCAATGAGTTCCTACGGACAGTGAAAACAAGACAAGGAATCAGAATGCATGGGTGACCTGTCAATGCTTAAGGGTACATTTTGTACAACTAATGAATTCAGAAGTCTCTTATTTATCAAAGTATTAGAATAGTGTTTTGATGGTGGGAAAAGGTACCTGGGCTTTCACCATTGACAAATTCGCTGTCTAAGCTACTTTTATAAGGTGTTGCACTCCTATTGTACTCCTTGATGTTCACACGAAGGATGATGATAGATTTGATGTTTCTGAAGGTCCAAGTATGCACGAAATCTCAAGAGCAAATCCTACCTGACCGACTTTGATGTTCCCTGTTCTCAAAATAATCCTACCTGACCGACTTTGATGTTCCTTGTTCTCAAAATCGGCACTGGTCATGTAATAGCTATGCTATGTCATCAAACAATGTATCACCGAAAGTATTCTACATGTGTGACGTTGATGTTAAATGTTAATCTGGTCGCTGTTTTGTTTGTAGATTTCAACGAGGATGACCTGGTTGATGAATCTGATATCAGAGAAATGGTTAGAAGGATAACAGCGTCGAGTGAAGAGAATGAACAACGACTCACAGAAAATGAAATGAAGCTTCTTATCGACAATGTAAGACATGAACGGTGGCGTAATTGTCTTTCAAATACTTTACGTGTATATTGTACACATATATGCAACTTTAAAACACGAAAGAGCGCAGTGTTTTTGATAACATTTTGATGCAGTATGAGTGGAGGACATATATAGCAAATTTGATAAGATTGATTCAATCTTCTCAAGCTGAATATTTTTCTATTTAACCAACTTCCAGTTCTGACATTATCAAATCCAAGTTTGTTGCCATGCCACTCAGCGTACAAAATCCTAAACTGGGAAATATAGTCACAAATTTTTGAAATTAAAAATTTCAATTTCAGATATTTTCAGAGACAGATTTAGACGACGACAGAAAGCTGACGTTTGCAGAATTTTCACATGTCATTTCCAGGTCACCAGACTTTATGAGGTAAGACTTCATTATTCCCTCGTTTGATCACATGTTGCTTTAATAACGTAGTGTTCAGACAGTAAGGTATACCGTCCTTTACTTATTGTGAAACTCTAAAACAAAACTACATGTATTATCTTCTATTATCTCTGCCTCAGTCTCGATGCATCCTGGACGATTTCAACTACGGAATGCGAACTGTACAATTTTCTTTTAAAGGGGAGGGGTTCAAAAAGTCTACATTTTTGTAACAAAATCTAAATTTTCCACCAATTGATTGGTCAAAAGAAGATGTTAAGTATTATCATGATATGGGACTCGCAATGATATCTGTGTACGTAAGGTCAAAAGTCATCCTAGAACAAAAGTCAAATGTTTATATTAATTTTATCAACAAGTCCACATTTTGCTGAAAAGATATAATCCTTCCTATGGCAGAGTGGTTGTGAGTACCATTATGCTGAGCTGATTGTTTAAATTCGATATAAAGTAGTAGTTTTGGTGGCGACCTTTTAAAACCAACTCAGGGCGTTTATTTATAGCGCAGTGATCATGTGTAGCTTTTCTGATAGACAAAGATTACATCCTAAAACTGAACAGTGTGATGTTTCGAATTGAGCCGAATCAAAACATTCCAATGAAATTTGGACATCAAAAATATCAAACGATTGACAAGAAAATGTGCTTTACAATCTGTCAAGCAAGGATGCATATTTGAATACATGTAAACCATTGATTGACCATATCATTTCTGTCTCTCTAGGTCGTTCCGAATCAAACTTTAGCAGTCAGCGCAATTGGCGTGTTCGTGGAAGCGCTTGGGATTGATCAACGCCCTCATACGGTATGTGAGTGGCCATGCCTGATACACTGGCAGGCTGAGGATGATGACAACTACTTATTTTGCCGTTCAGTGGAGGATGAAGTGTTATCGGATACAGAGTTGGAAAGAGCGTCGATTGCATAAAACAGATAATGACAAAGATCATGACAAAATGGTGGATATGTGATTTATGAATCACTTACTGTTATGGCTTTACTATCTCAAAGCTGCTTGCCAAAGGGGGCTTTGTATTGAAGGGGTTTTGGTTAAATTTACATGACACTCAGCAAAGTTTGTTTCGTAACAGTTATATATAGCGACATGGAAAGTGCATTACCTGTGATTACTCTTTTAAAGCAGTAAATGCATACTGGTATTCACATTTAGACACAGCATTTTTTGCAACATTTTGTTCTGCATGTATCACGCTTCAAACTTAAAACGCTTCAACCTGTCCGGCTCTGTCACGGTCACATGACAGTCCCTCTGATTATTTGTTTTTTATGCATAATCTTTGAGGAAAGTAGTCACGTGCTTGAGAAAAGTAATATATATATATATATATATATATATATATATATATATATATATATATATATATATATATCGAAGTATACAGATGTCCTCGTGGCAATTTACAGTGCTCGATGCTAAAGTAGAGCGTTATAAGTAATAACACAAAATTACTTCAAGTACAAAGTAATGATATCTGTTACTTAAGTTTCATGCATCCTGCAATCATCAGACAGAAGTGATTGCAAGATGCATGAAACTTAAGTAACAGATATAATTACTTTGTACTAAAGTAATTTTGTGTTATTATATATATACATATACATACATACATACATATATATATATATATTATATATATATATATATATATATATGACAAGTCTGCTGACGTGATATCTGTATATACCATTTATGTACACATACCATTAGATCGGTTAACGTTGTCGGTCTTCAAGAAATATCATCCACATTATCACAAGGGAAAATATGCATACACGCTAAACGTACAAACATGAAGGAAATTTGCAGCAATGGTTCCATTGATATTTACGATTCAGCACGTTGTAAATCAACAAAAACAAATAGCGTTTTACAAACGACAATGTTCAAACTGAAAGTTCAAGAAAACTTGATGTATGGTATCGTCATGGCACTACCAGCACTACGCTGTGGTTACTAATGCGATTTTATGACACAAGCATGGAATTATTCAGTAATCAAAGTCAAAGGTTTCCTCTTCAAAGTATAAACAAGGTGCTTAAGAATTTTACTATTTATACTAATGTCATGTAAATATTCATGTTAATAAAATTTAATATTACTCATCATTTGCATACCACGTGTCACGTGTTTAAGTTTCTTTAGCTTGACTGACAGATAACTATATGACACTGAAAATTCGGTCCATGGTAAAGGACGCTTGATAATTAAACCACGCCAATGTTAAACGAAAGTTATCGCGTATATTAGGGAGGGTGTTAATCTGTCGATGTCATCGTGCCTAGAATTGTTGTGACTGCATACCCCAATTATGATGCCAGGGGAGTGTGTGTAATTTAAGTGTCATTCGGAGTTTGTTAACCGTCAGTCGCTAGTTTATTGAACTCCAAGCAACCTATTTTTTTCTCATTTTATCATGTTTCGGGGAAGTTAAAATCACGATCGAACTCGAATATTTGCAATGTAATTTTGTTTTAATTGGCGGGGGGGGGGGGTAAGGTCAAATGAAACGAATTTGGTTTGATACGGTCTCTGTTTATATTTAACAATGTAGATAGTGTGCCAATGCTAATGACGAGTATATATATATATATATATATATATATATATATATATATATACATATATATATATACATATATATATCGACCAATAAAGAGTGGAAAACTGATGAGTACAAAGCGTCAAGGAAATGCTATAGTGGCGATGGTTTGTCCTATGAAAGTGGTTATCATTCAAAAAGTTGAAGTTGTAAGCATATGATTATATTAGTTGTCTATCAGTGCAATGTACATGTTGAGAAGACGTGCTTTAATATGCTCAAAATAAAGTGACGGGCCTTTAATGGAGGGGGTCGTCGGATTGCTCTCAAACTATTTCTGGGACCTATATGACCAATGTAAACACTGTATCCAAAGTGAGTTGCCTATTGATGAAAGGTAAAACATATTTTAGGGTCTAGGGTCATTCTGTATATCGTAAAATTTAAATGTTACAGCTATGTTGACGTGATGCTACTAGATATCATGCATGACATACATTGTAAACAAGAAAGTCGAAAAAACTTAGTTCTGACGACCCTTCCCTTCAAAATGGTCTGTATAGTATAGTTTTGTCTGCTTTAGCGTCTTGATACGAATGTGGCAAAACTTTGATGTGATTTTTTTTGTATGTCTTGTTAGAGTGCTGTTTTTGCACCGTATCTTTAGCAACGGTGATCGGCGAACAGTGATTTAGCCTAGTAATTCGATGCAGATTTATATGTTACAAATAGTATGGCATGTAGATTTGTTGCTTCTCCAATGTAAGTTTTCGATTTTGATATATGTATGGCTGGTCTGTCAGAGTTTGTAAAGTTCATTCACTGCGAGCACATGGTCATAAGGCATTATTAGTCATAATTAAAGTGTAAAACTGAAACAACTTTATGATTTATGAATATTGTTGATGAAAATCGAATATTTCTGTCATTATTGGATACTCACTAAAGTACCCAACTGCATTGGATGATGACATGTATTATGCCAAATTCACAGTTGTAGTACATTCAGATATAGAGTCTATAGTTATAGCTGTAGCATTTCACAGTATATACTAGTTAGGGAGCTCCTTTAACGGCCTGCAGTCGAAGAAATATGAGGGGGTCACTCAAAAAAATTGAAAACTTCAAAGAGGGTTGCTCAAAATCTGGAGAGGAAGAATGGGGTTTAATACTCAATTTTTTGTACCAAATAAATTGAAACACCTCTCAGATTGCACCATTGCACACATCAATTTCTTAAAATTTCGATGCGAGAGGGAAACACCCTCCTCTCGTGCTATCCCCTTTGGGTGTTCTAACAGTTTTACTAGTAAAAGACAAATTTGAAAACACCTCTCAGATTGCACCAGACTGCACCATTGCACACACGAATTTCTCAAATTTTTCACAGGATCAAAGATAATGCTGAAGTGTTGTGAATTCATCCTTTATCACAGAAACATATTTTACTGTAATAGACTTATATTTTAATTGACTTCAGTTCAATAGCCATTTTTTGCATTTAACCATACCATATTCAGGCTTTTCATTAGAGGGTCAAATATTTTCCATTCCTGCATATTCTTTGGTCTTCAATCTCTGGAAAATTGAGAACTGTTCTTTACAAAATGTATTGTCATTGTTTGGTTGTTGAATATTGTGACTCAAACATTGATCATGCAAACAATGTAATAAAAATATCAGTGTTCAATGTCATTTTCAAATGGTTTTACCGAGTGATAAATAAATTGAAACACCTGTCAGAATGCACCATTACCGTCGGACATCAATGTCTCAAAATTTTCGATAACCTCATCCTAGATCCCAGATTTCGAGTGCAACACACGATCATAACCTAAATCACATACTAGACTTTCAAGACTTTGTTCGAATCAAACTGTTGCTGTAAAAATACGGTCCCCTCTATAGACGAACTGTGTGTAAAACCAAACAAAGTAGAGTGCCCCCCCCCCCCCAGTCTATGATAAAACCACAGTCCCTCCACACACTGTGGCGGGACTGTGGTAACATTAACCATGGAGGGTAGTCTCTCTTTCTACCTCCATGCATTAACAAACACAAATCGAAAGGTGATGATGATAAAAACAGTACTGACATATTGTCTATCCAATCGAAGTGCACTTTAATTCACCAATAGATGATGACACTTTGACCAATGTCACGACCCAACTTCTTTATTTACTGTTGTTTACGGCATGACGTCAAGCCGTTATGGAGGAATCCTTTGATATGCAAATTACAATTGACAGCCTCGATTTGGCATTTTGCCTGAAACCTTATTCCACGTAACACTGCACTGTGAGTTAGAACAGTTGATCTACTTTAGAAGTGTACATACCGGAGAAGTGCCCTAAAAATGGGTAATACGAATACACAGTTTACAGAAGCTGAACTTGAAGATTATCAGGTATGATTCCTCATCCCCATATTTCTGATTAAGGGCAATGTGGAGGGCAAGAATCTGAACAGGTGGTTTAATATGTGTCTTTCTCTCAAGTCTTATGCAATTGCGTGACTGATTATATTGACGCGATCAAGCCTCTCCGTTCCGTCGTAATTTCGTGAAAAATCTGGTGACCATTCAGGGGTTGACTTGTGCAGCGGTAGCGATGTCGCCTTGTCGGTCAGATATCGAACGCAACTGCTCTACTATCACTTAGAAAGTGCCAAGTTCGTGTGGACCGACCGCCGATGATGGTCGACTGTCCACTGCTCAAGTAGTCCAATATGGCGGCCATCATAACATAACAAGGAAGTGTCACTCATTATTTGGAAATTGCAGTACCGGATCCGCTTCGCTTCTCTTCTATTGAAAAATAGAGACATCCAGGATACGCTACTTTACGTCATGTTGCTTAAGATAAATTTCCAAAAAATGTAGGACTCTGAGAACGTTTCCAGTGCCTCCCTTTCTGATGGTGACTATATTTGTGCGTTGTAAATTACAGCCTGCCCTGCTCAAGAATTTGCCGCGACGAAGCCCTATATGTTCAGTACCACTCGTCCACCCCAGTCGTATTATGTTTTGCAACCATTCGTATCAATTGCTAAGCTGTACCTCCACCAGCAGCTTAAATCGCAATATTGTATTTTATTTTTTGTGTCAGATCATTTATATGAAAAATAATGCACTTCTCCAAATACAACAATATTCAAATATGGTTTAGTATGGCGGTACAGGCGAGATCTTGGTTGTACCTCCATTGATGAAGAACTTCACGTTTATTCTGAGAATGTAGCCCGTTCAGAGAGATCTTATCAACGAATAAGTACTTGTCAATCTGTAGAATCTGTCAAAATGGGCTTCGTGTATACCACATAGATTAATAATAATATTAACAACTCTCCTTTTCTTACAGGAACTGACGTACTTCACAAAGAAAGAAATTTTGCAGTAAGTATATCTAAAGATACATTTAAATTAAATTTAAATATTCATTCAAAGTCTGAAATATTAATGTTTAACAGAAAGATTTCAACTGTATGTTTTTCTATTCAAAACATTTTATACCGAATTATCACACAAGCTAGCTAATGTTGGGCTACCTGAAGTACTTGTATTATACTTAGTTGGAAGCTCCATTGTAGAAAGGGGAAGGTATTTACATGTACTTGTAAACAAATTTAGGATTCTGTAAAACTGGACAAAAATCTTAGAAAAGTGTTGTTGTGCTTAGTGAAGAAATACGGACTAAAGGCATCAAAATGAACAGAAATTCATAAGACTAAAGAGTATACTTGTTGTATGTGTGATCCATCATCTATTGTGGTGTTATTTCCACCTGATATGCCAAATCACCAACACAACTCAGTATTTGTGTGATATCAGAGCACCTATTGAATCCTTGCATTACAGTATTGTCATGTCGTGATTGTAATCAGCTTGCTGCAGGATTCCACTTATAATTTTGAGTTGTGCCATACGTGTAGCTCATATGGGCCCAGCACTGTGCATTTCATTTTGCTGTAATTTCATTTTGTGATCATCACTTTTGGATTAACAAAATGAGCTTAATTTACTCAATGCGTATGATTGTGTAGCAAGTATTTTTTCTCAGTTTTGAGCTAAGTAATAAAAGTGCTGTCCCTAAAAATTATTGTATTGATGTCAATCTTTCAGAGTCTTAAGTATGAATAACCTTGGTGGATTAACTCAATTAAATAAGAAGAATAATGATCTAATTAAATAGTTTAAAGTACTGTACTTGGCAAAACATTCTTTCATGTCAATCACCAATGTAACTTATGTTCATAATTTTTCTATTTCAGTGTGTTCAAACGTTTTCACTTACTGGACCCTGATGCTGTTAGACTGGACAAAAATGTCAGGCTGCCCTTGAGTAAAATATTGGAGCTTCAAGAATTGAAGGTAATCATTTTGACAAGTGTGAAGTTTTTGTTCACTCATCGAGGCTGTGATGGTTGACATGAAGCATACAAATTGATTGTCTCACAAAAGTTTGAAGTTTGTAGAGATGGTTCAGTGTAATACATTTTGTCTGTTATGAGATTGTAACTCATATTTATGGAGACCTACATTTAACCAGGTTTTTTTGCAAGTATTACTTTAAACCTGTTTTCTGAGTAAAAAACATTTACACATTTCCAAATTTAGCAGTATCTCAAAATAATAATGCTATCACAAGAAAGCTATTAGGTGTATTAGAACCTGTGCATGTCGGAAAATTTTGTTTCAGACCACTGTCACCCTCTACACTGTGAAAATCATCAAAACTCACTTGGAAAAAGTGATGTGAAGTTGTGACGTTGATGTTTAAACAACTCATGCCTAAATTCCTGTACATACATTGTAGGGGCCTCCTCATAAATTACCAGAAAGTCAGGCTTGAGAGGATTGAACCCATGGCATTTTGTGTTAGTTGATGTGTGTGTTGGTCATACTGTCAAAGAGACTGGACAGTGGCCTGCTTATATAATGTAATATGTCCGTTGCTATGGTGAATTTCTTCAAACATTGCATTCTGTAGTAATTTGTACACAAGGGATGGAAGGTACACAGCTGTGAAACACATACTTACAAACACTTTGCTTTCACAGGTAAACCCATTCAAGGACAGAATATGTCAAGTATTTTCATCGTCTGGTGATGGTGATCTTACATTTGAAGATTTCCTTGACATGATGTCTGTGTTCAGTGACAATGCACCGAAGACGGTCAAAGCAGAGTATGCTTTTAGAATCTATGGTAAGTAAGATTTTAGTCTTGTTGAATTTAGTGTAAGTCGTAAAGGGACAAAGTCAGCCATTTTTCATGAATTTTGTTTGATACGAGATACTACTTATATTGTTTGACATGTTGAAAGATAATGAATGAATGGGTGATCATGCATATATTCGACCCCGGTTTTAGACACAATAAATGAAACCATTGCGAGAATGAATTAATGGTCATGACCATTAATTCATTCTCACGATGGTTTTGTTTGTCTAAAACTGAGGTTGAATATATGCTTGGTCACCCATTCATTTATTATCTTTCAACATGTCAAACAGTATAAGTAGTATATCGTATCAAAAATATTTCATGAAAAATGGCCGACTTTGTCCCTTTAAGTCTTTTAAAATCTCTGGTAAGTAAGATGTTAGTCTTGTCAAATTCAGTGTGAGTAAGTAGTGTCTTTTAGAATCTGTGATAACTTTGACTTTAGTTTATTTTAGAATCTATGATAATTAGACTTAGAATCTATGGTAAGTTGGATGCTGGACATACACATGGAATTTACTTTAGTAATAATACTGATTGAAAAGTGTCTATCTATGTGTTGATATCATAAATTGTACTGTTTATGTGTATTTGACATGTTGCAAATTTCATAGTTGTTCTGTTTTGTTTTTTCATGTTGACAGATTTCAATGAAGATGATTTCATTGACAGTGCTGATCTGAGAGAGGTTGTAAACAGACTTACTGGAGATCAGCAGCTTACTGATGAAGACATGCAACAACTGATAGACAATGTGAGTACAAATGCCCACTCAAACATTTCTACTCTCAACCCTACTTTGCTGTAGAAAATAAAGCAATTCTTGAAAGTTCCGCTGAATATTTTTTTGTCATATATGACAAATATTACATTTTGTTCTGACAGTTTATGTGTTACTAAAGTAGATGTCCTCAACAATGTTGTAATGTGTAATCGATGTGTAACCATTCATGTTTGCAAAATATGGTGAATAAAAGTAGCAAGGTATACAATAATGACTGAAGGATTTTAGTTTATGAATGCCCTCATGTGATTTGCTGTTTCAGTAAACATATCTGTTTGTGATTACACAGTGATATAAAACCATCAGTCTCATGTTATCGTAAGGTATCAAAGCCTACCACCACTTCAAGCTTTACAATCATGCTAGCTACAACATTATACATACATAGTTACAGTCTCACAAAGGAGCTGTATCACATTTTTGTCATGTGTAATGTACATCTACTCCGCTGAATTCTTTGGAAATGTTTCTGTGTTACAGATCTTTGAAGAGGCTGATCTCGATGATGATGACTCACTGTCCTTTGCTGAGTTTGAACATGTCATTTCCAAAGCTCCAGATTTTATCAAGTAAGTATATGTGCTAATAATAGCTAATGCACATTATGTGTTACTATGGGATGACTGATGTACATCATGTGTTACTTAAGCAATAAACTCGGTTTTGACCAGTTCACTTCATATATGCACTTGCTATCGCTCTTGCATATATGGAGTGAACTGGTCAAAATCTCGTGGTATACCGTCACTGGGTGTGATTTATTGCTATTATATCATAACAGTATATTGAAATTCTGGCGTGGAACATCAAAAACAGATTTTTGCTCACGCCCGCCATGGTATATTGCCAATATACCACGGTTCTTTTCACGTCATGAGCAATCAGTTTGCTGTATTTGCGCCATCAATATACCGGTATGATATAATATGGGATAACTGATAGTAATGTTGTGTAGCTGATGCACATGTGTTAATACGGGATAGCTGATGCACATCATGTGTTACTATGGGATAGCTGATAATACATGTATGGGATAGCTGACGTTATTACATGTATGGGATAGCTGATGTTAATACATGTATGGGATAGCTGATACACATCATATGTTACTATGGGATAGCTGATGTTAATACGTGTATGGGATAGCTGATGTCAATACATGTATGGGATAGCTGATACACATCATGTGTTACTATGGGAAAGCTGATGTACATCATGTGTTAATGTATGCATACATGGACACATTAAAAAACTTTACCAATTATAGTACAGTTCTGTAAGGCAATGAAGAATAATTAGATTGTTCCTCAGAATAACTGCTACTACACTATCCAATTTGGCCATTTATTGAAAATTTGAAAATGTTATACGTCACCTTGAAGACTATAAAAAAGACTGTACTGCAATTGTTTTACTTTTAGGACATTTTTGTTTTGCATGTATTTACAGTTTTTTGTTTTCTTCTTGAATCACGTGGAAATGCTCAGAATTAGTTCTGTCAACATTGCCTGTGTATGTGGTGGCTCTTTTATCATGGACAGTTTGTAAAATCTAGACTTCAAATCATCAGTACTAATGTAACTACATGTAGTAGGAGATATTGCTGGTTCATAAAAAAAGATGATGTAGTATTGTTCTGGTATTCACATGAAATCATCCATGTAATACTTCTATAATGTTTCCTCACTCATCAGAACTTGAAGGTCATCACTATTCCTCTAATGCTATTTTTTTCTCACTCTGTTTTCAGTTCATTCAGGTTCAGATTGTAAAAAGTCTCATGGAATAGTACCAATCCAAGTGCTAACCGTTCCATAGGTACACACCCAATGCATTCACCACAGTTTTCAATTTGATTCCAACCAAGGCAATGTCAACATTAGACAACTGAAGAATTCCAGGAAACACAGATGGAAAGATTTTGTAAAAGGTATCTCCAGTATAGTCCAATCAATAGGTCCAAGTCATGTACATCAATAGGTCCAAGTCATGTACAATCAGTGTGTTTGGTAGCTATATTTTCAGTCTCATCAGAATGGATATATTTATCTCATGTTGTCATACACCCACCAGATGTATAAGCTCTTCTGTTTTCTATCCCAGTACTATACGTATTAACCCTTTGCACCCTGACCCCCTGGTGACCTATGACATCATGCAGACATTTTTTGTCCAAGCCGGGTTCAAAGGGTTAATAGACTTATGTTTTTGTTTAAGACCACTACTAGCATTGTATCAGTTTTCTTTCAGCCCTGATGTGTGTCTTATGATGAAAAATACAGAAAATACTTGTTGAAATTTTGATAGCGTAATGTTCCATCCATGCAAGCTTTAAGATATCCAGATATTTTCTGACAGCTGTATGACTTGTCAGTGGAAATCGACCTCAAAGCTTCAGGCAACTTTTCACAGTTTTTTCAATATTTTTATTCCATGTATCGACTACAGTTTCTCTGTCTATGCGGTGCAGCATTTTGAAATTCCCAGTATTTAGTTTGCGCCGTGTGTCAGTGTGTGACATGCATTGATGGTTTTGTTGACAACTGAATGTAAAGCCAGACTTTGATTATCAATAATATCTTACAGTACAATGTCAGGGTACAGATATAAAATCAATGTTGACAAATTGAGTACTGGATATTTTAATATTCCCATGGAAATACAATTGAAAGCTGTAGCTGACACATGCAACAAAGCCCTGAAAAAAGTTACAGTTAGTGTGTCCTTAGGAAACTCTAAGAAAATTAGCGTGATAGAATCTATGTTGCAGTGACATCTCTTTCAACCCTTGAATTGTATTTCAGTAAATCTTGTTGTTGTAATTCTTTACACATTGCTTTACACATTCCATATTTTATGCAGCCTTTGATTGCATCTTACTGAAGTGTTGTTGAAATTAACAAGACGGAGGAGTACAAATATCTCTTTCTAATGCAAGGGTATGTGTCTGTCAGAAAACATGTTTATCTTTCATTAAAGGGGAAGTTCACCAAGGATGATTTTTACATATGTGCTAGCTTTGTGGTCACTTACCCCGGAAAAGCTATTTTCGCCATTTATAACTTGCACGATTTTTACAAAAACCGATAGAAATAGTACAGGAAGTTGCCCGTGTAATTTGAATCATGGGAAAAAAGCGCCAAGCTTGGAGCTTGCATCATGTGATATAGAAGGCACCATTTTCCCATGGGTATGGCATTGTCCACTCACTCATGCTTAAA
The DNA here is from genome assembly GCF_041260155.1 of Ptychodera flava. Lineage (NCBI taxonomy): Eukaryota > Metazoa > Hemichordata > Enteropneusta > Ptychoderidae > Ptychodera > Ptychodera flava. The sequence continues at coordinate 6,439,839 of NC_091932.1, read as the reverse complement.
CTAGACTGTGCGTATTTACATAACTTTTGTTTATACTGAGTATCCTTGCATAAACGGTGAATCATTTATAATAAACTGTCCACTGTCAGATTTTGTGTTGCTGTTTACTACTGTGTTACTGTGAGTGGACAATGTGGGGGCCATACCCATCCGAAGATGGTTCCTTCCATATCACATGATGCAAGCTCCAAGCTTGGGGCTTTTTTCCCATGATTCAAATTACATGGGCAACTTCCAGTACTATTTTTATCATTTTCGTAGAAAATCGGGCGAGTTATAAATGGTGAAAATAGCTTTTCTGTGGTAAATGACCACAGAGCTACCACATATGTAAAAATCATCCTTGGTGAACTTCCCCTTTAAGGTATTTACAAGGACATGGACAAAAATTTGTACATAGAGATGTATTTTATGATATTTATTACTTTTGTATGATTGACAATAATGGCTTTAATGTTACCTTTCCATGAGTATAGTCTGTTTTGTCATGTGAAGATCAGAGTCTGAAAATGGCACTATAAACATATGTAATAATACATGCACACATTCATTCACACATGGATGTACTACATACATACACACAAACACACACACATACGTATATACATACAAAGACACAGAGACATACATACATACACTCACAGAGATTTTACATCTATGTACATGTACATACATAGATGCAGGAAATACATGAAATTCATACTTCTTGTAAATGATTTTATAATTATCTGTAGATTTTTAAGTTTACATATTATTTCTTATAATTGTACAGTAGAGCAAGGGGTGTGTTATAATTTTTACCAGTATTGGATAGTAGTAATGAATGAGGAATAATTTGATAGGTTTTTTGCATTGAACATCATGATATACTCATGAGTACAAATCTGAAGCTAATGGCAAACTGGTATGTAGGCAGTAAATGCTGTGTACGTGTAAATCTGTGAAAACAAAAAGTCTTTTGCATTATTCCTGTGAGGGCGCACTTTAGCAGTATTTAGCATGCACTTACAAATACACATTCATCAAGCTGTCATCACTGTGTGAACTCTAGGTTTGTTACATATTTTAATAGCAAAATCATCCCAGAATATTTCAGCGGCCATTAAACTACAGATGATAGGCAAACTATACCTCCCCTTAGAAATGTTGTTCTCATGGCAGATGTTACAGAAATTTGGATTCCAAAGTGGTAAATTGACCAAATTCTGTCTCAAGTTTCGTAATCTCATTACCTGAACTACATGGTCTGTCTTTCGGACAAATCTTTTTCGATATATGACAATTTGCCACAATGGAAACATTCAGATTAGTGCCTTATGCTGTGAGATCCATGGTATGAAGAGTCAAAGTTCAACAGACATCCATGACACTGTTTATGCTGTGTAAATGCAAGAAGGAAGGATGAGAAACATGAGTAGTTGTGTAGTACACTGGAATGTTTGCCAGCATCATACTTTTACTTTAAAATCTTTCATTTTTTAACTCTTGTGCATTTACATCTTTACATTCATGACTGCGTTTGGTGACCAGAGTTGTAATTACTCTCTCATTTCAAATAAAGTTTAGAAGAATCAGCAATTCAGTTTGTGTATTCTTTCAGATATTGATAATTTTACATTCCCGAATATCCCTATTTACGGTGTACCCTCTTCATTTAGGATTCGCACACAAACCAGTGAAAGTGGCAAAAATTTACTTATAAGTGCATTTACGGCTGTCGTCAAAACACTCTGCTTCATCGACTTCTAAATGATAATCCCTTCACCATATGTGCATTTCAACAACAGCTGCTAATTGTTACCCAAGTATGTTAAAACTGTAACCATGGTTTCGTTGAAATCAAAGGCTAGGTTGAATGTGATGCCATCAAATCTTACAGGAAATGATGTCAGATTAGTTCCCTTGACATTTTTATTGTGATCTTCTGGCACTTTGTACAGGGCAAGTGACATTGGGCATTGTAATTATCAAAAATCTTTGACCACGTGGCAGCTGCAAGAGCAAGTATGGATTAAAAAACTTGCTCTAGTGTCGGTGTCTGTACTTGAATCCCATGATTTATTTTCATAAGCCGCCGTCATTTGAAGGCTGTGTAGTCAATGGACAGCTACCTGTGATTATCTGATGGGATTTATAGACTTATTGCAGTATGTGAGTATGGGTGACTGCCCTACAGAGTTTATATACATTTTTGATTTAGTCCTATATAAACTTAAAGCACGAAAGATTAGTATGCAACAAATTGAGCACACTGGTTTCAAATTATAAACATTACACACGTACCGTTAAAAAGAAGAAAAGTCCAGCTAGGCGACGTAACCATTGGATAATATAATTGTAGGTTGGTTGTTTTCAACAACGGCTATTAAGAGGTAGCGTTTTAGAATCCAGTTTACGAGCCTTTATTTTAGAGTCCTGAATTTCCAAATTACTAGCCGAAATTCTGATCTTTCATACTAAACTTCGTCTGCTGAACTTGTTTTTTTTTCGAGGTGTGCCGTACGGCATAATATTCAAACAGCTTATTCCAATAGCATGGTTTGAAAACAAGCTTACAGTCGCTCAATAAATTTTATTTGAATTCTCTCGAGTGTCTGAGCAAGGCAAGTTGTACGATGAATGAAGGGCAATACCTCCTGTCGACATTTTAACAAAAGAGCGGAATTCATGTGTTGGAGAAATTGATCATTTTAATCACACTCAGGTTCTTTTAATAAAGTCAATTTTAAGTTTATAAGAAGTCTCTGCTCGATGCGTTATCTACTATCTCGCGAAAGATTAATTGTTTAGTGATAGGAGAATTTTAAAAAGTCATCATTAGGCCAGACGAAAAAAATGTTGTTCATCGGATTTTTTGGACTAATGTTCAGGAGCGGCGAGCGATTTTTTTTGACAAATGACAAAACGGAGAAACTTCAGCCAAAACTTGACCCAGTTTGTGTCGTGATTTGCAAAATTCAGACGTCGCAAAAACGTGTTGACAGAGCTCAGTGCAGGCACGTCGAAGTCCCACATGCCCGCGAAAACCCGACGAAGTGTATGGCGCCGCCAACGGTGGTACTAAAGTACTTGCAATGCAGAAGTATGAATTTGCCGAAATCAACATAAATTTTCAAATCGGGCAAAGTAGAAGCGGCGATTCCGATGAACAAATTATTTTTTTCTTTTTGGCCTTATAGTTGCATTGCAAATTACTTAGTAAGTGCTTCTCAAAATGTAAATCATCTGCTCGTGGCTTTCTACAGAGCACAGTGATGTTGTCAGTCTCCATGACCATATATTATATAGCTTTGTCAATACCAGTTGATTTTGTGACGTCATACCCTCAGATCATTACTGATAATGTATCCGATTAACCAGCATTATGGTCCAAGACGTTTTCTTCATCAAAAAAGTCACTGGCATCGCCAAAAATGTAAAATAATGGCAATAATGTACCCCCTCCTACCCCATATTCAAGCAAGCTTTGCACTCCACAATGTACTCGGCTTCGCCTTGTACATTATGTTGTGCAAAGTTTGCTTTCTTTCATGATGGGCCGCGAGGGGGTACATTATTGTTTAATTCCCTCAATACCTCCAAAATTTGACCGTGAAAGTGTGTTGTCAATTATTCAAGAAATTTTAGGTTAAAATGTACATTTCAGCGTTTATAGACTTCTACATCCTCAACTAAACTCTGCGGCAGAGTTAAGTCTTCCTGGTTGTATATTGGGCGATATCCAAAATTCATCATGATTTTCAAAGAACAAAGTTTTTGTATTTTCATAACGTCTTCGAATCGGACTTTCGACCTCCAGGCTTGACCGTTATCAGGAAGAAATTCCATTTTGCCCTCAATTACCTCATTAATGTTGTCCGGCAGAGAGAGTTTCAAAAATTCGTACATCTTTGGGACTTCTCGCCATGGATTGTCAGCCATATCCTCGTAGCGCAGCAACAGGTAATTATCTTTTAGCCACGTCGGCCCAGAGGTAACATAGTCGTAGTTATCTTGCATCCATATACACACATCCACAACCTCTCCCTGGATAGCTGGATAAGCTGTCAGGACACTGGAATTCTGCCTCTCTTCCCCTTTCAACGATGTTGACCCTCTGAAGTTTCCTCTTGAACAGGCAGTTCCACGTGGATCACGGACGACATGGATGACTTTGATGTCGTGTTTTTTAAGTAACTGTGTCGCCATCGATAAACTGTAAAGCCTGACAACTTTTACAACCTTATGCGTCATAGATTTGCAGAGTAAAGTAATGCTGTCAATAGTTATCGGAAGAGGGATCTCGTACAGTCCTCTTTTTCTAAATATGCTCATCTTATTCAGATATGTTATAAAGTACTCGTGTCCGGTGAAATTGCATTCAAATATAGCATCTATAAGACTGAGTATTTTTGGTTCTATCTGTATCAGGTAGTCTTTGGAGTCCTTGCCTTTCATGCCATCAAAATAATCAGTAACTATCAGTCCAGGCTCGTACACGTAAAAGAAACCAGGGTGACTAGCGATATACCTCGCCGTCAGCTTCGAACCAGTTCGCTTTCTTGCGAAAACAAGCACGTTTACACTTCGATTGCCAGTAGCTGTAAGGGTCATCCCTCTCGCACTGACGCTAGCTTCTATGGGTTTCCAACTAACTTGCGTGTTCGCCCGGTCGTCCTCCCTGCGGCAGATATCCGAGTGCATCATGATGAAAGTTGCCGTTACTACAACTATTGTTAGGTAGCTACAAATCCTTCGCATCGTTACGGACCAGTCACAGTCTTGTCAGTGAAGGAGTCCAGGTGATGATAAAATGTGTAAGAACTGGGAGAAATATTATAGACGTTTGTAATAACAGTAAACATTTATATTTCCACTTAAAAACATACTTCCGAAGAAAATTTTCTACTCTATATGTCCAGGTATCATTTCGGTTAGTATTTACCTAACACCATATGTTGTTTTTCGGGAAATGGATACAAACAACCATGATTAAACTGAAGTAGACCTACGACCAATAGGTGAGAGACCAGCGTATCTGGCTGGTTTTGATATGCGAAAGGTGACAGCCACTCCAAGTTAATATATTGTAGATGCAAAGGAAAACGCAGCAGTGTATCTAGCGATGCAATACTGTCAGAAGAACATGAAAAATGGCACACTGTGAAATCTTACCCTTTTATCTGTAGAAGGTCGCATTACGTGATCAGAAACTACGCCGTAAGACAAGTTTTCGACAATGAGATGGATGTGCTGGACCTATCAATTTTATGACAAACCATTTCTGCAAAGCCTTCACAGTAAATTTATAGGTCCTCCTCTAAAACCAAAATCACCCGAATCAATGAAAAGCAATGTGTCCTATCCTCAGAACTATTGGCATTTGATCCTTTCACATATGACGCCAAATCTGTTTCTGTTTGATAAACACTCATCAGTATGAAATTCCATGAAACAAAAACTTTAGGTCATTTAATCCATGGTAACGATTTGTATCTGTGTCAGTGATTGACGTAACTAGGCCGAGGACTGCTAATAAATTCTCCGTTCCTCCAATACCTTTGCAAACGTTTTTTTTTGTTTTTGTTTGTTGTGTTTTTAAGCATCTGTGACATCATGGAAACAAAAATAACGATGTCTAGCCCCAGGATACTAGTGGTAGTTGTCTGATGTAGGAGAGGATTTTGTCCTGAGAGCTTGATCTTGAAGTTATTTTGCAGCGCCAATAGCTGCTAATTTTATGCAATATTTTCATGATTTTTATTTTCAAACCAAAGTTGGTTCGTGTAAATGTGCTACTTGAAGGAAATGTACACAGAAGTATTACTGCTGGCCGATTTTGACCATGCCTACACGTTTGAATACCGCACTCATAAAATGGCGCCCACGGAAAAGTACAAATGTGCAGTAATATCTGCACATATCATTATTATAAAACAAAGAAGGATGATGCCATTTACTTGAATGCACAACACACGATGGCAACATTTGTTTAGTTGTAATCTTTTTTTCTCTCTCTCATATTATTATGAATAGCTTTTGAAAATGGTAGGAAATTTAAAGTGATGTTAAAACGTTGGAACTTACATGCTACTTTCGACACTTTTATACACTTTTTCAGTGTTTAATGGGTCTCATTCAAAGAAAACTTTTAGGAGACTGAGGATATTTTGAGATCAGTTTATTACACATTCGCAGCTATTGTGGCTTTAAACTCGTACTTTTTGTTTGACAACTATTAACTTTGTTCTCAGAGAGGTTTTGCCAAGCTTGCGCAGTAAGGAACATGCAGTTTAATGAGTTTACTGCGAACACTCGTCGACATCTTGTACGATTTAAAATCGTTCAGTATTTCATACCCTAACTTTTTTAAAAATTTAATTTAAAAGGGCAGTTGGACTTTTAATGATCTTTTTCACTTCTTTATGTCCACTAAAGTTTCTTGTCTTCCCTAAATCGTGTTGAAATTCACAATTCAAGTTATCAGACCAGTTTGTACATGTGTAAACTGCATTGTTATTGTTTACCAGTGAATTCCAGTCCGGACTAGAATTCAAATGTCGACAACAACAACAACGCACTTTACTCGGATACAGTGTTTTGACACGCTGAACAGTTGGTTGGGGCGAGCAGAATGAGAATTTGATGTCGACATACAAAATACTAGTGATAAACCCGTAAAAAGTTACGTAGTATCGTGTTAATAGGAAAACACTGGTGGGTTGGAGTCTGTTATTGGGCCTCGATCATTTTTATGTGGTATTGTCAGACCAATATATATAACTTTCTCAACAGCTTCCGACGACGTGCTGCAGGTCAGTCCAAAATACTGCCTTGTTTGCTTATAAAAAGCTTGGCGTCATGATCCATACCCGATGTAAATATACAGCAATTATAACGTGAAGTGAATATTATAGAATGTGCTACGAATATTATGTAGCAAATATTATAGAATAGGTGCGAATATTACAGAACATGCTTCGAATATCATAGAACATTCTGCGAATATTATTCAGAACATGCTACAGGTATATATGTAGCAGATGTTGCGATGCATCGTATTGACGAACTTATTGCACTGACGGAACGCAGCTGTCCAGAAAATTGATTTATACTTCACTTAAGTCCACTTATCAATGTTGTATATCATATGATATAAAATTTGTAATTGTTGTCAATTGCAACAATAAGCAATTTCAAGCATTTTACAAATAGTCGCTGTACATGTATGAGTCTCTGAATATATATTATCATGTATTCCTGCTTGTTTTGTGAATAATCGTAGCGACGGAAAAACTATGTTGTCTGCAGTAAATAATACATAAAGTAACTTAACTTAAGGTCTTATCTTGATTTTTCTGGCCATAAATCTCGATCAATTTGTTTTTACTCTAACATGCCATGATAAGAAGTCCAGCAGACTGAAGCTCATCCAAGAGAAGTTGCAGATGTAAAATAAAGCCACTCACGGATCGAAAGAATGCTTTTTTGTTACATCGCATTATACTCCATGTTATATTAAAACACGTATTGTTCTGAATACCCTTCAAGGTGCCTTCGAAAATGAAAATAAACATAGACATACCTACCGTAGCTTTAAAACATATTTATAGAAACCATACAGATTTCGTTGAAATTAATGCGAAGGGGGAAGCTCCGCATGATCCACTGCAGACTGCTAAATTAAGATGATTAATATTCTACCCGCAAATGGCGCCGTGAAAATAAATAATACCGATCAAAATTCCTGTAGCTCATCTACCAGGAATATTCTTCTTCTTAGACACCATGATATGCTCTTTAATCAAAGGATTTTGTAAATTGTCTGATAAGCGATATGACAGTAATCACCTGCAGCTGCTCAACTTATATATATAGTTCTGGATCAGTTCTATACTACAGGAACTTTATCGTACCATTCCCAGTAATGGTAGTAATGCAGTTTTTTTTTGCTATTATGACAACATTGCAGGACCAATCCAAAACATTCATTTAGTTGTGCAGACTCACCAGTATCGATGACACGGATATATCAATAACATATTACGTATTGTTTCTCTCAGTGAAGTTTCAATATGATGCTGGTCTCAACTGAATCTACCTTAACATAGAGGACACTGACAATATATTGAATGTCTTCAAGTTGAGTAAAATGGCCATACAATTTTGAGTTCATTGAACTTTGGGTACAGTGTGTACAGTAACTTTTATTTCAATGAAAATTTAAAGTACTTGAATTTCAGAAATGAGTCTTTGGCGACTGCAGAAGTCGTGCTTTAGACGTCGCGGAGACTTCTAATCAACAAGGAAACTTCATCAATAGTTATCTAGGAAAACTGTTGCTACTTCAATGGCAATTTTGAGACCATCAAAAATGATGCATATTTTTGGAAGACCTCATAGAGGTGAAGATGGGAAAATCTTTCGGTGACAGTGGTGAATCTTGCTTACAGCAAATGCAATCTATGAATCGGGTAAGTCTGACTGGTTGCACTGACTTGTATGACAGTAGACTGAGCGATCAGGAATCGTGTCAAATCAAGAGACAATGTAAAGCTGATAGGTGTATTTACCTTCCATACAAAAATGGAATTTAAAGAGACAGCATTATAAAAATATCTAGAAAGGGTAATTGTTTTTCTGTTCAAAGTTTTGCGTGACGTAACAGCGCCAAATCATAAAATCTATTAGTTTATACTCAAGATAGTTGGGAAAAGATCCCATGTGTCGAGGGATAGGCCGGAGGCCGTGGGGATACAAATGTATCACCAAGTAGTAAGTAACCCCGCTCTTTTTCTTTCTTTCAAAAGGGACCTTTCCCAATATGTAAATTCTAAATTATATGTCAGGGTTTGTCCTGTATTTCTTTGTTTTAGAATGTTTCGTTCTCTTCGCGTTTAGTGCCTTCTGAAGAGTGATGCTTGCGTTATATTTGTCATGGAGTATTCGGTATTAAGCAACATAACATGCTTACAGGTTTGTGTCGGTGAAATAACTTTAATTTGCATACAATCACAGGAGCATCTGGTGTTCGTCAGCGCGGACACCAACCAGTACTGGAGTTGTAGCTATGATATCATCAATTGGTAACACTTTTAACCTTTGTTACAAAGCAATTCTGAATCAGTAGCTGTAAAGGCTTACACCGACATTTGCCGTGTGATTGTCATCGCCGTCTTTGCTGAAATATTTCGTCAATGCACTGATGTCGAGTCGGTATTGTTACTGCTGAAAATATCTTGATATCTTGTCTTCTGAATTTGTGGTGTGCTTGCCAGCTATCGCTTCAAGTGTGCCGACAACAGCTACTTTGTAGCTACTCCTCGCATATCTCCATAGAGATGTTGCCACAGCAATCTCAAGTCAGTACTTCTGCCTTCAGTTTGACGTCATTTTGACCTACGTTCCCACGTATTTATGTACGCCAAATACGATGTTTAGTATTGAGGTAGTATGCGCCTCGAAAGTGAAATACTAAAACTTTTGCTCACATTTTCTTCAAGGAATATTGTAATCATTCTCTTTCAAAATCAAGAATAATTTTGGGACTAGAGAAAAAGTTAACCGATATTTGAAACTCAAAATGGCCGCCATCCCTATGTTAATTCTATCGAGAAAAATAAAATTTTCGATCTCCGAAAAACTAAGACGGTGAAAAGTTTTATTACGCCAAGAGCTTTAAAATGAACCCCACAAGTGGTACACCAGAAAAGAATTGTAAAAGTTTTGGAGTCCGTATATCTGTCCTAGAGGCGGATTCTACCTGAACATACTATTACCTTGTCATGTGGGCTATAGAGCCACTTTATTAACTCCAGGGGTAAGACAGGTAATAAGCGGGCGTTTCAGCCCGAATAGAGACCAGGTTATTTGTTATAGGTGTTTTATAACACACCACATGCTCATATTGTTCTATGTTGTTGCTTTGAATGTGCTGAGGTATGTAGTCACTGCAACAACACATTTTGAGAAGTTTACTGGGCGATTTTCAGTAGTGGTAACAGTAGGGCCCGCAATAGTGCCGATTTCTTCACAAAAAGAAGCAAAATTGTCCTTAACATACCGCATAATGTCCTTGGTTGCATTTTAATCTTTGTTATCAATGATATCTTTAGGTGTCATCACCCGCCATTGTTTCAAAGTTGCAGGCGACACAAGGCGTATGCTCACGTGATCCGGCACTTTCGCAAGCCATTTGCATTTCTCTTGGGATAAAGTCGTTCACAAAATACCCTCTGACGTCACCTGTTTCGAATCAGCATGGACTAGATATATCTATTATCCCGTCATGTGACATGTTCTGGCACATCGCTACTTGGAATGATCATCCGGCGTGTTATAATGTCTTTTATTACTTCAATCTTATTACCATTAGCAGCAATTGAAATTGAGATAGATAAAAAACAAGCCAGTGCAAAACAACGAAGCCCCGACCCTATAGCTCAGTCACACTGCCTGCAAAGAAATAGTCCGAGACGTAACAAAGGGGCTGATAAATATGAAGAAATTTGCTGAGCGCACTTGAATGGCTGAAAGCTCCAGAAAGTTCGTCGTGTTTCAAGTCAAGAGAACAGCTGTTACCTATGGCCTACAATGCTGTGTTTATTTCAAATTTAAATATGTGTCCTGGCTTAAACACGTGACAGCTGTATCACAGCTTAGCCATATCGATGACTAGGCTGGTGTTGCCGAGTAACTGGCTTTCGCTCGTTACCATGGTGTATCCAAATGATTTAAATACTCGTTCTGAGCACAATTCCTGTACCTTTTTCACCTGATCAAAGGTCAGCTTTCTTCTCCAGGCTTGTCCATTTCTTGGTCTTTTTAAAATTTCCTTCTCTATTGACTGAACGATATTGTATGGCATAGGTAAACCGAGAAATTTGTACATTTTGGGGACGAACAACCATGGATAGTCTGCTATGTCCTCGTACCGCAATAAAAGGTAATTCTTCTTCAACCAATCTGGACCATTTTTTACGACATTATAGTTGGATTCCATCCAAACACAATATTCCTTTACATTGTGTTCTAGAATAGGATGAAAAATTCCATCTCTGGTGAGAGATTTTGCTTTATCAAGACGCTGAATTGTTCCCTTGATAGAGCCGTTCCCCGAGGATCGCGTACGAGGTGGATAACTTTGACGTCATCCTTCAGCAGTATTCGAGCCAAGGAGAAAATATTGTTCAGGCGAACGGTTTTGACTAACGTGTGCTGCTTTGAATTACAGAATTCCGTAATGTTTTCTTTGCTGATAGGTAATTTCAAAGGAAGGCCAGTATATGAACGGAAGAAGGAGATTTTGTTCAGATACTGAATAAAGTACCCGTGATTGTCAAAATTGCAGTGGAATATTCCATACAGCAGAGAAATCAGGTACGGACGCAAATATTCAAGAGAGTTATAAGTATCATCAATTGGTCGTAACCCTGGCAATCTGTGCGCCAACATCCATCCAGGCTCGTACGCATAGAAAAAACCAGGATGCCTACCGAGATAGCGGGCCGTCAAACTTGAACCAGTTCTCATCCTTGCGTGGATTAGTACTTTAATCCTCTGATCGGTACGATCGGAAATGTCTTCCTTTATCTGTGAGGTTTCATTCCTAGGCTGGTAGTATCCAACAGTTGTCGTTTCTCTGTGCTTAGCTTCCCTCGGACGATAGAAAGACTCTGCATGGCTGCCATTAAGTTCACTGTGGTCAGAGTTCACATAGATCAGCATAAACAGTACAACCGAAGCAATTGTGAACAGGATAATTCGCTTTCGAAACTGCATACTGAATCCTTATCCAATACTGATAATTAAAGTCTGTCCTTAAGACAGCTATCGTTGTACTCCTATCCGGCACACTATATCAGGGGTGTCTCCGTCATCGATAAAATGTCGTTTTATCCAATGAATTCGGTGAAATTTGAGCGCACAAAAATTCAGGCAGGCAAAGAAGAGAAATGCAAATCTCTTGTTTTAATGCCTATATCACCTATAGTACACATTACACTCTGGTTAAGCCGGCGGCAGATGGTCCGGGTTGTACAGAATTCTTTATTCGCTTTGGCTTTGTCAAGGTACTCCCCTCGTCACAGCCACGAGAGTAAATAATATTTTTTCTGTGAAAATATCACACCGACTGACACGAATGTCCGCGAAGAGAACACTTCTGTATGGCCAATGCAAGTCAAGGTTCAGTTGGTTTACATTTGGTGGCCTGGACATCCTATGTTACGAGTGACTTTCCTCTTTATGAAATTATGGAACCGTACTTATCGGAAAAAATCATGAATGCGGGCATTCCTTCGTTGCGTGGGAAAATAAGTGCAAAATAAACTACAACATGCTGTAAAACAGTATAATTGAATAAACTGCAAAAAAATTTTGCCGAAAAGTATGTCTTGCACGACGACAAAGACACGTTTTTGAATTTGTCTCAAGAAATCCTGTTCAATCTTCCTTCTCATTGGCATTCTGTTGATGTATGTGACATACTGGTACCACGATTGACTGAATGAAAATGAGTCTGTACTCACTGTGGCGAGAACTTGGAATAACCTTTGACCCAAGCAACAAAAGTGTGTCACCTTATGAGCTATAACTGCTATGGTAATTGTGTATGAGTATAATATTTGAAACAAATGATCGAGCTTAAATTGCTTATTCTCATATGGAAACATACTTTTTTCCTGGAGGTAAAATATTGTATTCCAGACCTTACAATCCATGTTTAATCCTTTTATCGTGAAGGGCGTTTTATGAAAACTATAGATTTACAGTCTGATATATAGGTGGAAAGCAGTTTCTATAATCTCTCGCCAACTGTTACACTGCATAAATTTCCACACAAACAAATGACGTGGCAAAAACTATTTTAATTATTCTGTGCATACATCATACGTTGATTGGTTTTATTGAGTTGATAACTTAAAAGTTAAAATTGTCTTTCTGGGATGTCGAGATCAATCCTGAGTTGCTAATATTTGGCTCACAGCCTAAGGACATTACATCATTGGCTTGAAACCATTAATTTTTGGCTCGATCGAGGGACAAGCTGTTGCTAAATGAGACACTTTACAACAGCACGCAATGCCACGCCCTCCATTATTGAGAAATGTCTGACATGGCGTTGTGAGCAGAACTCGAATAGAATTGTACCAATACGGACCTACTCTTGAAGACGCGGTGTAGACACAACAGAAAATTCTCTGGCTCCGTTACATCTTGAGGTAAGGCTTCCTGCAAATGAGACATACAAGGAAAATTACAACAACAACTAGGTCAACAAATTTGATCGACATTTCATTCAAATTGTTATGTTATATCATCGAATGTCTAATTTAAAATTACGTCAGACACATTTGTTGAAACCAAGCTGGAAGTCTTCGCATCCATAAATGTTTATTGGAGTTGCCTCCTTTCAATAAAATCAGATTAGAGTAAGGAGTTTCATCCGGCCAATGAGACTATATTGAATTGTTTTGATATTAGAAATTGATCAACCCCATCCAGAATGTAGCCAATAGGTACAGGGAAAATAACAAACGCACCTTGATGTCACCAGATTGCATTATATTTTGATATAAACACAATTATATGTGAATTTATTTACATTAGATACCTTTTCCTATATGAAACATTACCTAGATTCAATGACTTTTTGATCGATTCTAGATCCGTCACAAACGATTATGCATCAGTAATATCAAACGCTGTCAGATTTGAAGACTGTAAAGGCGACATGAAATTGAGTATTAGAACTATTAGACAGCTGACATCAAACAAAAAAGAACAGATTGTAATGATTTTTTTTCATTTGTGATTACTTATGTTCATTTCTTATTATTTTTGTTCATTTGACAAAACCTCATCGGTCTCTTTTGTAATTTTGAGCTAGACTGAAATCTCATTCAGAAAGGAGGCACAAAATCACACACAACTACATACTTGTATCATATCTTCCAATAAACATCATTTTTCTCTCTTCTTCGTGTTTTAGAAATTAACTAAGGGGATTTAGATTTGTAGGAGGTAAATCTCAGCGATCAATCAGTTGATCGTTAGGTTCAGAGGTCATTCCAATCTGTCTCTGTTCTCTGTCGTACATACGTCATCAAAAAGCTCTGATTGACCTCATGTCAACTGGTGTCACCATCATGGAGAGCCCGCTATTATACTTTCTCTCCGTACTTTGTGTAAATGCATACAGAAAAGCGGTAGGCAAAAGACACACAGCGAACACTAATCCAAGTAGCCTCCCATATGTGCGTCTTTTAAATTTCTCCACTATTGTGAAAAATTAGTCGACACACTTGGAAGTTTAGCAATGTAACTTCTGATAGGCATTATCAGTGTTGCAAAATACCCAAAACAACATTTTATCCACCAATTATATTATACTAACCTAGTGTGTATTGTCAAAGTGTAAGATAATTCAGCTGACAACGTTTGAAAATTAATGCAACTGTCATTATGACAATAGTTCAAACCCGGAATTCGAATCGACCGCGGTACAAACAAAGCCATGTGCGCAAACGCGCATAGACGTACGTGTATTTCCATACGCGTTCAAACACATGTGGGTTTGTTTGTACCGGCATCACGTGATTATTTGGGCGTACTGAGTCTGTAGAACGCATCGCGTCCTTTTTATTCCGGAGTAGAACCATTTGTTCAACCCATCCTGTAAAATGAAGTGTAGCCTATAATCAGCATAGAGTCGTCTCATCTGGAGTTTTACATGTGTTCATTGTGCTATTAGATTACAAAGAAGGGTGAATACTGCATTTTTATGTTTTTGTATATTACATACAAGGCAATGCAAATACTTTTAAAAGGAAAAATTCCCTTGATCCCTCGTAAGTGTGTTCAAGTATGGTAAAAAGTTAGTGCGCAATAAATGATGACACGAGAGGCGGTTCCTAATATGATCTGTGTTTTAAGTATTGGTGTACCCTAGTGAACACAACCGACACTCATTACATGTTATACCAATCTCTATCTGAATTCATCCGGATTGTAGATCGCGGACTTTAGCTTACTATTCCTGTATACCAATGAACTCGAAACCATATATTTTTTGGTAAAATTATTAGTAAAAATATACAGATAACATCTAAATTTAATAGTACTCTTCCAGTTTCACATACTTCATTGTTAATTTCAATCCTGATATTTTTAATACAACGTGATTTTTCCCTTGTTTTGCAGATGTGAAAAGAACAGCTAAACCATGCTTCGTCGTATCAGTGAGATGTGGCCGACCAGAAGAATTATATCACTAGTCAGCACCCTGTCCTTCATTGCCATTGTATTTATGGTGAACCTCGGTTTTCTCAAATGGAGTTCCAGAAACGTTCGAGAAGTGTGCATAGAAGGCGGGTACACAATGAACGAAGAAAGAAGTGCCGACCTCCTCAGCGGCTTTATGTCGAATGACGATTACAATGCCTCAACCTCGACCGGCATAAATATCATGGTTCACGCGCGCATGCGGACTGGTTCGAGTTTAATGGCCGACTGCTTGAACGTGAATCCTGAAGTTTTTTACGTTTACGAACCGGGGTTCATTTTGAATAGGTTTCGGAGAGATATCTGGGATGATTCGTGGATGTTCCTGGAGGACATGAGGGTCGAGCTCACCCAATTCATCGACGGCGTTTATTCCTGCAATTTCACGGGAAATGAATACTTTATTAACAGTATGAATGAGGTATCTTGGATGCGTCAGCTGACGAGAACCGAGTTCCTGACTAAAGTTAACGAGCGCGGCATTACAAACGTTTGCAAATATCGCAAACATAAACTTATCAAGAACGTGAGACTGAACAATTTGATAATGGCCGCTCCTGTTTTGAAAGAACACAATGTTAAGGTCATTCAAATGGTACGAGACCCGCGAGGAATGTCTTCGTCGCGCACACGACTCCAGATCTACGCAAAACGAAAGAAAAACGTCGACCGAGACGCTGAGCTCGAAAAAATCGACGACATTGTGAAAAACTACTGTGTTTGGCTGGAAACTAATTATCTGTCTGTGAAGTATGGGCCAGACTGGTTGAAAAGAAACTACCGCCTCGTACGCTTTGAGGATCTGGTAAGTAACCCTAGCCAAGTGGTTGAAGAACTGTACGAATTCGTAGGGTTGGCCATGACGGACACGGTAAAACAAAAAATCCGAGAAATGTCCAAGAAGAAAAGCCAAAGTCCAGAATCATGGAGATATAAAACAGGACCTGAGATCATAAAAAGAGCACAAGATGTATGTCCGGAGAGAATTTTCCGAATGTTTGGGTATCGTCTTATCACCAAGGGCACACAGTTAACGGACAAAGATTTCAGTACAATCACATCTCTACCTGAGAATACTGAGTCATCATGGAACTAAATTCGATCACTTTTATCAGTTGGGACCGTGCCCTTAATTGGCATCCTGAAGCACCGTACTATCTGTAAATATTGCTTTTTGTCTTGTTTTAAAACCTCAACATTTTCACGCTCATATTTATGTCATTTCATTGGTGTACTCCATTAGAATGTCACTTAGATATTCGATGGCTATGCGAGGGCCTTGTCGAACCGTACCCCCTGTAGATACATTTGTCTGAATGGACGATGAGGGCGTGCCACTCTATGGTGAAAAATATTATACAGCTGAATTGGGAACGAGGGGATGACAGAGGGTTTGGTACTGTTCCCTTTGATAGTACTAGCTTGTAAACAGAATAAACCTTTGTATTAACTTGCACCATCCTTGGCGAAATACCAAATATACCTTCAAACAGAAACTCCCGACTTATCCGGCCATGAAAACAGTGTACATCACCTGACCATTCTATCTCCACACATTTACTTTTAATTTAGCAATGATACTATACTCTAATTTTGTGCCGTGTATATATGCATCAAATTTTCTTGCGAAACTTATTAAAATGACACAAAATTTGTTCAGCTCGACGATCGATTAATTACTTAGGTGACAGAAAAAATATCGGGATATATGACCTGGAGATGGTTTCTAATCTGGTCAAAGTATTTGCTGAAATATGAAGCGGAATATGAAAGTTTACCGCATCGTTCGTGTTGGGTTCGGTAAATCTGTCTTGTACCAAAATATCGATTTCATCCACCTGTAATACGCATGCTATTAATTTGTGTAGGCCAGAATTTGTATGCATTGCACGTCAAAATAAGGGAATTTGGGAATCGAAACCTTACACAGAGGAAGTGAAGAATCCTCTTCAGTATGTTAAAAAATCATTTTCTCATATTTAGCCACTACTTGAAATACTGCATTACTTTGATCGTCAACTACAGGCTTTGCTTCAGTTGGTGAGTTTAATAGCCATAGCTGTTAGATCTCAGTTTCAATTTTAATATAAATTGAATTTCAATTGAAAAGAATGCAAAGATACACAATCCAAATGAGTAATGAATAAAATAAGGTGGTCTGGACGATATTATGATAATGTTGAATGAACACGTGTTGTAAACCATAAAATTGGAACATTACTTAATCCAAGGGAGTTAACGTGTTTGCATGAACGTGTTGGACAATTTTCTGACTTTTAGCAAAATTCTTTCACTGCTGGCGAAATTTGAACAGGGCGCCACCACTAGGTGGATCGAGCTTGATACACATGATCGCTGACAATTGTTTTTTTTTTCCGATCAGTTTTAGAATGTTACTTTCTTTTCAAAATATTTGTAAAAATCTCTTCAGTAATTGTTGCATTTTGCCTACTTTGTTGTCTTCATTTGAAGAACTGTACATTCCTGTTTGAACAAAATAAATCCAAAATATTATGATACTAACGAAATGTTCCAGTTCCTGAAGGACATTTTGTTTGGTTTTAAAGGTTGCTAGAGTGATTCAGTAGATTTAATCGCAAAACTTGTCAACTATTTCTTTTTCATGATAATACTGAGTCATTTTCTCAGGACTCCATTTAAAAGTAAAATCAAGAAAAATAAAAGTTTAGAAATAAAAAGTGTTGTCTGCTTGATCTTGCCTGTGTAAATAGCATTTACAATCTTGATTTTACTGACTTCCAGTTACGACACCGGTCAATGTTCTGTATTCTTTTGATTTGGAAATTATAGTATCGCTTGACATGGTACTATGAACGCTCAAGATGACCGAAGACCTAGAAAGTTCCAACAAGGTGTAATCAAGATACTTTTCAGATTGTTTGCGATTAAAATATGTATGAATTGAAATTAAAAACAAATTTTATCGAATTCGTGATTAGCCAAAGCCTGAGGATGGCACAGTGTAAGTTAAACATTTTCGATGCAACGAAATCGTACACTTTAAATGAACAAATAACTTCCAATGATCGTTATAAATGTATCTTACAAAACTTAACTCTTTCTGCTAATAACAGGTAGTGTAGAACATCTGCGAGCAGAACTGCTCAATACATGTGTATTTTTTCGGCGCGCACATCCCTTACTGATGTGCGGACTTGAGATATTAGAGGGGGACTTGAAACATTTTGATTATATAGAGCGGGGATTTGAAATTTTTGAGGGTATTGAGGAGGATCTTAAAAAAGTAAGATTTCAATCGCGATTCCTCCAGCCCCTCCCCCAATCGTTATTTGTGAACGGAGTCTAGTGCCATGGACTTTAGCCTTCATCTGATCAGTGTATCGCTGTCTGCCTTATTTTTTTTGTTTCTTTAATGCGATCATCAGTTTCGTCCTTTTCTATATGTTCCAAGTATCCACACAGTGCTTGTTTTAAAGCTTGTGTTTTATACATGGGCTATATTTTGTTGTGAACACTTGTGTGTTCTTTATTAATTCGTTTGTTCGATGGTATTCTGGTTGCTTAATTCGTCTAGCCAACTTTGTTTGTGACGTGATTTTGGAGATTTCCGGTTGTTTGTAGCCACGTTCGACAAGTCTTGCATTAAATGCACTGAGTTTAGAAACAAAGTCATTTTTGTGTTGCAAGTTCTGATGTATCTTAGTGTTTTACGGCGCGCCAAATGTTTCAAAAATATTTATCGATTCAGTGCAAAAATAAACTGTCTTTCTCTATTGAAATAAAAATTCGGTGTCATTAGGAAGGAAATAAATAAGAAAAGTATAATTAAAAATCGAAAGACAGAAATGTCATTTAATACTTCATTTGAACTTGAGAATATTCTTTAAAGCGTAATTAGGAAATAAACAATTTTCAACGATTTGAAAAAGTCATACATCCATACTTATCGACATAGATACACATATAATAGTTCGCGTAAAAGGTGCAATGAGTGCTGATTTTACAAAACAAAAAAGTAAAATATGTTATACAGTGGTACGTATACAAAAATCACAAGAAAATCACTAAAAACCACTACTACCACTCGGGAAAAAATTACAAAAAATTAAAATGTGAACCACATACAGAAAATCATTATAAAAGAATCAGACAAAAAAAGCCATGCATACATAAAATTATTTATGTACTTAAGAAAATTAAACAGCACTACGTCTCATAATAAACGTATTATAGATAATCAAAAATATAATATGAACCACCAGTCGCTTTGACAGTAAAGAGAGCAAATCAGAGAAAAAATTCGGCAGTGATGGCTCTAGACAAAAGTGGACATCATCTACCAAAAAAAAAAAATAATAATAAAATGAAATAAAGTAAAAAAATAAAAAATGCCATAAACACAGCAAATACAAAAAAAGCGTAAGCCTGTGGAAAGATAAGCCACAGCAAAAAAAAAAAAAAAAAAAAAAAAAAAAAGAAAAAAATGAGCACTGGCCACAAAAAAAAAAACCGCGCGAAATTACAATTAATTTATTCAAAAAACTCATGGTTCACGTTTCCTTCGATTGACGAATCCCCAACAGCTGGGAATCCGATCACCGCATACTACAATGTTTGACGAAATATTAATTGAGCATTTCAGTGATAACTTTGACATCTTGAAACCTAGCTCTGTTTGGCTGGGCCCTGCCAAGCAGAGCTACTTGAAACCGTACTTGATGAAGTGAAGTGGTCAATATCACCTGAAGAACGTCCAGGTTAACAGTGAATAGTTCAAGAGAGTCAAGTTAACTGAGCCAATTTCAGGCAGTCCACAGGTCAGGTCACGAGCGAGACGTACAACCCATGACCCTTCATAGCAACACTGCGAACATATGGATGCCTTAGGTGCGGTGTGACAAGGGGGGCACTGCAGGCCTTCCGCCGAACCGCTCTGTCATCGCCGTTACATGATTTCTACACAGTTACGTGTGATTCGATACATCGCGTTCAAATACCATGATAATAAACCACCTCGTTGTTTGGTATAATTCCTCGTCTATCCTCAAAGATCACCCAAATCATGATAAATAGTCTTGAAGAAATCTGCCGCGTGTAGAGAGAATGTCCATCGTTTTCCATGGTCGCGACATGACGAGCGACGCAATGCAACCGCGATCCCTCAGGATCGGCACAAGCCTTACGAGTATGGCGAGAGTGTTCGGCGTTCGCAACGCCAGACACTCTCACTATACTCGCAGGGCTCGACCGGCACATACAAGACATGTTGATCCCCATTGCTGGAAACTTTATATTCACACGGTCCAATATATGGAGCTACGATATCTCTGCAGTAGCGTATATACATAGCTCTGGGTGGCAGGGCTGTAAGTAGCCCTGCGTACAGGTTTGTGTGTTCCCGGCGTTATACGGCCTCCATTGTTGTGGAGGCCGTATAACGCAGGGAACACACCGACATGTACGCAGGACTAGGCTGTGCGCTAACGGCGTTATACTGCCTGGCCGTATAACGCCGGTAACTCACAGCCCTGCCACCCGGAGCTACAGTATACAGAGAAGAAGCGGCTCCTTGATCAGTGTTTGTCAAGTCGGGCGCGTTCGCGTTCTAAATGCACTAGTGAAAACATTGCCTCGAATCTAGACACAGTGTTTTAGCCTGAGTATTTTTGCCTTTGTCACTCTCCGTTCAGAGGCTAAACCCACGGTTACGTGTGGTTCGATGCATAGCGGCCGCTGCGTGGTATGCAATTTTACTATGCATACCAACACGGCGGCCACTATGTATCAGAGCCACACGTTACCGTGGGCTAGTGGCTAGCCATCGTTTTGTTGGGGTAGGACTCCATGGTTTGGGCCTAGAATGTCTATGGTTTGGGAGAGGCGGTCCTACACTGTACAGCGAGGGGATCGCTGGCTGCCGGCGTGTAGGCCTACTGTACTAGCGACGGGACCGCCGGCCGCTGGCTTACCACCTTGAGTGTACATTGAGGCACGCCATGAGCGAGGGGACCGCTGGCAGCCGACTAACCACCACGAGTGTTTTGTCCACCTGTAACTGTTTAATATAGAATGGAACGTGTCGGTAACTTGGACGTCGATGAGATGATATTGAAGACTAGAAGCTGAGAGTTAACGCTGAAATACCCTAAATATCTTGTCAAACATCCGAGTGTGATGATCCAAAACCCTCTGGCATTAAACTGTAACAATCATGACGTTGAAAATTTCATGTTGGGCTTTTTCTGCGGGGTGTCCCACTCTGTTTTCTTTTCTTGAACGGGCCTCTTTTTTTTTCTACTGAGGTTTTTTTTTTTTTTTTTTTTTTTTTTTTTTTTGGTAACCTCGTTTTGGTTTTTTTTTTTTTTTTTTTTTGGTAACCTCGTTTTGGTTTCTTTTCAGCCTCAACGCCGGCGCGATCTCGGTCGACTTTTCAGTTGTAATTCTCTTTCTCTTTTTAGTCAGACCTGATGGTGAATCATTTTGTTTTTTGGTAGTAGTGCAAGTACTATTTGTGGTTTTGTTTTTAATCATTTCAATATTTTTTTTGTGTGTGCTTGATTTTTTTTTCTTTTTTCCCTTATAATCAGCATTCATTGCATCTTTATATCATGTACACGTGTATGTGTACGTCAATAAGTATGGGAGTGTGGTATTTCTAAATTTTTGCAAACAGTTTATCTTCTCATTGCGGTTTAAAGAATATTTTACTATTAAGCATTACACAACATTCTGCCCTTTTTTGCAATAATACTTTTCTCGTTTATTTTCTTCCGTAATTCCATCGAATTTTTATTTCAATCGAGAAAGACGGTTGCACGTCATCTTTATCTGTACAGACACATTCAAATATTTAATGACACGTATTTTCAAATGAATGCTATTTTTATGAAAAGGGACATTAATAAAATGCAATGATATGGACGAAAGAGCTTTTTTCTTTATTATCCATACACGTTTAAGACTTTTTTTTTAGAAAGAAAATTTGACAGTTTATTTTTACTCTATAAATATTTTTGCTCGATTGCTCGATAAATATTTTTGAAACATTTGGCGCGCCGTAGTGTTTCGCCTTTGATCAGGCTTTTAAGGGTAGATTTCGGATGGCATGATGTTCTATGTAGGAATTGAAATGTATCCGTGGTTTTCGTGTGGGTTTAATGTCTAATATTCTCCCACTCTTATACCGTTGACCTTAATTTGTATACCACTCTTTATATACCACAATTTATATACCAAGTCGAGGTATGTTATTTCATACGTAGAGTTCATGTGTTATCTCACGTGCGCGAAGTGTTGTTTTATTAATATTCACGATAATTTTTTCGCCCAAGCTTTAAAATACTTGCTTGGCTAACTTTCATTGTTTTTATTTATCATTTTGACTTGTCATTTCTTAGTGTTTTACAGAGAATTATAACATGTCAGTGGTGCAAACTTTTTACAGGAGAAATTTGTGAGAACCCTTCATGGAGTACGTCATGCAACGGGTAAGTAATTGATACCCTAAGTAAGTCATTGTTTTAGGTTTTACCTTTTACATAGTCCTAGAGGGTCAGTCGTTCACTTGCATGTACGAACGCACTGTTTAACTGTGCATGTAGATTAATCTGCTGCACCCCGTCCATACTCTCACATATTACTGAAACATATGCTGATTTGTGAGGTTGAAGTAGATTTACAAGGATGGCAAACATGAGATGTTTCAGGTGGCGAGGACGATACAGAGGATCAGTCATCGTCTTTGCAGCAGTTCTGTGCCTACTGTTGTGGATTGAATTAGAGTACACACAGAATATCTCAACGAGAAAGAAGCACAACGGAGGGATCGGCAGGAGTGTCGACAAGGATGTGACCGATACAAAACTATCAAAGAGGCGGCGGCTTCGTGTTCTGATCCACGCTAGAATGAGGACCGGTTCCACTCTAACAGCTAGTTACTTCGCCGACAATCCTGACTTTTTCTACGTCTACGAGCCCGGTCACATGATCATCGAGTACAAGGAAATGGATCTGTACAAGGATGGCTTCGATTACCTGGAACCCACCCGTCATGAACTTGTAGATTTCATACACTCCTTTCTCCATTGCAACTTTACCGGTCGCGACTATTTCTTCAAGAGCATCAACAAAAACAATTTCCAACGCTATTATTCAAACATCACCCATTTGGATCTTCCCGTTCGCGAAGCTGACGTAACGGCCATCTGTTTATCAAAGCGACATATCGTTACCAAGGTTATCAGACTTAGTAATATATTATTTGCTTCTGCCGTTCTCAAGGAAGACCACGTCAAAGTCATACATCTTGTTCGAGACCCACGTGGTATGGCGAACTCACGGAGACCGTTTCAAGGCTTGTCCAAAATCTCGAACGGAGGCGAACAGTTTAGATTTCCTGACAAACTAGAACAAGTTATCAAAGACTACTGTTCCTGGTTAGACACCAACTATCTCACCGTGAAAAATTCAGACAGCTGGTTCAAGGAAAACGTCATGTTTGTGAGATATGAGGATTTGGCAGATTGGCCTGAGGAAATTGTACCAAAAATGTATAATTTCGTTGGACTTCAAGATAGCACACACATTCGGCGGTTGATTAAATTGTCCGCGAAACTGCGAGGTAACGGACAGGCATGGAGAAGTCAACTAAATTTAAAAGAAGTGAAGCGAATTGAAGATCTATGTCCAGATGAAGTATTTAGAACTTTTGGTTACGTGAAAGTACACGACGAGAGACAACTTCGAAATAAATCGGTTAGTCTTGTAAAGCCAGTTACAGACGTTGCTAGCATTTAGGCCTACAAGATAATGAAGATCGAAGAAGATACATTTCATATCGAGAGTTATAGGCTTCAGTTAGGTTTTACTGAGCTATCATTCGCAGTACTACAGTGTTAGGTGACCATGGGTAGCCACAAACTTGTGGAAGCTACTTTTTAGCTGTGTTGGCCTTGGGGATTTGTGTGATACCTGTCACCATAGTGATTACAGATTTGTTATCTGTGGCATTAACCACAAGTCTGTTACCGGTGAAACACCCGAGGAGCAACTTTAAACAACACTGACAAGCATTCCATGTTGAGAGATTATGATCAGAAGCGTTTTTTATTATAGTACCATTAAATACCCAATAATGCTAAAGTTTTGTCACAACTGTCTTCTCTCTGCGTGTCTAGATCATGCCTCTTCCCTGGCCGGTCCTCTAGTTGTCACCTCTTCCCACCAAAATGGGAAATCTTCCCTCTTCACCGCTTCCCTCTCCACTGTCCCCCTTTTACCACCTGTTTTGTTCTTACTGTCAGCACATCCAAGAAACAACTACTTGACTGTCAATTCAATCTGCTCGCTGAGTAAAGAATGATAAATTTTCCCGCCCACAATTGCGCAAAAGCTTATAATCCACCCGTTCCTGTCCATAATTATACGAGGAAAATTTCCCATCCGCCAAAAAAACTTTCCCGTGGATAGCTGAATTTGTTGGCCATTGGATACTCGTTTTTAGTGCCATTTGCAGTTCATAAATAATGCTAGTATATTACGAGGGGCTATAGTATTGTCATATAACTTGACGATTGCCTAGAATTTAACCTGTGAATTTACCACTGAGTAACGACCGACAGTAAACCCCTGCGCGTGGTGCGTTATCTCCCGTGTTCATTTCTGTGACCTTTGAGATAGCTGACCATTGTTTCAACTCCTGAAATCATTATCAATGCCTGGACGACCTTAACCCCTGTTTGACATTGTGCTTAGTCGAGAGCGATTTGACTTTGCCGATCGTTCATAGTTAATTATAAACGCATGACTTTGCAAACTGTTTGCCTGACTTTATAAACTGAATTTTAGTGTGTTAGACCATGGATCTATTTTTTACATCCATGGTTATAGAAGGGGAACTTTGGGAGCATAAAAAAGAGAATGCCAACGACGCCCCGAGACGACGTTCGACCGCGACCTGACGAATATTATTAGATATAGAAGTTTATCGTGTAACTTATGTTACTCAGCTGAATAAAGTACTACGACTTAGAGTATTTATGTGTACCTGTCGTCGTATACACCGACGTTCTACACCGCGTGTACGTATCACCCGCCACACAAACAAGCCACGTTACAGTACAGACAGTATATCCACCCAGTCTTTTGGTTACCTTTGCCAATCAATCGACTTTCGTGGTCTGTCTGTCTGTCTGTCTGTCTGTCTGTCTGTCTGTCTGCCTGCGTGTCCGTCTATCTGTCTGCTCGCTCGTACCGTCCGCCTATACGTTTGTTTCAGATCTGTCTGTTTTGGTGCAAAATTCTCAGAAACCGCATGTCATCGCCCCATAAAAGTACACGTGAGTTTTACAGGCATTCCCATTTAGTTTGATTAGGTTTGATGAACAGTTTTATCATTACCTAAATAATGCGTATCTAATATTGGTTTTGTGGTAGTGCTGTACATGCCTTCTTAAATTGATCTGTTCAGTGTTATACACTCAAATATATAAATAGTCGCATTCACACTAGATAGCACATTGCATTACAGTCTCCCCTTACCATTTTGGTGCCTGTATCCGGTATAGATATTTTGAAATACATAATTTCTGAAGTTCGTATGATGCCTTATTGAGTTTCATCCTACGGGGTTCAGCTGCACATCTGAATAAAACACACAATGACGTCACTGTATAATAATTTACGTAAACTGTCCCTTCTCCCCTTCCATAAAGCCTAAAATAAAAGGACTGTCTTTCTCTTCCCCGTGTTTATCGATCTGAAATAACAAGGTCAGACGACGGATGATTTTTGTCGCATTCGCCAGGAAAAAAATTAATATAGGAATAAGGTTAGTGCCGCTTGGCACTTGCCGCCAGAATATCCATAAGGTGACGTACACATGGTGAATTTATTGAATGTCTATTGAATGTCTGTCGGTCAGAATTACCGATATATATGAAAATTCATTTTTTTTTTATTGTGCCGATTATGTGTGGAATATGACTAGGTCTGAGAAAGCAGTTCGACAGTGGCTAATACAGTGAAGCATAACGCTTGGATGAGAGACCATGCATGACATGAAGTGTCGCTGTTGAGGGTAGAAATGTCTCTGGTTTGGGAAGGCGAGAGTTCCTGTTGATAAAGCACTTTTGTCTATAAGTCACGAGAAAGGTACATGATGGATTAGAAATATTGTCTTATTAGCAGATGGAATCTCTGTTGGCAAAATAAACAGTGATAGGAAGGGTTGCCTCAAAGCTTAGTCTTAGAAGGAATGCTATCAGAGATCTATAGTTAGTAAGACACTGTACTAATAATGACGTAATAAAAGAATATATTTCCCAACAGATTTTTCGATTTTGTGAACTAAAATGAAACCCACAAAAGCCCATAAAATAATACTAATTTTGAAAGAGACAATAGATAAGAAACCATTATATTTTTGGATGGCTAAATAAGGTGAGGTTCTTTACTCCTTCTTCATAAGATAATTTGAGGAAAAAAACTCCGCGAGGAAACCATCGCAGCTGTGAACGACAACTCCTATCTGTATACATAATGAGCTGTTGCAAATCAAACACTGGTCGGTGATCGATTGGAAGGTAAAACCCCGGGGTAAAACTCCGGCTACAATCTGGAATTGTCACTGAAACCTCGACGTTATCCTTGTCGACGGCTTTCAGAAAAATACGTATTGGAATATCATAAATATGTACACATCATCTCGAAACTGTCACAAGTTTTCTATACGAGTGCCATGACAGTTATCTGACTTATCATTTTGGCTGTTGCAGTCACTAGGATATGCATGACTCAAATTGCGTAGAAATGGTAACAATACAGTTAATGAGGGTATTCATGAATATATTTCCAATACCTGTGACAGGCATTGTAATCTCTCTCTCTTTGTCTGATGGATGTCAGACATTTGGAGGTCATCTGTTGGAATTCAAAGTAGCTTGTCATGCATGCTGTAATTATGACGTCTCTAAGACAGTAATAGGGTAATATTATTTCCATTTGCAGTCAAAGATTTGACCCGTGTATACATGATTTTCAACGCTACTACAAATGTTCTTTTATAGGTCAAAATTTGGCGAAAAAGGTTTAGGACGGTATCATAAAACGATCTCTTTAGATATGGGACTGACCTGTAGAAAACGATACCAAATTAACTCTCTGAGGAAGGGAACTCTTGATGAGACAAATTTCTGTCGATAGCTATGGTATTATTGAATGTTTATGAAATTGTGCTGTCTGCAGTAGTGTGTGCTTTAACGTGAAATAGTCGATCACTTTGAACGGATAAGGTTGTCGAATTCGATTTTTTGACAAATTAAACACACTTTCATTCAGCGTCTACGGCAATCATCAGTGTACGAGTATTCAACAAAGCCTTTTTATTTGGAATCTTGGATAACCTTTACAAATCGAAAGTTTAAGTATCCAAATCCGCACAAACCGGTGTATATCCGACAAACTAACAGTAAATGTTCATAAACCAACGACACTTGACATGATCATAGAGACTCACCCTAGTAAACTTGAACATTAATTTTGAAGCAAATTTATTAAGAGTGATGACAAATCTTACTATGTCGGTAACAGTTGTATTATTTGTGGTTTTTTTTTGCAACTTGACATGCTGCGGCTTAAATTTTAGTTTTCTTTTGGATAAGATCTTTCCACGGCAAAATAAGAAGACTCTTGAAGTGTAACGCCCCTCCCTGTAGAGATTTTATCTCGAAGCGTCCCTCACGTGGCCAAGGCGTGTGAAGGTCATCGTATACGAGAAGCAGATAAGCGATGATGTGATAGTTTAATTAATTATTGGTTAAGATTTCAATGAGAACAATCGAGAATGGGATATTCCATGGTGTGATCTTATTTAATCTTAAGAAACAATCAAAGACTGGAGGGAAAATTACTACGTGATAACTTTTGTAATTATGTAAGTCTTGAGATTGTAGAGAACTTAGACTAGAGGACTTGAGACCAGATCTTGACGGTGAAGGACACGGTCGCCATCTTGTAATAAAGTACAAGGTTGTGTTATAATCTACATCTTGGTGTGTCAGCTTCAGTTGCCGAAAGCATTACGATCCAGACTGGTACCTCAACTCGTTATTCCCCTAACTACGAGCGCGACTGAAGTTACAGCTGTTACAGTATGGTTAATGGACACCGGTGTGGTACCATGTGTTTCTACTGTGCAAACGAGACGACCTTTGTTCGATCTCATTTGTAGAGTTTCAGTCAATTCTGCAAAAATTATAAGCGGGTACTCGTTAGAGGCGTATTATTTCTAATTATTGACACAGGCTATGGTATGATCCGGCATATAACCAACTACGTTCCCTAGGTTCGTTAACTGTTTACATTTTATCTACGGAATGGATTTTTAGAAGACTGACGGTGAAAGTTTCTTGCAGGATGTTGACACCATGATAGTTAGGAGAAAACTGATCAATTTTTCAGCAAAGATTTGGAGGCCTTACGCACGCAGAGTCTTCGTACTTTTAGCGGTGCTTTTACTGTGTAAAATCCTTCGAGTTTCGGAGAGACCCGCATCGTTGTCAGACGAACTGCGCAGCAGACCTAATGGCTTAGATGACAAGAACGAGCGGGATTCTGAGAAGCATGGAAAGCTGAAGAGGTATGGCACAAAATTTGCGGCTAAAAAGTTAGAGGTGAATAATGTTGGTGGTTTGAAGAATTTGGACAAGGGTTTTAACCCCGTTGCAGACAAACGTTTTGTGCCAGATATACAGTACTTGAAGCCTTTTGATGACATTCGTGAGAAAAGGCGATCGAGATTTCATCGGCGAGAAGAGAAAAAGTATCTTTTTCCGATTTTTCTCGGAAACCAGGGACCAAATAATCAACTACAAAGTTTCAAGATGTCGGCCGTCATATCAGCGTACCGAAACAGAGCTTTGGTGTTAACTCCATTCTTTAACCACTTTACGGTGGATACCGAAGATTTACGACTCAGCAACGAGACAGTGGATATCGATGCTGTCAGGAAACTGCTACCGGTCGCAACAATTGAAGAATTCTCGGAAGCGTGTGGTGGCCGAGTCGATGTTCTTTTTCACGGCGTAAATATGACCAACAACATGGCCTGGGAAGACTATTACTCCACTTTAACATACGTGAATGATATGCTGAGAATTTTCACGAAAGTGACAGGAATAAGCCTTCCAGATATGCAGAAGGAACCGGGAAGACTTGTTCATCTTCCGGACGATATTCCCGATGGTTATACACCATTTAGGAAAGTTGCAAGCATGCCAGGACTGTTTCAATCAAAGAGGAAATGCGTCGGTTTGGCTTATCCTTACGGTTTGCTTGGTAGGTTTTATTACTACGACTATGTATCAGTCTTCGCGAAGACGGTACTCAGGCCGAAATATATACGAGATCTTGCCGAGCAAATTATTCAAGAAACTCTGAAGAACTTTCGTTATCTGGGAATTCATTGGCGGTACAACGATGAATGGAGAAAAAATTGGTGAGTAAAACCTATAAAATACATTGTCTTCAAATTTCAGAGTTTGACTTGACTGTCGGTATATTCATTTTTTCCCGCCTTTTCACGCAAACGTATTTTACTATCGTTTTACTGGCGTTTTGTTCGTCGTACACACAGGTGCCTCATGAAGTGCGAGCGCTGCAGGAAAGCTTGTTCTGGACTTAATGCAACCGGAAGTGACGTACTCGTAAATGTTATTGACAAACTCATGACAAGGAATTCACTGCGGGGTGTATATATCGCAACGCCACTCCCACCCGAGGTAACGTAAACTTTAATGAAATCGAAGTACTCTTACATTTATACAAAGGTTTCAATTAATTGTGAAAAGACGTTACACTCTTCATTAATTCAAATCGGACTCCTTAGAGTCACTCCAAAAATACAAAATTAAACACTGAGACAAATTTGGTGTTGTTTTAAAGAGAAAATTGATACCATTTAAAGTGTGGATAGACATTTGACACAATTATACATTTTATCCAAATTAAATCTGTGAGGAAAGAAAGTGTAATGTCGCTCACAAGCTACCTGATTATGTTTTTCGCAGTCGCTAAGAAGACAATCGCCCTCAACGGCATAGGTAATGTAATCGATTTCTCTTTCCAGGATCCATTCTTACTTGACCTGCGCAGACAACTTCCAACCATATTAACTTCAACAGATATTTTAATGAGTGGTATTAAAGATGTTGGAGTCTTAAAGAACGATAACTATAAGATTTCTATGCTGGAGCAGGAATTATGCAAACGTAAGATGTCTTTGTACTGTTTTGTAGTATTTGCATATTGGCCAATGTTTATGGATTAATGTTGTTCACAGAAGGACCGAATGTTTGACGTGATACTTATTGGAATTAGCTTTCACTCTTCTATTTTTGCACTCACAGACATACTACAGTGACTATAACCATCAAGACGCCGTCGTCATCATCATCGTCATCATCATCATCATCAACAACAACAACAACAACAACAACAACAACAACAACGACAACAACGACACAACAACAACAAAATAACCTCTAGAACAACATCGATTGTATATCGACTACCCATTCTCATTATTGTCATTGTGGTTATCATCTTTGAGTTTATCTAAGCATAGTTGTTTTTGAAATATCATCATCGTCGTCGTAGTCTTCTTCACTAGACTGAAGCAACAGTGATTGTGAGAAATGATATCACGAACGAAACCTTATCAGTAATACCATGACATTTTTTTCACAACCATTTTCTTTAACTGGTGGACTTCATTGTGACAGTTTATGACGCAGTACAGATTCGCCTGGGTTTAACTGGCTAATATACGATTTCTGAATTATTTCAGGGTCAACGTTTTTCCTTGGCAGTTCACTATCGTCGTGGACAGACATAGTATTAGAAGATAGAGAACGCAAAGACACTGCCTTGATTCCAAACATTTTTGAAGATGATTAAAAAATAAAAAAAACCCACATAACATGTTTAAAAATAATGTAAATTTTATTCAGATTGAAGTCAAATAAAAATATCTCACATTATTTGTTAGTGCTGCTGTGACGTCACTTGTCATGGATACTGTCCGCTTGGGCTTGGGTTTATTTACCAGTAATATTTCAGCTCGGAAAATGGAAATTGAACCGATTGCACTGTATGAAACCAAGTAAAAGGCTCTACAACAGTTTGGTGATAGGATTAACGTCAAAATAGAATTCTATCGGCCAATGAAGCATGATTTTAAAAAGGCTTCAGTAGATGGTGTCAGAGCCGAGTTCTTATCTCCACGCTGAGTTACAGCGCCCTCTAATGTTCACTTCTGGAGAAATACGTCTGGTACATACTTGACATCACGGTGGTTTCTATCCTCGTCTACCATTGATGACCATGATGACATCCTACTGCCTAGAAACACTGTAGATCCTGAAAGAAAAAATGACATAACTTTAAGAATTGTTAAATTAATGTTAAAAGAATCATCAACAATCAACTTTATTATGAATTTGCACTTCGACAAATCT
Organism: Ptychodera flava; assembly: GCF_041260155.1. NCBI lineage: Eukaryota > Metazoa > Hemichordata > Enteropneusta > Ptychoderidae > Ptychodera > Ptychodera flava. Next base: position 6,408,079 of record NC_091932.1, on the reverse strand, counting down.
TGCGTCCTATTTTACACTCCGATTAGTTTTACTGAACTTTGCTTGGCATGTTAAACATGTATATATATATATATATATATATATATATATATATATATATATATATATATATATATATATATATATATATATATATATATATATATATATATATATATATATATATATATATATATATATATATATATATATATATATATATATAATATGTAACCCATTTCAGCTACAACATGTCACCCATTTGCAAGGATACAACAAGTAATACATAACTATTTACCAAGTTACAGCAGGAAATCCATTCACTGAGATGCAACATGAATGTACTCACGTGTGCACAGCTCCTGTTCCAAAAGCGATAGTTTGTAGTTGTCTTGTTTGAGAGCCCTGACCTCTGACCTCGATAAATCGAATAAGTCTTCTCGTGTGTACAAGTTTGGTAATTTTCTTATAAGCTCGGCCACAAGCTTGTCCTGAAAGGAATATGAAATAGTCTGGTCAATGATATGTTGCTGTAATTGTCACAAATATTATCATGGTTATTGAAGAATTTATTTTGCCACCACCATTACAACTATTCGTTATCAACAAGTAGAAACGAAACGTAGGAAAAGTTATTATGTTACTTTACGAAAAGAAATTCTGTGAAGATTACACATCAAAGGAGTATTTTGTGGTAAGGGACCGAATGGCTAAAAGTTGTCTTCAAAAGTGCCATCACTTATTCATTCATTCATTCATTCATTCATTGATTCATTCATTCATTCATTCATTCATTCATTCATTCATTCATTCATTCATTCATTCATTCATTCATTCATTGATTCATTGATTCATTGATTCATTGATTCATTCATTCATTCATTCATTCATTCATTTATTCATTCATTCATTCATTCATTCATTCATTCATTCATTCATTCATTCATTCATTCATTCATTCATTCATTCATTTATATATTTGAATTTTAACGACTTTAAAATATGAGTGTGATAGTTCATATCCGACGGACAGATCCCATTCTTTAATAACATATAACAAACATCTAACAAAATATTGCCAAGTGCAAACATGCCTTTATTCTGTTTAATGCAAAGCATACTCAAGCCTGGAGCTGCCTCTGAACATGGTGCAAGATTGTTATATTAAAGATCAGAAAAATTTCGGTCTACGTTCACACTGTATTTGATTCTGCCGCCTCTCAGTCTCTATACCTCACTCTAGTAAGCCAGGGCAGACACAATTTGCGCCTCATCGTAAATTTGTGTCGACTTTGAACCCACCTCTCAGACAAAAAATATGGTTGACCGAGGGACCGATTGATCGTTCACATTGGTTTTGTTTTTCTTTAAGAAAACAGCGGTCCTCAATCTCTGGTTCTCTCATTAGTTCTTGTCAACATTGCGTATTTACATCATAGTCTTTTAATATTTTCTGTTTGTTGTTTTATCACGTGGGTTAATTTACATGTAGATAAGGTTGATTAACTACCTTTTCATTTATTAAAACCAGATCCAACTCAGAGGCTAGTTAGACTGTAGTGTTAACATGATGTATGAATACTTACATTTACATCCAAAGGCGTGGCTAGATAAACTACTTCCAGGTTGTATACATCCATGATATTTTGTACAGCGTCGACGATAGTGTCTGCTTCAGTTGTGTTCAGTTTTCTACATTTCTTTACTTCTTTCGGTGTGTTGCGGAAACACCTAAAATGAATGGCAAAGTTTTCACTTTCGACCATTGACAGTATTGCCGTTGAAAAACAACAAACACAAACTGAAAGTTCAAAAGATTATAGTAAGCTTATGACTTTGCAGTGTGCCAAAATTGTTGTTAATTTTTGTCAGTGGTACACACTGTTTGTCTGTGTCTGCTAAGTCTGAAATGATTTTAAGTAACACTTGTTGAACAGAAAATGTCGCCCAAGGCAATTTTACATTCGCGACGCTGAACGCCGTTGGTAACATAAATGCGACTCATAAAATTGTTGACAGTGGAATACATCGTGTATAACCAGAAGATACACATTTACTTTCATAGGAAAGATAAATTTAACTCATTAATTTCATTCACATGACAATTGGTATATCATACATGTAGATCGAATTGTATGTCGATACCAGACGGAATCCGAATGACATATAACAAAGGTTTACATTACATTGAGATACATGGTAATGAGAGTAGTGGTCTTTAATAAGGGCACAAATGTCTCTCTACTAATTGTTCCACGTCATCTGTATTCAACTTATCCACATGTAAATACCGCTATGTAATTATTGATCGACACGTTCAATATAAATTTTTCTCGCCTTAAATTTTTTTGGAAAATGATTCATGATTCATTGATATGCATTTTCAAACTCAGGCGATAAGTCTTTTGCGATTTCTCAACTGTTTTGGTCACAGAACAACCTGTCTTTTTGATGTTTATGTTTATGAAAACATCCCACAACGCCCACACCACTTTCTATTGAAAACTAAATTTATTATCGCATGATCAGGGGCTAAAAGCAACAGGTGGTTGTTTTCATCGGCCATTTACGTAAAATAAATCCCTTCCGACAGCAACTATTTCCATATATGGTTGTGTAAACTTTGGTCTATGAACTTTGAACCTAACTTACCATTGCCTTTTCCACTCTTCGTTGTATCTCCAATGGAAACCTAAATATCTCCGCCTATCGAGTAAATTTCTTATCACTCGACCAGCCATTCGTCGTATTTCAGGTGAGCGTGTTACGTAGCCGGACAAGACAGGCACGTAGTCATGGTAATAAAACCGTCCAAGCATTCCGTAGGGATAGACAAACCCGACACATTTTATTTCAGATTTGAAAACTTCCGTTGAATCAATAACTTTCCTCAATGGATTGTAACCATCCGGAATATCGTCTGGTAAATTTATCACCTTGTCAGGTTCGCGAAGCATGTTGGGAACCTTTAAGTTGGTCAGACGAGCCCAGTCCTTCATCTTGTCGTTTGCATACTTCACGGTTCGTCGATAGTCTGTGTCCGACACACCATTACTCCAATTTGCACCGTTGAAAACGGCGTCAATCCTTCCATCACAGTCCCTGTAAAATTCTTCCATGCCAGCCGTCGGCAAAAGCTTGCTAAACAACCTCACATCTAGGGTCTCGTTGAAATTTCTGATGACAAAATAATTGTTGTCTGTATGGTGCTCAAAAAATGGAGCCCTCACAATCGTCCTATCTCTGTATGAAGCTATGACAGCAGATAATTTTAGACTCTGTAATTGATTGTTAGGTCCTTGGTTTCCAAGTAAAATCGGCACAAGATACTTAGTCCTTTTCTCTTCAAAGGATTCTTTCAAGTCTGTATGTGAAGAAGTCCTCTGTTCCTGCTTAGAGAAATATTCAACAGGGTTTTCTTCAATCGATGATGTGTACAATACGCCCTTGGTTCGTCGTAGCTCGCGCAAGAGCAGCTTCTTCATTTCGTCGCTGTTCCATATTTCAGACATGGCGTAGTACCAAGCAATGTTGCACAGAAAGGTGTAAACTAACAGCAAACAGCAGACACTGAGATACACTTTCTTTTTCCGGTGAAAGACAGCATAGACGGACATCCTCTAACGCTGATATTGTAAGTAGAAAGGCAACGTTGTAATACAGTATGTCGGGGAAAATATGCTTATTGTACAAAACATCCTACATCTCGGATTATCGCCAGCTGTTACAGCCCGACAGGATGCTTACATCCGGACATACGCAATATTTGCCTTGTTTCGCACACAGAGAACACGACGACATTTGCATATGCGCGACAAAATTATAATAAACAACAGCAAACTTGAAAATTTTTATATTTATGTAAAAGGTGAATTGATATTGTCGTTGACAATGTCATACACAATCTATGTATATACGTGTGCTTGTAAAGACACTATTTTTCATCGCATATGCGTGAATCTGGATAACAATAAGAGCACTTATGTTATTCATATAAATATGCAATCATTTTCCACCTTTATTTGCGGTAACCATGACGTACTTTTATTGTCAGATGCACCCTTTGCGTCTGAATTGACGTTGTCATGCACAGTAACGATCAAAATCTGTACAAGCCAACTGACGTCCCTGCTAGTTAGAAGTCATGGACTGTCCACGTGGAATGATCGTGATCGAAGGATTCCCTGATCGCATATACAGCCTTTCATGTTCTTTGAGGTTGCACAAATTTCTGAAAATACTACCACGTATTTTGTACTGTGAGAAGAACGAAATTTCTGTAACTTAATCGTAGAGAGCAATAGGTGTACATGTGTTGGACTCATTATTCGATGACGTTTTGATCAATGTTCGGTTGTTATGATATGAAAATTATTCAAAAACAGGAGCGCGCATCGCTTCATTAGCCTACAGTAAAAGAACTCATTGTCAGAAAACATCGTTTTTGCTTTTGCGACTTTGGGGGAAAATAAACGATTACTGTGGCATTTAGCAGGGGAGCATACCAGTCATTTCTGGTTGTGAAACAGCTGAAGAATTCCTATTTACCTCTTCAAAGTAATACTACCTTGTACCTTTAGGCTGATGAAGATCATTCGCATTGTCGTTTTTCACATCTTTAGATATATTTTATAGTAATAGTCTCATTTTCACATGTTGATAAGAAGTGGAAGTACTTTTATCAGATGGTACAGCTCTAAGCATTAGCGTCGCAAGCTGACGAAATAATTGGTGACATGGTTTTGGAAAATAACATTTATATTTAGATATCTAACATAATTATCTGTATTGATATCTGTATTAGGGAGGAAAGATTCGCTATGTGAAATACTTCTGTGTGGCGTCAATTAGGCTGTAGGTGTAGAAATACTGCAGCAAATTTGATGAAACTTGGTATTGATGTTGAACTTCCAGTGTTGTAATAGCATGCAAACACATAAGTACTATTAATTAATCACGAATATCAATTAACTGCTTATTTGCATATTTAAATGAATTTTATTTTATATTTGTGAATTTATCACTTTCTCATTGGACTAGATGTGGTTCTGTGTAGCATTAACTTCACGTTGAAATCATACATATTTCAACACATCGAAGCGTAAAGTGCGCAAGTTCAGTATGCATACATACATACATACATACATACATACATACATACATACATACATACATACATACATACATACATACATACATACATAGCCAAGCAGTATACATGGCACAGGAGCAATATCAACCTTTTCAAAAGAGATGTACGGAATATATTCTAAAGAAGTAGTACAACAGGTATCGCCTTCCATGACAACGAACACTAAAATTGCATTAGCTGAAATTTGAGACTTAGTAACATCAAATGAGCCGATAACAGGCCACAACGGACATGTTGACTTGACAACCATAAATCATTACTAAAACCATACACACACTTGATCAGGAAACGATAAACACACAAAACCGTAACACCTGCAAAGGTATTAGCGCCATTTGACACGTAAAGTCCACAGCGATTTCATTTTAAGCATGCATCTATGCAAACCATATCCTTATACTTGTAATTGAGTAGCTCCGCCAAGCTTTTGCGCAAGACATAGATCGGAATATTTAAGAAACATAAAACATTCCTCGATTTGCTTATTTCAGATTCACCTACGTGGGTTTTTCGGCAAAGATTGGACAAACTTTCACTTTGATGTAATTTTTTCTTTTGAAATCGTTGACTCGTAAACAAAAAATAAGCTGGTGCATTTTATGAGATGTGCATCAAACTTCACATGGACTTTGATTACATCCATACAAGTATGTTGGTATTCACGTTCTCGGAAACAAATCGTTAAAAAGTGTAATCTCACAACATACACAGCCTTACTTATTTTGACAATCAAACAATGATCTCAAGAAGTCTATAAAGAAACTAAATTTTGCATTCTAATCGGCACGGCTGGTTGTGTATTGTGACATGAATTGCAGTAAAAGCTCTTCATCTAAAAGGGTTGTTATGTCCTGTCCGTCCAACGACCAGCAAAGTAACATGTCATCTCGTTCAGTAACCAAGGCAAAATGCCCTGGACGCCCTCTCATATAAGTTATATTAACCAGACAAGAGCATGTTGTACAGTATTGAAGTTTCGTTCTCTGTTGTTGTTGTTGTTTTTTTTTTTTTTTTTTTTTTGTTTTTTTTTTGTTTTTTTTTTTTAACGTTTTTATTGGAGTTATCAAAAATTTTCAAATACATGTCTCATTAAATCTGAGAAAAAAAAGACATTACAGAAATCAATAAAGTAGTGATCATACATCATTATTGTGTATGTCTGTTGTGCTAGGGTCTTGGTGGATATTAGTACTGTAAATTCTCCATTTTTTATTATGGGCTCTGTTGTTTGGTACTCTTGACTTTTATAATTATACAAATTGAGCAAACATCGATACTTCCAACTTAAAGCCCAACTAGCTGTATCTTTGAGCAAGCTAAAATAAGTTTGTGAGAATGTACGAATTTAGGTGTGTGTATGCACTCATCATTAACTACACGTTGTGACTGTATATGCAACTTTGAACAAAATAAAGATTACACATTAAGTATTTGCTCAAACGTTAAATCAAAGCCCCATGCGGATAAGAAAAAAACCGTCGCTAGTGTGCACTGAAATCTTCACATAAACTTCACACAGTAGTCCAACGTAATGCATAGGGGTGAATGTTTTCAACTGTGACATTGTATGTTATGTTTCCTTTGTAATATTACCAATCAAAATGACGGTTAAAATTTGAATTTACTTGTCAAATGTTTCACAAAGGAATGGTTTCCTAATGCAGTAAAAGCCCATATCCTTTCAGAGGGTAGAATTCAGAGAAAACCAGGAGAGAATAGGAAGATATTTTGAAGTCAGCAAATTTCAAGAGTTACAGCTTGTGGGGTCTGAAAGACAGAACAAGTCCAATCGTTTCTTTGTCACAATGCCATATCATCATGGTACCACACGTAGGTACCTCACCTTTCACAAAGGTACATGGAGGGGGTGGATCTCAAACAGTGCTGATCAGCGGACGAGGATGGGTCTTAGACTCTGCCTTTGATCGGTGAACGAGGATGGGTCTCAGACTGTGTCTTCGATCGGTGAACGAGAACAGGACAGTGACCTGTCAAGCACAAACCAGTGAACTAAGATGAACCACACCGTGAGCACATCACTGTAAATGTTGTAACGGCTTTGATTTAATTAAAATAATGAACAATAAATGCACTTGACTTTACATTGCAATGATATCAAAGCTTAAAGGGACAAAATAACATGGTAAAAAGTGTAAAGTGAGAATTATCACTTTCATGTAGGAGTTGATTTCATTTCACTTACACATGGGGATATACTGAATAACAGAAACTGCTACCAAAAGACGGGTCCTATTTTAAAGCACTCGTAATCGTGAAGGCAAAAAATTAGCACACTCAATCTGAATTTGTTCCAAGTCAGAAATAGTTTGCACCTGCTATGAACTTTGCATACATGCTATCAAGGTAATAAGATTGTTAATTTACAACGAATAACAGCATTGTCATCCTTGTATACTCCATGGTCGTCCGCCAGTCAAAGAATCTATCGGTCCATAATAGACACGCGATTGTCACCATACGCGGTTTTTGCCTTTTAAAAATTAATCCCTTTTTGATTTGAAGGAAAGGGCTGCAGTCGTCAGAATTCACCTGATGTGGAATTTCCGGTATTGTCAATATTTTTTAACAAAATTATTCAAACCGGGCAGTTTCTAACAGTAACGCTATACGTGTGCAAGTATACTACGGATAACGCTGTCGATTGACAAAACGGCAATATTTATCAGCTGCAGTTGGTATCTTTGACACTAGTGCATGATTCTTGAACAGGTTTAAATTTCAAAAACTCTAAAACGTGCCCAGAAGCAACAGACATCCGATGGATAGCATGGAATGCGCAATCAGTTAAATTCATTGACAAACTCAGCAAACTGTAACTTATTACTTGTAACAATTACATGGAAATTTGGGAACGATAGCTTCATAATCTTTATGATGTACTTATATTGAGTGAAATAGAATTATCGGATTTGATAGCTGCAAATGTATCGCTTAGTAACCCTAACATAAGCGATCTCTTCATCACGTGGTTTTGAATATATCTGGCATGTAGAGACGATTCTTGTAGTTTCTGTCTTCGGCGACTATATCTGTCCATGCTGACATACGACTGCCTATAAAAAGCGCCGATTCTGCAGTGAAAATGAAAAGCAAATTAAGTCGTTTACAAAATAGGGATCCATCTACCAATGCCATCCATACACAAAGCTATATCCATGCAATCTTTCGTCATCCCATTCAAGCCACATCATCCATCAACGTTCATCCACTCATTCATTCAAACTTAAAACATATCATAATGGTTCTACTATAAAATACAGAATACTGAAATGTCGACAATAAAAGTATATGAAGGTAGAAATATCTTACACTAACAGATAACGAATAAAAAAGTCAACGATAGATATTCATGATTGTATATCAGATCGTGTGTGACCGAACACAAACGCATGTCTTGAGAGAATAGTTGACAAAATTTGAACAGAGTAGTACTGCAAAGTGACACGGAATGGAGAACGGGCTGATATGAATTCGGAAATTCGAGACAGATGAAGGATCGAAATACAGCTGTCCCTCAACAGTGTAAGACCAAGGTCAAAGATCATGATCACAAAGTTACAATACAGATTACTCACTTGCGCATATCTCCTGTTCAAGTAATGATAGACGGAAATTATCATCAAGATCAAAGTCAAGTCCCAGTATCGATATTCCAAGAAGATCATAACGATTGTAAACATTTGGAACTTCTTTCTTCAGTTCAATGATAAATTTGTCCTGTAAAGAAGGTTTTCGACAGAATAAGACGATATTTATCACCTTATTTGGAATTTTCTCTCTTCTACTACAGTATATTCATACACGCTTTCGGGATATTTTTTAAGGATAGCTTATCGATTTGATAACGAGTATCAAAGTTGTGCGCTGTTTTCAACCTTCAAAGACATCAGTAAGACGGGAAAGGCTGAATTTAAAATGATCAAAACTATACTAGATGAAATCTTCCTCAAAAAAATATATGCTATAATGTAATGTGAAAGATAATATACTTCAGAACGAGGCTATGCTGTATTTACAATAGTCGATCACCTGCGTTTGTAAATATCAGGAACTAAATACCTGTGCGGCTGGCGGACTGGACAGATAGGCTGATGATATGGAATTTTCTTTCATAATGCTAACAATGCGTGCCACCATTGACTTTTCATCCGACATAAGAAGGACATTGCAGTTCTCTTTCACCTTTTGATCTTGCACTCCAGTTTTACACCTGTAATACACGGTACAAATTTATCAAGTATTTAAAACACTGGATTTCTCCCCGGGGGGTTGTTCTCACCTAACATCCAAGTAGGGGCAATTAGATTGTGCAAAAATGAATCTCTAGATTGGATTCGGACAAAAAATAAGCAATGTTCCCAATCTTGTCTTTTTAAATTGAAGCTTGATGGCGCCATTTTCAACAGCTGTTTCATACACAATATGACAATATGAATGTAATCATAAAAGGATGCCGTCGCCATGTGCGAAATTCAAACATGGTGATTAATATTTTCGATTTTGATTTCTCGAGGAAAAGTGAACGTTTCTTTTTATACGTTTATGTATATAACACAACTCGTATAGTTAACAGTTTCATCGAGCAATTTATGCCGATCGCTCAGTTTTTGTAACATGTCGGCCGAGTGTTAGCCATAGAATTAATATTAATAACTGTACAAATTTGCCACATGTCAAACACTCCGGCTGTCAGGCAGTAATATTGTTCCAACGTACCTGTCGTTTAACATCCTTCAATGCTTTCCTGTTCCGATCCTAACATGATACATGAAATCTTATGAACGAATGGTTAATTCGACAAGCGAATGAAGGAAGTAGCATATATAGCAGTGGAAACTCAGCAAAAAAGAAAACAATAGAAAAAAGAGACATAGAGTAAGCCTTGACTCAATTCGTTTCTTACCATGTGACTTTCCAAGCATCATCAAATCGCCAATGGATCCCTAGAAAATTTCTGGAATTTATCACTTCCCATATGAAGGAATCTGCCATCTGCCTAATTTCTGGAGGGCGTCTGAGGTACTGTGCAAAGACAGGTACATAATCATAATAGTAAAAGCGTACCATCAGTCCATATGGGTAAACAACGCCAGCACAGTTAGAGTCTGACTCAAATAAACCCTTTGTTTTAAAAGTCTTTAACGAGTGTTGTCCATCTGGAAGATTTCCAGGTAACTCTGTTAAAATTCCAGGCTCTTTTTGGAAGTCTCCAACCTCAATCCCAGTCAGATTTTTGCTCAATCTAACTTTAGTGTTTACAGATTTCAAATAGCCGTTGTATTGTTCAGATGTCAATGCGTTGGACATGTTGATTCCGCTGAAGAGAACTTCAAATTTTCCATTGCACTGTTTTTTAAACTCTTCCATTGGAACTGTTGGGAGCAATTCTCTCAAATGTTCCAGATCGACCACTTCGTTGATGTTGCGCACGCGCAGCGAGTGTTTCTGCTCGTCGAAAAATGGCGCTAAAACTAAAGTCCTGTTCGTATACATGGCTAAAACAACTGACATTTTGAATCCGATGAGCTGATTGTTTAATCCTTGGTTGCCAAGGAGAATAGGGAAAATATATGTGTTACTGGCTTTCATCCCTTTCGGAGGTTCATTGTTTACCATATTTAAAGGGGCGAACATATCAATAGGAATATTTTCAGACGGGTTCGACGAATCACCGGCTGACCGCCCATGCAAATGAGTTCCCTTATCATCCGAAAACATCATCGGTACGGACGGCAACACTTTCGAAAGACACAAATATGTTAGAGCAGTCCACATGAAGAGTCCGCCAAACAGGAAGCAAAACCAGTTTCGTCGAATTCTCGGCAGTTGAACAACAGATCTCGGGGCGCCAAGCACCATTCTTCGTGACATCCAGTTTGGTCGTCGATTCGATCTCATCGTCACTAAATGGTTTGGTACAAAACCTACAAATATTTCAAGAGGAAGCATTGTCGTATAATTTTAATTTCCTCATCGTCGCGACTCTTCGTACATAATAATTAATATTCTTCCGTGTAAACTATTTTGATAATGAAAATGCAATACGTCAATCTCCATTCGAAGCGTGTACAATAATCAGCATGGATTTGACGTGGCTATCGTATAATTATTAATACCAGGTACAAAAGCCGGTACGGTACACCAATATCGTCTCAAACAAATTAAAAGCGATTTTAGTTTGAACCGGATTGTAGCCGACCCTGATACGTGCGTTAAATTCTGTTGGCATTTCACTTGTGTTAGGTAAAATAAAATAAAGCTTTCGCTTACCTGAGTTATCAATCCAGTAGAATCATAAATACATGATACACTAATGATCGGTCTACACAGTCAGAGACAAATCTCAGCGTTCGCTGAATAGCGTTTTCATAGAAATGTTTATGGCGACGATATAGATAGAATCTTCGTTCGACTCATACTTAAGCAGCAAGGTCAGTATTTTTCGACAAATTTTAGGATATATAGGTTGTCATTGTACAAAGTGCTGACCTCTATAGCCATATGCATAAACCAATAGAGAACTGAAAAAAACCACCCTCACACACGTCATAATCCCAGGTCACAGCTGGCACATAGTTGTGTCTACAGTACAAAACAGAATCCACGTCGGGATCGATTCACACATGGTTTCATTACACATTGTGGAAAACATCAATGTCTCTCGACGTTAATTTACACATGTAGATTATGCAACAGCCGCGATGTCGTTGCTAAGCAAGGATTGTGTTAATTTGAATGAGTGTATGTTGCGTAATTACATCGCCGACAAACCTGTATTTAATTTTGTCGCTTTCTCCTCTTTTTGATATACATACATATACATATATACATACATACATATATATATATATATATATATATATATATATATATATATATATATATATATATATATATATATATATATATATATATATATATATATATATATATATATATATATATATGTTCGACTGTGGTTTTTCAGGTTGTCCTCAGTGTTGTCGGTGGCGTGGTTATGATAAATTCGTTTGTAGGATATTACACACGTACCAATCTTCTGGTTCAAATAGTTTATTATAACAGCACAACGTTTCGTCCTAAAAGTAGGACTTCCTCAGGTGCTACAGATCAAAAAGTTTCAACACGGAGTAAGTCACAGTGATATTTAACGTACAAAAGTTACATGTCGGAGAAAATACTAGGTGACAGTATGGTGAAAATACAGGAGTTGTTTCTTACCTATTTGAATGGCTCAGATGTTGAATGGCAATTGGGAGAATGTTTGAATGTGTATTTATAGTGTGGCTGGAGGGCGCTAGTGTTGGAATTTGAATAAAGACAATGGGAGTAGCTAGCTGTGAATATTTAGGCCGTCAGGTGTTAATGTCTTTAATTTGGAAATCCACAAGGATTCCAGCTTTTTTCGAAGCGGGTCGTCCATTTTATTGATTTTCACAATGCCAACTATTGAAACGTCTTGGATTGTGTGTTGATCTGAATTGAAATGGAGCGCTACTGGCATGTTTGAGTTACGACGGATGGTGGACAGATGGTTATTGAATCTTAATCGAAATTCTGTTTTGGTCTCTCCTACGTACTGTTTTTTGCATTTATTACAGGTTATAAGATATATTATGTTTTTAGACTTGCATGTGATGTTTTGTGTAATAGTGTGAACTGTATTATTTGAGTGGCTATGGAAACTGGTGGCATTTGTCGAGTGTTTACAGATGTTGCAGCCCCTGGTTGAGCCACATTTGTAGAAACCTGCTGGTGCATCGGACTGTTGTAGTTCACTGTGAACTAATAGATCTCGCAGGTTTCTACTACGGCGGTATGCTATGATCGGAGTTTCAGCGATGGCACTTTTACAACGTAACTGGGTGATTTTTGTAATATATTGAAGTGAGTTTGAACGATCTGTTTGATGTTTGGGTGCCGAGGGTTAAATGTAACTACAAAAGGAATACGTGTTTGGTGTGGTTTTATTTTGTATTGTAGGAGGGTGTTTCTCGGAATTGATTTTGGCCCGATTTATTTGGTCTATAACCAAGCTTTCTGGGTATCCCCGCTTGATTAATGATGTTGTCAATTCCTTTAAGCGGGTGTCCCTCCAGTCATGCCTGGAGCATATTCTACATATGCAGATGGCTAATCCATAAGGTATGCCTAGTTTTGTGTGCCTAGGGTGTGATGACGTAAATGCCAAATGTTGATTCGTGTCTGTTGGTTTTTTGTATAAATCTGTTTCGATGTTCCCCTCTTTATCCAAGTGTTGCGAGATATCAAGAAAAGGACGGAAGTTTGTGAGAGTGTCATGGTAAATTTTATGGTGGGGTGTATAGTGTTGATGAATTGATGGAATGCATTGACTATGGATTTATCATGTGCCCAGATGGAATTGATGTCATCTATGAATCTGGCCCAATCAAGTGGTGTTTGTGGCGCTTTTTGTAAGATCTGAAGTTCCAATTCGCCCATGAAATATTAGCATAGCAAGGGGCCATCTTTTGGCCCATCGCTGTGCCGAACACCTGTAGAAAGTGTGAGTTATTAAAAGTGAAATTGTTGTTGTGGAGAATGAGTTTGAGGAACCTGATTATTGTTTTTGTGGGTGGAACCTGTTCTGTGCGTTTGTCCAGTACTTTTTGGCATGCTGCAATACCCTCATCTATGGGAATGTTGGTGTAGAGCGAAGTGACGTCAAAGGTGGCGAGAATACTTCCTTTAGGTACTTGCCCAAGGTTTTGAATACGTTGAAGGAAGTGGGTTGTGTCTTTAATGTATGAGGGTGGAGTGGAAACTAATGGTTGTAGATAATGGTCAACATATTCAGAAATTTTTTGAGTGGGATGATTAATCGTAGAAACCATAGGCCTAAATGGGATGTCTGGTTTGTGTATTTTTGGCAGCATATAGAACTTTCCTGGATTTTGATTCGTACATATAAGATAATCCCTAGTATCTTTGCATATGTTGCCTTCTTTATATTCTTCCTCGATTGCTACTCTAATGATTTTGTTTATTCTATTAGTTGGGTCTGAACGGAGCTGCTTGTAATGCTTTGGATTATTGAGAATTTTCTCTGCTTCTGAGACGTAGTGGCTTTTATTCATAATAACAATTGATGACCCCTTGTCGGCCGGTTTGATGACGATATCGTTTCTTTTTCTCAGATTCGTTAAAGCTTGCCGTTCATGTGGTTTGAGGTTGTCTTTGCTATAATTGGTGCATTTGTGTTTTTTGATGTCTTCCGTGACTAGGGCGATGTAAGTCTCCAGAAAGGGGTCACGATTTATCTGTGGTGAAAAGCAACTTTTTTTGCGGAATGGGTTTTCATTAGTAAGTTGCGAGGTGTCATCATCATCATGGAAAAATTCCGCTAAACGAAGGCGCCTGTAAAAGGAGCTCGCATCTGTGTCGAGTTGAATTTTATTTACTTTCAATGGGGTGGGACAAAATGTGAGGCCCCTTTCTAGGAGACTTACCTCGGCTTCAGTGAGCGGAACATCTGATAAGTTGATGACAGTGGAGGAGTTCGTTTGTGAATTTTCTGAGTTCATTTGTGTGTTATCGGAGTTCATTTTTTCAGTCTTACTGTTTTCATTCGGTTTCTTTTCCGGTGGTTGGCTAAATAGCTGTTTATGAATGTGTTGACTGATTTGGTAGTCAGAAATGCGGGCGTTGATACCATCTCGATGGAGTTTATGTTGTTTAGTCTGGATGATCTGTCGTGTAATATCTTTCTCTCATTGTTCGAGTTCTTCGGAGATGACTGATAAAGAGTCAGGAGAACACTGTTCCTTCAATTTCAACAAGTTGGAGTTGACGATTTTCTGATGTTGGGTCGCAAGATACCTGCATTCTTTTATGAGGATGTTCTGTAGAGCGGTGGATGTTTTGTGTACAATATCATTCCATTTCTCGTGAAATCTTGCGGATGTTAGAGGTATATTAGGTTTCACGTTGATACGCAAGCCTTTAGGGGTAGTTTTTCTCACCTTGTAGACTCGTAAATACCTTACATGAGATCTGAACGATATCAGCCTCTGTGTTGATCTTTTAAGGTGATTCACTATTTGTGGTGCGTTGTTCATGTCAGAAGATGTACACTGGTTCCGAAAAGAGGATATTAAGGACTTCCGGTGATGAATATATGTTCGACTGTGGTTTTTCAGGTTGTCCCCAGTGTTGTCGGTGGCGTGGTTATGATAAATTCGTTTGTAGGATATTACACACGTACCAATCTTCTGGTTCAAATAGTTTATTATAACAGCACAACGTTTCGTCTTAAAAGTAGGACTTCCTCAGGTGCTACAGATCAAAAAGTTTCAACACGGAGTAAGTCACAGTGATATTTAACGTACAAAAGTTACATGTCGGAGAAAATACTAGGTGACAGTATGGTGAAAATACAGGAGTTGTTTCTTACCTATTTGAATGGCTCAGATGTTGAATGGCAATTGGGAGAATGTTTGAATGTGTATTTATAGTGTGGCTGGGAGGGCGCTAGTGTTGGAATTTGAATAAAGACAATGGGAGTAGCTAGCTGTGAATATTTAGGCCGTCAGGTGTTAATGTCTTTAATTTGGAAATCCACAAGGATTCCAGCTTTTTTCGAAGCGGGTCGTCCATTTTATTGATTTTCACAATGCCAACTATTGAAACGTCTTGGATTGTGTTTGATCTGAATTGAAATGGAGCGCTACTGGCATGTTTGAGTTACGACGGATGGTGGACAGATGGTTATTGAATCTTAATCGAAATTCTGTTTTGGTTCTCCTACGTACTGTTTTTTGCATTTATTACAGGTTATAAGATATATTATGTTTTTAGACTTGCATGTGATGTTTTGTGTAATAGTGTGAACTGTATTATTTGAGTGGCTATGGAAACTGGTGGCATTTGTCGAGTGTTTACAGATGTTGCAGCCCCTGGTTGAGCCACATTTGTAGAAACCTGCTGGTGCATCGGACTGTTGTAGTTCACTGTGAACTAATAGATCTCGCAGGTTTCTACTACGGCGGTGTGCTATGATTGGAGTTTAAGCGATGGCACTTTTACAACGGGGTGATTTTTGTAATATATTGAAGTGAGTTTGAACGATCTGTTTGATGTTTGGGTGCCGAGGGTTAAATGTAACTACAAAAGGAATACGTGTTTGGTGTGGTTTTATTTTGTATTGTAGGAGGGTGTTTCTCGGAATTGATTTTGGCCCGATTTATTTGGTCTATAACCAAGCTTTCTGGGTATCCCCGCTTGATTAATGATGTTGTCAATTCCTTTAAGCGGGTGTCCCTCCAGTCATGCCTGGAGCATATTCTACATATGCGGATGGCTAATCCATAAGGTATGCCTAGTTTTGTGTGCCTAGGGTGTGATGACGTAAATGCCAAATGTTGATTCGTGTCTGTTGGTTTTTTGTATAAATCTGTTTCGATGTTCCCCTCTTTATCCAAGTGTTGCGAGATATCAAGAAAAGGAACGGAAGTTTGTGAGAGTGTCATGGTAAATTTTATGGTGGGGTGTATAGTGTTGATGAATTGATGGAATGCATTGACTATGGATTTATCATGTGCCCAGATGGAGTTGATGTCATCTATGAATCTGGCCCAATCAAGTGGTGTTTGTGGCGCTTTTTGTAAGATCTGAAGTTCCAATTCGCCCATGAAAATATTAGCATAGCAAGGGGCCATCTTTTGGCCCATCGCTGTGCCGAACACCTGTAGAAAGTGTGAGTTATTAAAAGTGAAATTGTTGTTGTGGAGAATGAGTTTGAGGAACCTGATTATTGTTTTTGTGGGTGGAACCTGTTCTGTGCGTTTGTCCAGTATTTTGGCATGCTGCAATACCCTCATCTATGGGAATGTTGGTGTAGAGCGAAGTGACGTCAAAGGTGGCGAGAATACTTCCTTTAGGTACTTGCCCAAGGTTTTGAATACGTTGAAGGAAGTGGGTTGTGTCTTTAATGTATGAGGGTGGAGTGGAAACTAATGGTTGTAGATAATGGTCAACATATTCAGAAATTTTTTGAGTGGGATGATTAATCGTAGAAACTATAGGCCTAAATGGGATGTCTGGTTTGTGTATTTTTGGCAGCATATAGAACTTTCCTGGATTTGGATTCGTACATATAAGTAATCCCTAGTATCTTTGCATATGTTGCCTTCTTTATATTCTTCCTCGATTGCTACTCTAATGATTTTGTTTATTCTATTAGTTGGGTCTGAACGGAGCTGCTTGTAATGCTTTGGATTATTGAGAATTTTCTCTGCTTCTGAGACGTAGTGGCTTTTATTCATAATAACAATTGATGACCCCTTGTCGGCCGGTTTGATGACGATATCGTTTCTTTTTCTCAGATTCGTTAAAGCTTGCCGTTCATATGGTTTGAGGTTGTCTTTGCTATAATTGGTGCATTTGTGTTTTTTGATGTCTTCCGTGACTAGGGCGATGTAAATCTCCAGAAAGGGGTCACGATATATATATGTATGTATATTAATCACCACACTTGGTCAGGAACTTGTAAACATCACGAGGCCGACGGCCTCGTGATGTTTACAAGTTCCTGACCATAAGTGTGGTGATTACAACTGTAACTGCACTCCTACTCGTGCAATTAACTATACATACATATATATATATATATATATATATATATATATATATATATATATATATATATATATATATATATATATATATATATATATATATATATATATAAGCACGCTGACACTGTTTATTTCGGCTAGACTTAGATGTATTTCTTGCATTCGTCGTTTCGCTCTATAGGTAGAGGTACATCTATAGACTCTGAGAGTAATAAAATGATAAAATGTACAGATTTCAATATACTTTGTAGATTTGTAAATTACAACTTGACAGTGGAATTTGTTCAATTTAGCGTACACAGAAATTAGATGAATGTTTTTGAAAGCTTCAAAATGTACATCTTTGGTGTAAAAGACTTTGAAAATGACATTGCTTGTGTAGACGACTTTGAAAGAGTAAGAAGTAGATTTGACTAAAAAAACTTGTACATTGCAATCTGGGTTCTAAAGGAATGTCTCAAATAAAGATGAGAACGTACCTGATAAGTTATGGAACTAACCTTGGTGGATACCGGGTGATGGAAAACGGTATGAGTGAGGGCGAAGGAAAACCCAAACTTACACATTTTGGCAGGATGTATAGAGGGCGCTTTACAGGTAATCGCAAAGTCATGTACCCCAGGAATAGGACATAGGCAAAGTGCATAAATACCTCCTGATGGTCCCACTAACTCCAAGACAGCTGTTTAACATAAAAGTACAATCAGAAGGGCATGAGAGAGAGAGAGAGAGAGAGAGAGAGAGAGAGAGAGAGAGAGAGAGAGAGAGAGAGAGAGAGAGAGAGAGTTTGTAAACCGTGATGGAGCAAGAAAAAACTTTGGCTAAGGCCAAGAAAAATAAAAAGTTTGTTTCTCATCCTAGACATACTGCAAAAATGACGCGGTTTCCTCTTTTCTTCTCAATTTTTTATTCTTCAACCAACAAGAACGCGCAAAAAACATGAAAACAGCGTAGAAATGCACGCAGAGATAAATGCACAGCAGTGCATTTAGTATTTTTGTATGCACTGTAGCAACATTTCTGCGGTTTGACTTTTAGTGCAGCAATATGTGTTCAGTTCTGATTGGAATGTTATTAGTGTCAGTTATTTTGTTTACGGTCCTGTTTTATACAGCACTGTGTTATGCACTATCGTCGCGTATTTTTGCGGGCTTTTTTATTTCCTCAGGAGCTGAAAAAAAGGTTGACGCGGCGGGTCTGAATTGACGCGTACGAGGATAAACAAACTTTTTATTTATCTCGGCCTAACGAGAATGGACATAGAGGCAGATGCCGTACCGTAAGGTGGCGTCATTATTTACCGCGCTGAGGGCCCTAAAATTAACAGTAGGGGTACTCAAGGATGACGAACAAACGAAAGGGGGGGGGGGGAGGGAGGGGCATAACGTAAAATTCACCAGTGACAAGTGTAAGTCTAAATGTAATAAAATGGCGATTTTAATGCCAAATTTTCAAATGTTTCTGCATCAGAGGGGTCTAAGTTCCCCCCATGTTCACGGATTTACGCCGTCTGCGACCATACGAACATATCGGTATCTACGCAGTGATATACATACTGCATCTGGCTTCAAGATTATTCCTGTATTATTGTACAGTAATGTAGTTGGGATGTAACAGTGGATTAACATAAAAAAAACAGTCTTGGTATATAAACACACAGGAATCAGTTTCTGATCATGTAATTTTGGGAAAAAATGCAAGATTCTGAAATAAGCTTAACATCTGCAGTCATAGTTCTTGAGTGACACACATACACACACATACACACACTTATATCAAAGGGAAGTTTTTGTCCATTTGGGTCTGTTTGGCTCCGTCAGACTTTCAAAGACAGAGAGAGAGAGAGAAAGAGAGCCATAAAACTTCCCCAAATATTTTAATCTTCAAACCAAGGATTTTGAAAATAAATTTACAGATTTTATTTCAGAAAGCATCAACATTTAAACAATAATTCTTTAGTCTTCATAAAAAGCTTTTAAAATATTGATTCATTGACAATTACAAAGAAAAAACCTACACAATGACATCAATTCTTTTTGTCTCATTAGACATTAAACATATCATATATACACTATCCCTTTTTGACATGACCTGGACTATGTACTCAGCTAAAAAATTGGAAAAGGTTTATGCTACCATTAAATATGAGTGCTCATTATTGTTGTCTAGACAATCTCAATGCTAAAGCTGGACCTCTCATGACACATGAGAATATAAAAATTGCAATAAATGCCATTTTCTTTTAAAATACTCTATACACTAGCATAAAAATAAGTTGAGAAATAAATTAAGTTTTTGGCAAAATTTGATGCACTACAATGAATACTTGTCTATGTGGAAAGGTGGTGGAAATTTACAGTGAAATACTGATGTACATGTGGTTAAACTTTGTGATAGTTGTTTGAGAAAAATAACTGTCTGGTAAATATATTGATAAATAATACAGATTACTGTGGTTTTCATGCATTTTTTAACATTATTAAATTGCAACACGCTGTAAAAATATAAATTATACCAGCTTACCGTGCAGGATAATTGTAGTTATTCTTCCAATCCGGAGTGAGTGGAGCGAATTGAAATAGCTGTTTCCCTTTGACCTCCGGGTGTACGCAGCCATTCAAAGTCACCTATGACCTATGACCTGAATAAATAAAACAGACGCGCAGTGCCCTCTGGGAAAACCCCTAACAGTCGCCATCTTTGAAAGTAAGGTAGTAGAGCAATAAACTTACGGGGGGGAGGGAGGGAGCTATTTCAATTCGCTCCACTCACTCCGGATTGGAAGAATAACTACAATTATCCTGCACGGTAAGCTGGTATAATTTATATTTATTCTCCCAATCCTCCGTTCGTTACGCTCATTTTCAATAGCTGATTTGGAAGCACAACAGGTAGACTACCTAATGAACGACAGCATCAATGACATTAACATGACCAGGAGAAACATCACAGCTGTAATGCTTGGCAAAAGTGCGAGCTGATGACCAATTAGCTAATTCCATAATCTGAGACAGGGAAGCACCCTTAAAGTGTAGAGCACTGGTAACGGCAGCTCGCGTAGAATGGGCAGTAAAGTCCTTCTCAATGCCTGCTTGCTGGAGGACTGCTTGCAACCACCGACCAATCGTAGCTGGTTTCACCGGCTTACCTGTAGCATAACTAACAAAAAGCTGAGACTTTGACTTGCGTATGTTCTTCACACGCTCCAAATAAGTAAACAAATAATACACAACACAAATACGCCTATCTTTCTTGAAGGCTGGTAAAGATAAAGTCTTTCTAGTCTTAGAAGGTCTGTCCGTCTTGGCAAGACCACTCGGCAGAAGAATGGCGAAACCTTTAACCACAGAAATCTTTCCTATCTGTAGATTAGCAATATCAGAACAGCGGCCAGCTGTAGAAAGAGCAATTAACATAACAGTCTTGAGTGTCAATAACTTCAGAGACAAAACTTTGGCTGGTGACATATTACGCAGATGGTCCAACACTTGCCTAACATTCCAAACACAGGTATACTTAGGCTTAGGAGGGCGAGAAACAAAAACTCCCCTCATAAACTGTACCACAAGCGGATGGTTTCCAAGGCGATAACCGTCAACTGGTAGGTGTACAGAAGAGATGGTTGATCGATACACGTTCAAAGTGCGATATTGAAGCTTACTGTCATATAAGTCAACCAAGAAGTCTAGTACTATCGGCACAGGTGCTGAAATAGGATTCTCCTCTTGCAACTCACACCAATTACTCCAGCGACGCCATGCTGACTCGTACTGTTTAGCTGACCCTCTTCGTAGGGATTGTAAGACCACTCTGGACACGCGCTCTGAAACGCCTCTGGCTCTGAGGGTACTCCTGAGAGCTGCCATACGGCTAGACATATTTGTCCTTCCAATGGATGACTCTCTCCTGTCACGAGTTCATCAGCAGTGTCGACACCGGGCAGTAACAGTGGTGGCGCCCTCAGTAGTGACAGTAACTCCGGATACCATGGTTGGGCTGTCCAAGTTGGTGCCACTAACACGACCCGTGCACGGTCGAGACGAACTTTGTGGAGGACTTTCGGAATTAGGCAGAAAGGGGGGAATGCATACCCGTTCAGACTGGTCCAAGGTATTGTGAACGCATCGATCTCCCATGCCATTGGATCCGGTTTCCATGCCACATAACGCTGGAACTGTCTGTTGAGACGTGTAGCAAACAGGTCCACCTGAGGCGACAGACCCAACTGGCTCAGGGCAGTCTGCAGAAGTGCCGGCTGTAACTGCCATTCCAAGTTGTCCTTGAACTGGCGGGACAAGTGATCTGCCTCCTGGTTGCTGTGACCTGGCCTGTGAGTCGCTGTCAAGAGAATGTTTCTTGACAGGCACCATTTCCACATATCCATTGCTATCTGATTCAGAGACCATGAGTGGGTTCCCCCGCAGCGGTTGATGTACGCCACTGTTGTAGAGTTGTCGGTCTGAATCTCTATGCATGTGTCCTTGTGATGACTGGCCAAGCTCCTCAAACCCATAAAGGCTGCAAGTAACTCCAACAGATTTATATGTAATTGCCTTTCGTCCGGATTCCACCGTCCTTGGGCTGTGTTGTTGTTGCAAACTGCACCCCAGCCTATCATTGATGCATCCGTCTGAATGATAGTATCTGGTTGGTGAGGGAGGATACTCTTTCCGTTCCAAGCATCTAGACACTCCATCCACCACTGAAGCTCTGCTTTCGCTTCGTTGGATAAATCCACCACTGTATCGTATGAATTTGCTACTGTCAGACCCGTAATTTGGACTTTCTGGAGTGATCGATAGTGAAGTGGCGCAGTCGTTATGGCATCTAAACTGGCTGTCATCCGACCCAGGCACTGTGCCAGTTGTCTGACTGATACTCGATTGAGATGGAGGAGAGCTGTGCAATCGGCCCGTAACTGAGACAGTTTGTGTTCTGGAAGCATGATGGCCATCTGTAAAGAGTCGAAAATCAGGCCCAAGAACTGGACTCGTTGTTGTGGAACAATCTTTGATTTCTCCCAATTGATGAGAAAACCTAGCCCTTGCAGGACATCTATGGCTCTTTTGACATTTTCTTTGCAAATGTTGTACGTCTCGCCCATGATGAGCATGTCGTCTATGTAGATCACACACCTTATGCCCTGACGACGCAGGAAAGACACCACTGGCTTGAGCAGTTTGGTAAATACCCTTGGAGCACTTGCAATTCCGAATGGGAGGACTGCGAATTCGTAAAGAGTTTCCTTCCAGATGAAGCGTAGGTATTTGCGATGACCTATGAATATTGGAACTGTAAAGTACGCATCCTTCAGGTCTATTGTTGCCATGAAGTCGTTCTTGCGAAGGAGGGCTTTGACATGCTGTACCCCTTCCATTTTGAAATGTTGATAGCGAATGAACTTGTTCAGGGGCTTGAGGTTGAAGACAGGACGCCAGCCGCCTGTTGCCTTGGATACGAGGAACACTGTAGAAACAAACTGGTCCGGTACAGGGGTCACTATTGTCACTGCACCCTTTGACAGAAGTGACTGAACTTCCACATCGATCAACTGTTCCTGAAACTGTGGAACCCTGGTGACGGACTGACGAGCCTGGAAAGGAGCCATTGTAAGTTCTAAATGATAACCCTGCACTGTTTCTAGTATCCAAGGATCTGAAGTAAGTGACTGCCAATGGTGAAAGAAATGTCTGAGCCGGCCTCCCACTTGAACGGTACTGTAGTCATTCTTTTTTGTTACGAAAGGAATTATCAGTAGAGGCACTCGAAAACTTCTCCTTTTTTCCATAATCCCGATAATACTTGCCTCTATAGCTGTACTGCTGGTTGTACTGCTGGCGCTGGTAGGGTTTACCATACTTTGTATTATACTGGCGTGAATAATTGCGCTTGCGTTGATAGCCACTAGTAGTGGAGGACTGTGCTACTTCCTTTGCTACCTTGTGGGCTTGCTTGGCTTTCTTGGCTTCAGAAATAGGCTCATCACCATATAGAGTACCTCCTGTAGGCTCCAGGTTCTTCATTGATACATAAGCTGGGGGTAACACATCATTGAATACCTTCTGTCTGGCAATCTGTAAGCCATGAAAAGCACTGCCAAATAAAGACACACTGTGTTGAATAGCTGGGAGGATTTGATCGAAATCCAATGTAACACCCTCATGGTGAGCTTGCAAAATCTCCAACAGAGGCAACTGAGTAAAAAGCAAAGCCTCAGAAGCCTTGAAAAAATTGTTATCATGAGAAACAAAATTCTTCGTACTGGGTTGCTTCTTCCATTGTGTTGCCAAATGTTCAGGTATCTTGGGGGGAGTCAGCAAACTCTCCTGATCCTGAGAAATTGCATAACGTTGTTGCATTTCCTTTTTATACTCACTTGATACCGTATTGGTACGCTGTTGCTGAAACCACACTTTCACTGACTTAGATAGGCAGACGCCACCATCTTTATTATGGGGATTATCAAACCCGCATTCAGAGTCAGAAGAAGACTCCTCTGATTCAGATTTCTTTGTCTTCTTTTTCTTCTGACCTTTCATAGCAGCCTTGCCACGCTTCTGCTTTCTAACAGCATGCACATCATCCGTAGAGGAGACTTCATCTGTACCATGTGGAGACTCTGGCCTTTCTTCAGCGCATTCATCTCTCCTAAGAGACTTTGACCGTTGGCAGGCTGTGTAACCAGAGGTACACTCCCCTTGCGCTCGAGAGGAGCCTGCTACAGGAGCGTCAGCTCCATGTACATGTCCACCCAGAGGGGGACTAACTGCTAAATTGGCTTGACTAGCCTTTAGCTCTTGTACGGACTGTACTAGCGTGGAGAGGACTTGACACAGTTGGTGGGTCGATACAGCAGGAGGCGGATCATCACATGCTGACGGAACCGCTGGTATATCATTGTCAACCTCGTCCTGAATTCCCGTGCTCATAATGCCTGAAAGGATAAACGCACAGAAAAAACAAACATAGACACGTACCTACCAAACGGAGGACGAGCAAGAAACGCAACGCACACCTTCAACAGAAAGCTAGAACACGACCATGAGCTGCGTCACGCCATGTGCGTTACACATGTACACTGCAAACATGTACAGAGCAACATGGCAAAACGAGAAAAATTTCCAAGAAATCGAAACGAAAAACAAGAACAAAATAAAGGGACACTGCAGCGAAAACTTGGAAAGCAAGTAGCGACAAAAAATCACGCTACAAAGACAAAAAATACTCACCGCAATTACGGGAGCTCAAGCTACTGCGTCCACCCGTACAAAGCCGTTGAGAAAAGATGGCGACTGTTAGGGGTTTTCCCAGAGGGCACTGCGCGTCTGTTTTATTTATTCAGGTCATAGGTCATAGGTGACTTTGAATGGCTGCGTACACCCGGAGGTCAAAGGGAAACAGCTATTGAAAATGAGCGTAACGAACGGAGGATTGGGAGAATAATAGCTGATCTGCTATGCTCTTCATTACAACAAAAGCAGTGTGTAAATGATTCATGTACAAGATTTCTTGTACAACACTTTCACCTAGCCTCTCCTGTTGACGTATTCTCACCAATCCTCACACCAAAGGTCAAAGGTCACCACAGCATAAATGTATAACCATGATTGCTTCACTATTGGTCAATCTAACTGTCATTAACATAACATATATTTGTTAGGCTAAGAGACACAGAAAAGACGAGAGAATTGCAGATACCTAACATTTTGATAAAATCTGATAGAATACTATTTGACCAGTTTAATGTTATCGAATGATGGGTCAATGAATCCTTTTTAATCCGCTAGAAATGGTAAATACACATTTTTTACCCAGTAAAATGGAAACCTGTAATTTGTATACCATATGATTGGACAATAATATGAGGTACAGTGACAACCTAAGACATTGAAACCTGGTGATACAGTTGAGCGACACACTGACTTTTTGTCAAATGTAATTTTTTCTTCTGGCCTTAGTGTCAGAATTAGGTTTATTAGAATCAATGAAAACAGTAATCATGTGACAGATTAAGTGTGAAGAAGATACTGATTGTCCGGTTTTAACCATGATAATACATTTAACTTTAACTTTCTTCAACTAAATTTACAAAAAAATTTAGTGTTTTATATAGTCGGTGCGGAGAGATATCTGTCTATTGAAAACACTACTTATTTTATAAAAAATAGATATACTGTAAGCATTAATTTTTTTCAAAATTAACTCTTACTACCTCGGTATCTCTTTGTACAGATGTTTTCACAAACAAATTAAAATTCTGATATTTCTTGGTACAATAATTTAAGTCATATACATCACATGACATGACAACAATGATTTTCTCCTC
This sequence comes from Ptychodera flava, assembly GCF_041260155.1. Taxonomy (NCBI): domain Eukaryota; kingdom Metazoa; phylum Hemichordata; class Enteropneusta; family Ptychoderidae; genus Ptychodera; species Ptychodera flava. The sequence goes on along the minus strand of NC_091932.1, from coordinate 6,382,005 downwards.
ATATTGGACTGCAATGTTAATAATCAATATTCAAAAAACAGCTCAATATGCTTTCATTTACACAAAGTAATGATCTCATTTTAGAAAATGAAGAACACACCTAGTACTGTGATACCACTGCAAAATGTGATGGATCATATTTACATTGTAAATATTCAAAAGAATACATAAACATAGAGGTGATTTAGCATGTGGTACAGACTAACAACTATGCCACGTCAGTGAACTTAGCTACATTCTGAAGTCTTGACAGACTTCATGTTGGCAATTCTATATCAGTTTTTGCTGGAGATATAACCTATAACCTAAACTACAACCTTTGTGAATATGATCAACACGATTACCTAGATCACAGTCCCTCCATCCACAAGATATAATGGAGCAGCCCCTGGTATAAATCTGACTGGGAACCCTTGTAATAGTTTGAAGTTTACTTCAATAGCTGTGAATGTGTAATAAACCGATCGCAAAATATCCTCAGTTTTCCAAGAGTTTTCTTTGAATATTAAAGACCCACTAGAAACTGAAAAAGTGTATAACACTGTCATAAGTGGCGAAAGTGGCATGTAACTTCAAATGTTTTACAATCATGTTTTAACACCATTTTAGATTTCCTGCAATTTTCAAAAACTAATCATATGAGAGAGAAAAGATTACAACAACAAAATGTTGGGCATCATGTGTTGTGCACTAAAGTAAATGGCATCATGCTTGTTTCTGGTATGAAAGCGATGTAAATATGCAGGATACACTGTTTTTTGTACTTTTCCATGGGGGCACCATTTTAAGAGTGCGGCACCAGTTTTATTCAGCCTGATAAAATGTGTAGGACCATGGCCCCATTTTAAGAGTGCGGCACGCGTTGTATTCAGCCTGATAAAGAAATGTGTAGGCATGGTCCAAATAAGCAAGCATGGATATTTCTATACATGTCCTTCTGTTAGCACATTTACGAGAAACCAACTTTGGTTTGAAAATAATGAAAATATTGCATAAAATTCACAGCTATTGGGGCTTTTTAACAAAGACACCAGTTATTGGGCTAGCATAGACCTTACACTCACAGCGACATGTATGAAGAATACACTTTGAATGACCAGGTATTTCTATGGTCACTGATGACTTGTTGCTAGTTTGTCTGTGATTTCTCAAATATTATGCTAACACACATCTGTTAAAGTCTTGTTGCAGAGTTTATCACTTGACATTCTAAGGCTAATTACAGGAGATACTCAGCTGGGAGGGTGTAGGTCCCTGTCCAAAAACTACCACTCCTTTCCTGTAATAATTAGTATCTCACTATATAGATGAATATATTTGTCTTGAAACAACATGCCTGGGGTGAAATTTGGTAGTAACTTGTACAGTGTTTTAAGACATCTCTGTGATACGGTCAGTAATTATTTGATGTGTTAACACAATCATACAAGGTGTAAACATAGCAAATACAGCCTTGTCATCATTGCCTGTATTGTTGAAAACTATAATTAGCATATTGCCATCCAAATGTCTTTATATAAAAAATATATAGTGGTTGGTGCACCTTGAAGTTTACATATCTAAATATCTCTTGCTGTAAACCAAAGATTTTGGCACTTGAGTTGCTACTTTGGGAAAAAAGAAATAAACACAGAATTTCCAAAAAAAAGTCAAAAATGAAGAACAGAAAGGTCCTTGGCACATAATCTTGCAGAAACTGATATTAATGAATACAATAGAATTGAAATAAAAATACAGTATGATACAAATCTCATCTAATGATTTGGACGGTGGTTGTCACATTGAAGATGTACTCTCCTAAATACAATACATATGTGTAATCAGTGTACATTGGTACATGCTACTTTGCAGTAAACATCATAAACTTTCCATCCGGAAAAGAAAAGAAAATCTCACAAACTAACACATTAGGAGGAGCTTACAAGGCTGCCTATCATGTTGGTTTGGTCTCCTTTTCAGGCGTAAACTTTCCTTTCTTTCTACAGTTGCAGCAGGCATTGATAGATTCCCCTAGGATAATCATGAGGGTTAGTCCTATAAGAACACACACCCACCATTCCCATATCAAAGGAAAAGTAAGGTTTACTGAAAAAAAAAGAAATTGAAAGACAATGTAGCATTTTTAAGAATAAGAAACTTACATACTAATTCAAGTATACATGAAATTCTTTCCGCCTCATTCTGTATGTTTAGGTCAATATTTATCTTTGAAAACAGTAGGGTTGGTCAGGTGAGCAAATCAAATGATCCAAGGGGTAAGACTACTTAATTTGTTGCACAGACCAGCAGACTTTACCATTCTACTTGTCCAAATGTGAAAATGAACAGAAATTGCTTTACAATCAAGAATGTATGCAGGACTGGCAACCTAGGCTGAAGTACTGCTGGATCTAACTTCACTGAAGACTGAAGTACCAAATTGATTTCACTTTCGCTGTGTTTAGTGGATACTTTCTGGGCTCGTGCCTAGCACTTTTATAGAATTCACAAGGCAATCAAACTCTTTAGAGCACCGAACACAAGCAACTATACATTTCTGTGCTAAAGAAGTTGACACAATTATTCATTACCATGGCACCTGCTTTGCATAAAATTCAGTAAGTACCTGCTTCAAGACAGAATCAAGGCACTACAGTAAATGCAGAACTGAATGCTGAACTTCAAATTCCATGAGTGTACAAGTGCATGTTTATTACATAGCCCTAGGGCATGACTTGTCACGATTGTATGAATCCTTTGCTTGTAACAGGAGTTATCATAACTGTACTTGTTACCAATCAGCCTAATGCTACTCAGTAATGAGTCAAACCCACAAGACACAAAGGTTCTTGAAAGCAGCTCTATCTTATGCTCCAGCATCTGACTTTGAAGTTTGAAAATCCTATTTATCCATAGCCAGTGATTATTTTTAGTCTTCTATTCAAACATGCTTTCTCTTTGTATGTTGAGATATGAAAGGACTCCACATGTTGCAGTGGCTGTGCCTGCAAATGGTAGCTATTTTACATCTTGTCAAATTGTCAATATTTTCATATACATTTCAACATACTAAACCACAATCTGTCAATCAACTGGTGAAAAAATGACACAGCTGATATCTTGGTGTGTACAATCACACCTCCTGACATGACTACCCTTCTGATATGCAGTGAAAGAATAAAATGAAGACCTTGACCTACCTGCACATACTATTGCACAATGGATAATTGTTACTGTGATAGCATAGTCCCAAAGCCAGCTATCTAAAAATATCAAATAAATCCATGTTGTGAAGATGTATGTGGCCTCAAGAGCAATGAAATCACCTGAAAAAGATAAAACATATGATATGAGATCCTTCAGATAGCTGGTAAGCTGTGATACATATCTATACTCACATTTAAAGCAATTGTACTGCAAAAAACCCAAAACCTGATTCTTTCTCGACAGGTTCGACATGTAAATATTTTTACACAATGTTGGCTAATTTTCACAGGATGCATTTTGTTCAGTTTCAAGAGTCTGATAATTCTGTGATCCATTTCAAACGTCTGAGTTACATGACAAAATAATTTGATATCTGGTAACTTCACAAGGATTGGCTAATTCAGAGGCCTGACTTCTAGTGAGTTCATAGGGTTGGGCTGATACAGATGTCTGAATTCCCAAATAATTTGCAAGGAAAAGATGAGTCTACCGCTGCAATTGTCAATGGTACCGTACAACACCCTATCACTGGCTCTGGGAATTAATAAAATAGTGAGATGGAAAATATCTGCACAGCAACTATGTAAGGCTTAAGAGGATGATGGATATGTTTGATACAAGTTATATGGACCGCTGAATACAAGACAGGATAGGATTATGCTCCTAGCAAAGGTCTTAGGTCCACTAGGGACAGCTGCAGAAAAGTACATGAATTAACAGAAATTTGTAATTGGCAATGTTTATAATAAGTAGTAACATTAACAGAAATATTATTCAGAAAATACTAATATGAATTTATAGGAAATGATTTGAGAAATATAAGTATTAATTCTGATGTACATGTGAGCAATGCTGATAGGATTGATGGTTGCTCAAGGTATAGTGTTATTATATTAACTTCACAGACTATGATGAAGTGAATATGTTTGTTGCCACCAACTCTGTTTTTGTGAGGTCACTCAGCTATTTTTACTTCGTAAGTCCGTTATATCAAATGCAATGTTGGTCAATTGCTGTTTGGCAAGGTCTTTTGAGTGACCTTAGATGTAAATTTCATTTACGATCAAAAGTAACAATTACAGAGTGTGACTTACTCAGGAAAGGCTGGCTCGTCCAGACTGTTTGATTGAAAGGTACTAGATGGTAAAATACGTCATCAAAGCTTTCATAGTGGAATGGGGTTGTACCATCGAATGTTTTTAAGCTGTGAAAAAGAAATGAATAATGAGTAAATAAATATTACAACGATGACCTTTCCATATCAGTTTGATCTCAGAGTTAATAAATTCATAAAATCAAGCTCAAATTAATTATGCATGGCGCAGGGTTGCTGACAAAAATGAAGTAACCGTGAATAAGCCCTGAGCGAGAGAATATGTTTAGTCAGTTTTTTCTGTTGTTTGTATGTTCTGAACATGGAACCTGTACTTATGACTAGTACTGTACCTTCGTGTTCTGAATGTAACACACTGAATGGACTGTGAAAAATATGAAATACAGCTGAGCATATTAGCAAAGGTTACTCGAGTCTTGTGTACTCTACCCGACTGCAAACATGAATAAATGCCATTGTTTGGCGGGGCGTGACTACGGAGGAACGTTACAAAATAATTCGCAGTGGACGGTACAGCCATCACAACAGTGGCAGTTCACCAAATCACTTCACGAAGCCCTACAACCGCTTGCATTCAGGACTTCTTAAAGCTTACAGTAACTATGAAAAAGCCACCCCGTATTTACTGTACAACGGATAGGTGCAGGGTGATTACTGGTGTTAATGGTGTCCAGAAGGTATTTAATTTTACGCCCTCAAAAATCACAATAATTAAACTCAGAACAGAAGTCCTGAGTATATCTACACCAATATCTCCGCCTAGTTACTTGACCACGCCTACGAAATGCTGCACGAAGCCTTTGGCAACAGACCTTTTCAAGTCGAGACTGGTATGTTGTCATCACAAGTTGTTTTCAACAACAACAAAAAAGAATTTTGCAGACAGCAAAACCAAGCTTGTTGAGGGGACTCACCTGAACGCACCGAATACAATGGTCGAAGAGATGTAAAAAACTGCATAGAATGAAAATAAACACACTAAGATGTTGAGAAAAATCCTCTGAAATACAAAATGAGAAACGGCAGACAGTTACATTTTTGTGGTTCACAAGCATAATTAGAAAAAATAACCGCCCTACACCTTCAAAGGATACTTACACCGGTGGATATTGTCATTTTCGGCCAGCATGTTGCTACCAAGCTATATTTACGGCACTCCGTGACTTTAGCAAGTTAACCGAATATGCGTACTGGCATTTGACCACGTCCGACACATATTTCTTATGACGTAGATTTATTTCGTCAAAATTCAACTTAGTTGCAAAATTCGGTATTTAAATAAATAAAACCTGAGCTTTCAAATACTAATTACCGGATTTTATTCAGTACAAGAGATTTACGGATTTTTAATGATAATAAGTAGACGCCATCGTAGCCTGACTGTTCGCGCGAGGCTATGTCATAGGTCGCAGAAAATATCTAAACAATATATTCAATGTAGGTTATGTAATATAGAAAACAAGAGAGTGATATCTTTCAGAAAATAAGTCATGGGATTTACTTCAAGTTTAATGTAGGTTCAATCTATGTTCATACAATTCATTATTGAGGAAACAATCATTTTGTACATTTTTTTTCTCATACTGTGCAATCTTTCAGTGCATATTTCGCGCCACTTCAGCTCGAACCAAATGACATCTCATAATATTTATTCATCCGCTACGAGGTATGAACACGTACTTCTTAAAAGTTTGGCTGGTATTTTTGGATCTTTTCTTGTAAAATAAAGTATTCTGAATATGACATACATGTATCGGTTGTCAGTGCTTTCTTGAAAACGTTGCAATTGCGAACTACTTTCATGCGAATTGATATCAACAATCACAACCACTGGTATGTTCACTATCCAATATGGTGGTTCTCTACCCAGCTAATGTAAGTTAGACGCCTGAAAATGGTCAAAACGCGGCACAGCGGAGTCACGGAGTCGGCAGACTCTCCAGAGTTTCTGTCACTCAGGCCGAGGCGAACACGACGAAGAGATGATTTCAAGGAAGATCTCCGGGTGAGTAGTTTTCCCTGTGCTACAAAATTTTAATGTTATTGTTCTCCGCTTGGCGGCCGGCCGGAGCAATGTTTGCGGAAGTGGAGTCTCAAAGTTTACCGTCCGGGGCAGAGTTTTTGCACTCGCGGGCTATGTCCCAGGATCTGTAACTATTGAAGTGTGATGCCGAAATGTTTGACGTAAAGAAGGCCCGAAATATTGTTGATATCAGTGATTTTGAGCTCATTTACCACTAATGCCGCGCCGACAGCCAGACTTGATTTGCATTGATGATCATCGATATCCAACGCAGTGAGAGGGCGCCATTTTTATCGACGTCCGGGAGGGAAATGTCGACTCGCTTTATCCAGGGTTGTATTACGAAAGAAAGTGGCATCTTGGCTGGTTTGATCACAGATAAACAGGATGGCAAGCAAAAACTGTGTTATTTGAGTCCAAAATTCACTATATTAAACAGAACAGCGTAACACAGTTGTTTGACGACCCATTCCACATAGGTTACTCTGACCTCGACAGGAGTCTTATTTGACCTTGAATGTCAGCACAAGCAGTCTGCTGTCTCGTCATATTGCTCATAACACTGCACCGGCGATGAAAGGCAACTCTTGCAGACAACATTAGTTCCGTTGAAAACTGTTCATAAAGTTCAAGCTTTTTTCCAGCACAGATTGTTTAGTGTTATTATACATGTAGGGAACAATAAAAATGCAAATGCCGTTGAATATTTTTTGGCTGTATGGTAGTGAATTCATCACATTAGTATCAGAAAATTAAAAAAAATGCCTATACTGCTTTTAATGTTTACGCATCTAGAGCTTAATGTGAAGTGATTTAAAATATTGCAGTTTTAACATTTGCTTTGGAGAGGTGAGAAATGAGGCCAGAAGATTAGTTTCAGGAGGCTACTGTTGTCAATTGATGTTGTGAGCCTATAGACCCTCCATTTAAGTTTATCTGCCCTGTCCGTCACTACTTAACCATGCCACTTTTCCCAAATGCAAAAGCAAATATATACATATATAAATGTTGAAACAATTTACACCATGCTGATGCACATACATGTACTGGAATTGAGAATGAATTTTTTTGTACTGTATGTTCAATCTGTCCTAATTAAATGGCTCCTGATGATAAGTTTTAGTGCATTGTATTGATTACAGTTTTACTTAAGTAATTCTCTAGTCATGTTTAGAGAGAGATCATCTAACATACGTTCATGTATGCTGAAATTCGTTGTGAAGCACAAGGATGCATGCATTATAATAATGTTATGATGCAAACTTTTGTGCTGAGAATAATCAGAAAAGAACCTCACCAGTAAGGCAAGAAAAAATTACCTGTTAAATGGCCCAACTGACCCATACTTTATCCATTACACAGTTTCAAATATATAAAAAGGGTTAAAATATTTTAAAATCTATTTTGTGCTTGGTATTGCTCAATATGAAAAAAAAAGTCAATGCAAGGACATTTGCAAGGAAACTCACATCTCTGAAAAACAAAAAAATTAAAGAAAAATTCTAATCTTGCACATTGAACAACACTTTTCTTTCCTTCACCCAACTCGTGCAAGATTGACTCCAAACAAATTAAAAACCTGAAATAGTCAAAAGTTGTAGATGTTAACTTTTGTAATATCAGTATCATAAATGTTCCTGTCTGTTGTTTTTGGTATTACATGTATGTGAGTCTGAGAGAAGTTGATTGCTGTTGCAGTGTTCTTGCTAAGGTTTTGTTACAATGTACCTAGGACCAAGGTAAACGGTTAGGAACCCTTCTACAATTTTCTTTTGTCTCCTAATAGGATTTCAGGGAAAATTTTTACCTTGGTACTACCCATGATAACAAAAACACTGGTTTTGTGTGTAACAAGTTCAACTTTGCAAACAATAGTATTTATGGAAGCAGCTGTATCCGTGGGAGGGAGAAGTGTAATGTATGTAGTTTGGTTGACTTGACTTCTGTTTGATCCTACAGGAATTGCAAGATTCTTCTAGAAGTACCAGGAATAACACCTATCCACATGGATTAAGGTACATTTGTTTAGTTTATATGATATATTATAGTTGTACATGTAGACATCTACAGTATGTTTTCCAAGTTGAAATGCAGTCGTCTATCCAGGAAACAAAAACTGCTGTAAGTTGACATTTTCATTGCAATTAAATACAATTGATAAAGTCAGTAGCATTTTGAAGGCTTGAAAATGTTTATCTCAAGCTACGGATATACATCATCCAGACCTTCAAAAAAAAATGAAAAAGCATCGTACACTCATGATGGCATTCTCTTTTCATTGAATCAAAAGTGGTTGCCAAAAATTTCATTCTTTTGCATTTCAAAATATAACATCAAAATCATACATTTTGATCACAGGATGAAACTTTCTAATGATGCATATGTCTTCACTTTCAACAGAGGATCATCAAAGAAGGAATCCAGTGAGCATTCCATGATGAATGGTGATCTAGAGCCAAGGCGAAGTAGTCGTCGAAATAGGAAAATGATTTATAGTACCTATAATGCCAGCTTACTTGGTATGTACATGTACCTGACCAACTTGTCCATATGATATTGTTGTAATAAATAATTTCATTCAATAATTAACGTTTAGCCCTGTCACAATAAGTCTTTGTTCAACACAGTCCGTGTTTTAAGTCGTAATGTTTGACACCTGTATGGGAAGTGGAATACAATGCTGAAATGTAGTACATTTCATCATTTAGTAGCACATTTTCCCATTCCGTTTCCCCATAGAGATGTCAAAAAATTACCGTTCAAAACCTTAAATGTATTTAACAGAGACTTGCTGTGACTTTCGCTCAGAAACACAATGTCTCAGACTATTGCATAGAGTGCAGTGAATTTATTTGCATAAATCGCTTTATTGACCCTTTTCCTGCCAGAGTGTCAATTCCCCAATCTGCCAAATCAGTAAAACGCAGTATTGAGCCACAACCACACAGTATGTATGGACTTGGCCGGAAAAGGTTAAAGAGAGCTGGCTGTAACTGTTACCTAGGTCCCTAAGCAGTTGTTTTTCCAATGTTCTGCCTAGTTTATGCAAAGCAAGCATGCAGTGACTTGGTTTCTGTACTATGTACAGTATACACATATTGACTGGCCATGCGGGCGACAGCATATTGTACGTCTGTACCCCGAGGAACTGTGAGTCACCCCCAAAAACAGACTGTGAGTCACCCCCAAAAACAGACTGTTTCCCAAGGCCGTAGGCCGAGGGAAACGGTCTGTTTTTTGGGGTGACTCGCAGTCCCTCGGGGTACAGATGTATGCTGTCGCCCGCATGGCCAGTCAATATGTGTTTTATAACACACCTCGTCCGTAGCCATGCATAAGAATGTACTATACACAAAAGTTGTCGCATGAATGATGTAATATGTTGAAGTGGCTCGGCAGAAAAAGTTTTTTCCCGACAGGGTCGCAATACTTCTGCAAAACGTTCAGTGCACCTTTGATTATCGTTTTCGTTCGTTTCGAGTCCTTGTTGGAAACCAGAGCATTCAGTTCTTCTTCAGGAATTAGGGTAAACCGAGAAATTTCTCGACTATCGTTCCGCTCAGCTGCAGACGACATCTTTTTTTACATTCCAGTTCGAGCATGCGCCAAGTTTTTTTGACGTCAGCGGGCATCATTTTTCGGAACTGATGCCTGGCAGGCAACAGTTCCGACAAATGATGCCTGATGACATCATTTACGCGGATCAGCACAAAAAGAATGCATCCCACGTGACTATCAATTGGCGTATTAGAACACTGACTGCGGATGAGGTGTGTTATAATACCTACTGATTAACACACACCAGTACACCAGCTACGGATTTTTCAATGTCATAAGCAATGGGATGTTGGCGATTAGATTTGGCCTCTTGACCATTGAGTCTACTGTACTACTCATTCAAATAATTTCTCACCTTCATTGTATCATTGTCATTTCTCAGTGATGACTTATTACTACTTTATCTGTAATTTTCAGGTGAACTTTCAGTGTCCAGGGCTGTTAGCATAACTCCCTACACAAACAAAAGGTCAGATGGCAAAGGCAGAAAAAGGATCAAAGAAGAGAGTGAAGAAAAGGAATCTGATTCAGAGTCTGCATCAGAATCTGAAACTGATGAAGAAGAGAGACTTAGGCGGCAACAAGAGGATGAGGTAAATTTAAGATTCAAAGTAAATGATATCTAATTGCCTTATATTAAATTGGCCCATTTCAGAATAAAATGTCATAGTCTTACCACTGGTGTTGTGTGGCACCAATATTTGGAGGACGGGCACTGAGTTACAGCGGAATAAATGGATAAATGTGTACAGGAATGCACAGAGTTCTATCTACAATTCTGCACAGGCTTTTGTTTGTACTGCGGTCCATTCAAAAACTGGGTTTAACCTATTTACATACTGTTAATAGGAATATGTACTTTCTATACAGGGTATTTGCTAAGGTGTTTGAATCTAGATAAGTGGTATTGGGACCCCAGTATACATGTAATATCTATCACCCCAAATAGGATTGCATTGTTATTTCAATATGAACCTCACTCAGGCTTTGCAGGGTGTTTCACTGAACAGGAACACTGTGTATATCAGTGTATCATTTTGTCCATATAAAGATCTATGATCTAATTGCAGTTCACTTTTCGTGCGCAGTAAAGATGTATTGAGGAATTCACATGTTTGTGATGTTGTAATTGCTATTATTAATATAATTACAATTTATTGAGCCATGCCTTTTGATCAACATGTCAGTAATATTTACAAGTCCATGATGCAGGTGGTTATGTTTGGCCTAGGCAATAAAACTTCTATATCCAGCAATGATAATATTTAGACCCTTGAATTTCTTCATGTCAGAGGGCATAGTTTTAATTTTCTCAATGTTTCAAATGAAAGCACAGGAAATTGTTATCAAGCTTGGTACAGTGCAGGATGTTATTCATTTTGTCAAGTTTATAACTTATCATTTGTTTCTTTTTGAATGAATCAGGAATTCAAGGCTTTGGACATGTATACGCGAGTAAAGCGCCCTCGCCCACCTCCAAAGAAACGCAACGTGTATGGTGTTCCAGTATCGGAGAGCTCTTCCAAAGATGGAGATAGATCTACTGATGAGGATTCTTCTGACGATGAAGACGACGATGATGATGATGATGAAAGTGATGGTACAAACTTTGCTCTCTTACTTTCTTTGCTGTCTGTCAAAGGTTTTTTGTAACCTGCCAATTAATCATAGTTCAGTAATCAAAGAATTGCTTGTTGCTACCATCCCCAGAACATTCTCTCTGACCAACAACGCTATTCTTCTCATCTGTACAGAGCACTCAACAAATACAGGCATTTTTCTCTGATGATCAGCTTTAGTGATTGTCCAGGTGTGTTGCATTATTGTCTTTCCTTGGAAAGGTTGAATTGATTGGTTTGTAATATTCCAGATGACAGTTCTGATGAGGAGGAAGAGTCAAGACCTACTCAAAAATATTTCCTCCGTGAGAAGAAGTCAGCTCCACAGAGATTTGCCATACAACCTGAAGGTATTCCTCAATATTATATTCCCTACTTTTCATTCATTTGTAAATTGCATAGAAAGAGTGTTTCACTTGTTTTGATGTTAGATGCACTTGCAAACATAGTGCAATTTATTGATCAACCCAAGTTATTGAGGAAAACGTCTAATAAATTTGTTCTGTTAAAAATGAGGAAAGTTGCAGCAATTCTTAATCCTACAACAATAAAGATATTGAATATGAATATTTTATGTGATATCGATTTGCAGTTCGACAGCAAAGGAAGAAGAATCTTGGCTTGTTTCATTCACCATCCAGAAAACTCAGGAAACATTACAAAGGGCAAGTGACACCACTACGCAGTCCAGGAATCAAAAGGTATGTGTGTAACTGGCCATGGTTTATACATAATGTGAGTTACTCAAATGCAAACTCACCAGCAAGTCAGCAATGTATACAAATCATACAGGTTGTATGTTTTAGCTTTATCTTGTAGGATACTCATAAACTTGAGAGAGCAATGTATTTTTTGTATTTTTAGTCCCCACGGACACCGTCCGGGGGGACTTATAGGTTTGGTCGTGTCCGTGCGTGTGTGCGTGCGTGCGTCCGTGCGTGCGTCCGTGCGTGCGTCCGTCCGTTCACGCAGATATCTCAGAGATGCCCAAAGCGATTTCATTCAAACTTGGTACAAGGATTACTTCATATGTCATACAGATGCACGTCGATTTGTTTTGTGATACGATCCAATATGGCTGCCAGGCGGCCATTTTATTACGATTTTTTCATGTACAGAGCCATAATTCAGGCATGTTATAACTGATTTTATTCAAAGTTGGTACAAGGACATTGACCAATGTCATAGATATGCATGTCAATTCTTTTTGTGATACGATCCAATATGGCCGCCGTGCGGCCATTTTGTTACGATTTTTTCATGTACAGAGCCATAACTCAGGCATATCTCAACCGATTATATTCAAACTTGGTACAAGGACATTGACCTATGTCATACATATGCACATCAATTTGTTTTGTGATACGATCCAATATGGCTGCCAGGCGGCCATTTTATTACAATTTTTTCATTAACAGAGCCATAACTCAGGCATGTTTCTACAGATTTTATTCAAAGTTGGTTCAAGGACATTGACCAATGTCATAGCTATGCACATCAATTTTTTTTGTGATACGATCCAATATGGCCGCCGTGCGGCCATTTTGTTACGATTTTATCATGTACAGAGCCATAACTCAGGCATATCTCAACCAATTTTATTCAAAGTTGGTACAAGGACAGCAACCTATGTCATACACATGCACATTGACTTGTTTTGTGATACGATCCAATATGGCCGCCGTGTGGCCATTTTATTACGTTTTTTCATGTCCAGAACCATAACTCAGACATGTATCAAGCAAATTTATTCAAAGTTGGTACAAGGAGATTGACCAATGTCATACATATGCATGTTAATTTGTTTTGTGATACGATCCAATATGGCTGCTGTGCGGCCATTTTGTTATGATTTTTTCATGTACAAAGCCATAACTCAGTCATATTTCAACCAATTTTAATCAAAGTTGGTACAAGGACATTGACCTACCGTATGTCATACATATGCACATTGATTTGTTTTGTGATTCGATCCATTATGGCCACCATGTGGCCATTTTATTACGATTTTTTCATGTCCTGAACTACAACTCAGACATGTATCAAGCGAATTTATTCAAAAGTATTTTTATCACAGACCTAATGAAGAGGACTCTATCCTCTCTGAGGACCTGTAATCAAAGCACCCATTAACAAGTGGGGACTGTGTCATCAACGATGACTTGTTACAAATGTATTAATTCAATTGTGCTCCTGTTTACAATAATTGTAGCGGAAAGAAAGAGTTCCCAGACCTGTCAATCATATTCATATCAAACGAGCGTAAAAAATTCTTGTGGTAAATTCTGATAAATAATCAATTATGTCAAGTAAAATCACAGAAAACTAAAATGCTGGTAAAAGTCAATATGACTAATAACTTTATAGTCCTCTTTTCAGTTTTGTTGTTCATTCTCGAATACAAGCTGTAATTTAATTATCTTTCACTCTTGCAATGCACCATATTCTCCTTACGAGTTGGTGAATGTCAAGCAATTGTAGACTTCTACATGTAGGAATGCTATACTTTACCTGACTTCAATTTTTATTAGTGTTTAGGGTTGTCGTAATTCATGCATCAGGAATTTTTTAAGACTAATTAATTTCATTAGAGTTACCTCGGCTTACAGTGGCGGCTGACTCGCAGCGTGTTTGCAAGGTTATATCTGATTGGTCGATTGTCACTATTCACAGCCACTTAGGGAGTCTATTTGTATTGTTTTCATTATATTGGTAAGATTCAGCCACCCAATTGGATAACAGCTTCGAAATCGCTGCGAGTCGGCCCTACAGTGGCAGTCATTTTTAGTTTGGCAAAACTTTAACTTTTGCTTGAGATCATTTATGTCCCTGAGCCCACAACTTGGAAGAACACAGCATTTGTCTTTTTCATCATTCACATGTTTTAACTTTTAAAAAAATATCAAACTGGAAAAAAGCAAAACTTAAAAATTTAAAAATCACCATTAGTTAAATCTTCCTTTTTCCCAAGTGAAAGAGACAAAGTGTTTACAATATAAAGAATGAGACTTTAGGTACAGAGTCAGCTTGCTGCAACATGGATCGCTAACTATGTTGTAGTATTGGTACAACACTAGGAAATCGATGTCGGTCTTTTTTTGACGTCATTATCTTCAACTATGGACAAAGCCATAGCAAATCAAATAGCAGTATGTTGCTCTTGATTTCTGTGTCAAAGTACAATGTAGGTGGTACTGTCAATGAGAATCATGATTTAAGCCACTTTTCAACTTTAGAGACGTATTTTCAGTGCTGTGCAAAAGCTGATTGCAAAGTTCTATAACACATCACATCACTGATTATCCTCAATCACTGGAATTTTATGAGGTTCCAATCTAGAGTGCTGTACATGTATGTAACCCACTGTACCAAAACACAACACTAACTCCCTGCTAAAACTGAAAGTAACAATATAATGTAATGTATCAAAGCAAGGCATGGGTCAGATTTGTATCAACATTATTTCTGTGTTCTGCTCCAGTATCAAAGTGTCATTTCATACAAGGAAGCTGTAACTTTTTACAACTGTACATCATAGTTTGTCATTCCTTATCACAGAGTTTCAAAATAATCACGATTTTTCTCCTGTCAATATGTAGGCGACGTCATGCAACACACAACAGTTCTTCAACAAGTTCTTCCGACTCATCAGATGATGAAAGAAGATTTGAGCGGAGAAAATCTAAGAGTATGGCAAGGGCAAGGCTAAGGTATGTTTTATTTTTCAGAGAGAGAGAGAGAGAGAGAGAGAGAGAGAGAGAGAGAGAGAGAGAGAGAGCAGTGTTCTCCCCAGGCCGTTTAACAGGATCGGCCCTGATCCTTTATTTTTTTCGCCCATGCCCATGCCGATCCTGTTTCATGTCCGCTGATACTCTTTAATGTGGCTGAAGACCTATTGTTTCTCGGCGCCGATTTTGTCACTTTTATTTCAGTGAGCGTTTCAAGTGTGAAATGGTTCTAATGTGGTGATAACACGACGTGCCAGATGATTAAAAGGTTTATTCCATCGCCAAAATGTGTGAAATGTTAGACTGTTCTCCTTTCATGTCGATGCTTTAGGTGTTTTACACACAATGTATAGGCCGTTTAACAGGACGTCCATGGTTTTAGCAATCTGGCTACAGACAAACATGTAGTAACAGAGGATCACATAAAACGCCTGATTTTGAATGTTATTCTAGAGAGAACGGGAAGACTTTGAATGAAAATATGGATGTAATATATGAAGTGCTTAAAGTGCATAAAAGATTTTACTTTATCCTTTTATTTTTTTGTATTGTTATGCAAATTAGCCAATCCTGAGAACACTGGAGAGAGAGAGAGCGAGAGAGAGAGAGCGAGAGAGGAGAGAGAGAGAGAGAGAGAGAGAGAGAGAGAGAAAGAAAGAGAGAGAGTTCACAGTGTACGTACATACCTTGAAAGTTGTTGAATTTTAATGCCAGCTGGAACAGTGGTGGAAAATGAAATTAAATCCTTGAAAATTGGTAATTCACCAAAAGTTTCAAAAATGGCAATATGTCAGTGTTTATATGATAGATATGGTATGTAAAATAATGTATAATAAAAATTATATCTGAAAAATATTTTGTACCTCTAAAAGTCATTGCTGAAAAAGTTTGTGAAAGTCCTTGAATTTAAAGCTACTTTGAGTGTATGGACCCTGAGATCATTCAGAACAGTTAAAGCCATTTCTCCTTTGTGCAAGTGTTGTTTCAAGTTGTTTGAAATGTTTAGGACAATTATTGCAAGGATACAAAAGTTTTTCTTGCCCATTACTTGTTCACTTCTAAAAGTTTACCTTGATTGCTTTTGGCAAAATGACCCCAGTTATCAAGTGGCCTGTGTATTTTAAGCAGAAAACCCTTTTGCTGTGTGAATATTTGTTCTGTGAGTTGGATACATTAACAGTGAAGTTGATTAGTTGTGCAGCCTGCAGCCCCCTGTCATCTATTGTGTAACCTATTTACAATCAGATAGCATGATTATCAACAGTTATGTATTGCTAATCTTCTGCTACTTGAAAACTGAGTTGTATTATTTTGACTTCACATTACTCAACCACTTTCCAAATTTTCACAGATGTCTTCCAATGAATATGCTACCAGAAGACCTTGCACAGTCTGGTATCCTCAAGGACCGTGCTAAGATTGGTACAAGCCTGGCTGACGTGGACCCTATGACCATTGATAAATCGGTTGGTAGAATTCAAGTGCTAAACCCATTCTCAAACCAATTTTGGTACTGCAAGTCATTGTTTGCATATACAGGATTTGATTTTCAAGGAGGCAATACAAAAATGATAATTATATATATACTGTTTGACCACTGAAATCTAACCATGATTTTCTAAGTGATGGGTCATATAGTATGAAAATTATTTACTCTTATACATCCATGAAAAGATTTTTTGCAGTTTTTCAAATATGAAAGTTTCTTTTTCCTCTGGGAATTCTAAGACAGATATGTTTCAGACAAATTACTTCGATTACATCTTTCAGCATTCACACTTGATCTAACAGAAAGATCCAACTGTAGGAATTCACACAACTATAGCCATAGTCATTCTAGATCGTGACAGTTACAATTTGGGCACACTGTAGATAGACGAGATAGAAGAGTGATTTTTCCGAAACGTTCCTTTCTGAATTCCAAGTGGGAAAAGATAACTTGCATATTGCATCATGCTGCTCTCATAATGAAGCTTTTGTTTTCAAAAAGCATTTTTGTTGTTAGTAGCAACTGCACATTGACAGATTCCCAAAGTTTGATTGAATGTTAAGATAACTTACTATTTGCATATACAGTTATTCTACTGAACAATATGTTGATTATTTTATTGATTTATAGTGTAGCAGTAAATATTAAAATGTGATGTGCATGATTACTGATAGACATAGCTCTGGCAACCAGTAGTGTTTGTCCTTTTGGACCAGGATTTATTTGCTTCCATGTATATCTACATCTGGTTAATTATGAGTTACATGTATCTATTGCAGGTGACATTTGAAAGTGTTGGAGGACTTGGCAAACACATCCAGGCTTTGAAAGAGATGGTAGTTTTCCCTCTACTCTACCCAGAGGTCTTTGAACGGTTTAAGATAACGCCACCAAGAGGTGTGCTGTTTCATGGTCCACCAGGAACGGGCAAGACGCTTGTGGCAAGGGCACTAGCCAATGAGTGTAGCCAAGATGACCGTAGGGTATCATTCTTCATGAGGAAGGGTGCTGACTGTCTCAGTAAATGGGTGGGAGAATCTGAGAGACAACTTAGGTTATTGTTTGATCAGGTATGTCTTGAATGGTATATATTGTTAGTTGCTCTGCTGGATATTGTACAATTTAGACTGTGGATAAAGTTGTTAAGAATTGTTAGTCATTTGATCAACCTTAATCACACGCCTAACACCCACCCCAACGCTATTGTCTATGTGTTCTTCTAACAGCACTACAGAAAAGAAATGAATCGTAATATCTTGTGAGAGTCACAGAGTCTTTCAGAGAAGCTTTAATGACCTGAAAATAGTTTTCTTCTTCTCTTAGTTCAGTCTTGAAAAGTGTTTATACAGATTGAAATTTTCTATCTTTCTCAGTACAACATAATGTTGACATTTTTGTTTACATTTCCCCACAGGCATACACAATGAGGCCTTCAATTATTTTCTTTGATGAGATAGATGGCTTGGCACCAGTACGTTCCAGCAGACAGGACCAGATACACAGTTCAATTGTATCCACCCTCCTCGCCCTGATGGATGGGTTAGACAAGCGAGGGGAAATCGTAGTGATCGGTGCTACCAATAGAATTGATTCTATTGATCCAGCATTGAGAAGACCGGGAAGATTTGATAGAGAGTTTATGTTTCCTTTACCTTCAGCGGAGGTATGTGAATCCTGCATAGTTCTACAGTGTAGCCATGTTTATAATTTGCAACGAATACATGTAGTGATGTCATGTCACAGTGTCGTCATCATTTTCATTTTGTTACCATTATTAGTATGATACTCTGCCATGCTCATTGCCGCAGTATTTATCTACTGCTAATCAGAAACATTTTCAAAATCAAAACCACAGATATCAAAACATTTCATGTTACGCTTGACCATTAGAAAGATTGAAAGTTTCAGACATTGTCAGGTTGAATACATAAGTAAATGAAAGAGGTACAATCTCCACCTAACCATCATTCATCCTTTTCATTGACCACATAGGCCAGATACAGTATTCTTAAGATTCACACAAAGGAATGGAGTCCTAAACTGTCTGATCATTTTCTCAAAGAAGTCAGTGAAAAATGTGTGGGTAAGTGATACCTGTCACTTGATGTAGTCTTGTGTGCTAACAGAAAAAGTATGATTTGTTTTCTGTTTGTGGATGCTGTTATGTGTGATTCTCTGACGCTGTGCCTCTCTATTTATCAGTCACCAGTTTATCTTTTTTTCTGCCATATGCAGGTCATGGTTGTGATAGAAAATGTGTGAAATTTCTAAATCATATTATTTTATCTGTTGTAGGCTATGTTGGTGCTGATATCAAGGCACTGTGTACTGAGGCTGCGTTACTTGCACTCCGCAGACGCTATCCACAAATCTATACCTCAAATGAAAAACTACAACTAGACATCAACTCCATTCAACTGTCAGCTAGAGATTTCTTCCAGGCTATTCAAAATCTTGTACCCACATCCCAGAGATCAACATCCTCCCCAGGCCGGTCTTTGTCACCTGTCATCCGACCTCTACTCCAGAATATGTTGAATACAGTGACAGAATACCTACAGAAAGTATTCCCTGCTGCAGTTGTTCAAGATAGTTCTCAGGATTTGCAAGGTGAGAGTTCAAATATGGAGATTTGGTTCTAACAACACCATTGTATATCCACGTCTATAATTATATCATGTAGTTTGTGTTATGTTATTACCTTTGGACATTTGCTACACTGTTGTTTTAGTAGGTAGGTGCACGTTTTGTGGTTTTTGCTGTGCTATACACGCACTGCTTTGGCAATGTGCCATGCTTTTTGCACTTACTCGCCTATCCTGTTAAATCTTATTATAGTGTGCACTGACTTGACCATTGTATCAATTCACTCCATGGTAGAGATTGTCAAGATACTTAACAATAGTGTAATAATACACTGAACTGCTGCCGTCGTTGTATATCTGATTCTACGTGAAATTGAAAGTGCACACACACAACGGTCAGAGTGTAGCAAATAGTTGGTCAAGTAATTACTATCTCTCTACTCTCTTTTCTCAAAGCCGTATTATAAAGGGCAGTAACAATTTGAAAAAGGTGGCATGGAAAACCAGCAAGCAAATTTAAAGGTTTGCTTGGTTGCAGTTATACAATCTGTATATTATATATTGTCACCACTTTGTGTTTATATCATTCTTATAGTGCTATGAACATTGAATGATGTAAGTCATTGAATCTTCATTGTGATGTATGACCAGAAAATCATAGTAGCAAGAATATGTAAATATGTAACTGATAGTGTGACTGCCCTCTACAGCTGAGTTTTGAACAAAGATAGTACGAAGACAGCAAAGCTTAAAGGCCTGCTATAGATGGCTAGATTGGTCAGTTGATCACGTAGCTGCCCCTAAACTTCTTACCAGCTGTTTTGTAGGGGTTTTGTTATAGTCGATCAGTATTAGACTGAAAAATACTTCCAAAAAAATTGTAACAATATGATAAAATATATGATAGAAAAGACCAAATTTTCTCTTCATATTTACATGTAAGAGTATCGTATCTGTAGGTGCATTTTGCATACTTAGCTATGTCAATGTGCAGACACAACTTGCATTTACAGGAATATCTGTAATTAAAGAAGTTTATGTACATGACACTTATGTATCACCTTCGCCTCTTTGCATGTACATGTCATGCTGGCGTAACTATTGTACCCAAATATGGCAATGCATGAAGCATTCACTGTGAATGCTCCCCACCCAATCCACTTACCTTTCAGTTTATGTATCCCTTTAATTTTTGTTCCTTTTTTCCTTAAACCATAACACATTCCATGCATTGGGCTATGTGTAAGTATCCCCAGCTTGTCTTTGCTGCATGTGTTTTCCATTGATACACTGTAATTGTGTCAATTTCATTGTCTACCTTGTGTCAATCTGCTTACCAAAAATAATCTGTTTGTTTGCTGATTCTATCCCTTCAAAATATTTGTAGGGTTTGTAAGGGGAGTGTAAGATTGCATTGACTACGTTTTGTAACATACTTGTTATTGCATGTATGATGTAAATTACATCCCATTGGTAATGAACCATAAAAATGAGTCAGGGCTTACCCTAGAGAGATACCTGACTTGCATGCTGCTATGTGCATGTTCATGCCATGCTGGTGTACGTACATGTAGATTGCCAGACCTATGTATACACATTGCATTGTAAAGTAACGCCTCATACATCTTTACCTAAACATGCTTAATTATCCCACTTTTGACATTAATTTTGACTAGCGAAATTCTGACAGTTTCAATGTTTTGTCACGAAGTAAGTAAATTTTACTGACAGTTTGAAGTCTGTTGGATGAACAGAGGCTGGATAGCTGTAAAACTACCCATGGCCCAGCAATTGAACTTTTGATGCCAAGATAGACAAAACCACATAAGACCTAAATATGGTCATATTGGTCCAATAAATCACAAGGAGTAACTTACATTGAATGATGTGGAGGATGACCTGTAATCTGCCATTGATAAACTATAATCTGATCATTGTACACACAACAGGAAGCAGATGCAGGTTGATGCAAACCTGACACACACACTGATCATATGGGCAAAACACATTTCAACTTCAAGCACTGCATGTCTCAAAATAGCAAAACATCTCATTTACTAACACTAACATGTTGCATATATTTTGGTACAAAGGTTTGTCTGAATACATGTATATTCAAATTATCTCATTTTTTGCAGATATTTATCTTGAAACATAAAGTAAGTCAGTTCGACAATTTCTTTAATGACTTTCTCTTTTTCCTGCACATTTTGAAATGTCACCTCAACATACAGAATCTCCTGATGTAATTCTTGATGTCTTGAATGAAGATGTAAGTGAAGAGGATGAGGGACTATGCATTTTTGAAAATTCCACAAGGGGAGGCAGAACGAGAAAAAGAAGCCTGCTACCTCAGTTGCAAAGTGATGAAGATCCACAAACATTCCTCAATTTTGCCAGGTAAGGCAAGACTGTTGGTCTGTAAGTTACTGTTAATGATGAACTATTGTCTTCTGACGGAGAAAGCTGGAAATTTAATTCTAAATCCTTGTGTCAGATCACTTAACCCTTAAAACGCCATGCCCGTATATCCCTTTTCCTGCCAGACAGTAATAACTGTATCACTTCCCCATCAGCCAAGTCAGTAAAAAGCGGTATTGAGCCAAAACATGACGTATTTTCACCCACTTGGCTTGGTATGTTATAGCATCTTTTGTCCAAAGAAGATCAACTTTACAGTATTATGTTTTCAACAGCCTTCAAATGTACAGTATTATGTTAAAATACATCATATGGAATATGTTGTGTTTCATTAATTTTAACCATCTTGACCTGATGGTGAAATATGGACTTGGCAGGAAAAGGGATATATCTGTACACGCCCAACTCACGCTCAGCGCCACGCACGGATATATCCGTACACGGCCTGAGGTTCGCTAAGGCAAAGTTTGGAACTTGATTTCCCGCGTTTAAGAGGTCACCTGACAAATAAATCCATTCCTTACCCTTTGAACCCACTTCAGGTCCATATAAGGACTAACATAATGACATCATCTGATGTAGCTACGGCAGTTTCCAGTAATTTGAGCGACCTTTCGAGGAAATCGGTTCGACTATTTTCACCTTGAATATCTAATCGGATCTGGTCGCTGACTTCGCCGAAGTGAGAGACATTCTGAACGCATTTTTCTGCCGTACATCCTAAAGACGATGGTTTTGTGACAAGTTATTGGCATTTCTTTATAGAAATGACATATTTTGGTATTTTTTGAGGATATTTTCTGAGAAAATGAAGACTTTTTTTGATCGGTCGAACGTGATTTTGAAGTTTAACAGCGGCTCGAATGGTATCACCACGGAGCCTCTCTGAAAGCACAAGTTTGAGCATGTCAGTTCAGTTTTCTAGGCCGAAAACACTAATGATGAAGAAATTTGAAAGCATTTTCACTAAATCGTAATTTAATATGTGATTTTGGAGCAATCAGGTCTGTTTATGTCAAGTAAACTTTGGTATCGCGGCATTCTTCACGTGTATCGAGATGGCCAAGATGGCCGCCGATCACGGGTTTGTGTGTTCAAAACGTACAACACAGCACGTTCCGAACTGTTGATCTCGCGTCATATTCCTACGTCTAAAACATATTCTTTTATCGAAATATACCCTATATGTAATTATTTATATCATATCTATTGGTTTCTGTTCATTTACTGGCGAATTATGTTGCGTGCTCGGCAAAATACGTGATCAAACTTCCGTAAGTGTTCTCATTGACTGTCATGATTAACGGTGACCTCGCGATCGAACGTCAGGGCCGGTACAGTTATCGAAAGCGTTCAGAGGCAAATGTCATCCTTATTGTACCTTGAACTTATTTTATTTAGTTCTTGAACCGAATTTATTTTCTCAGAAGTTCAGGTTGTGCGTTTTTGTGGTGAAGTTTTTTGTCGTTTGCCAATCACAGGGTAGCTAATAATGTAGCTGAATACAGGCTCTGATTTGAATTGTCTTTTAAGATGGCAGCTTGTTCATGATATCAATCAAATTTGTTGTTTGTGTTTACTTGCAATGCCAAAATCTTTCAAACATATCCTCTCTAACTTTAATGGCAACATTCATTCCATAGCAACAACAACTGAATCTTATCTGATAGCAATCAGAATCCAAATAAATAAACAAAATCAAAGATTTTTCCTGGTTACATGGTTTCACCTTTCGATGCAGAAAAAAATACACAAACAAATAAATAAATAAAAAAAGACAAATGAATAAAAGATCTTGTTTACAAAATTCAATCATGTTGCTGATTAATATTGTTTTAACCTATATTTCACTTGTGTTATATGTTTTTGTGTAACTGTGTTGAAGGGTATGTGGTATTTGTATTATTGACAAATACCAACAATTGTTTGTTTGTTTATTATTTACATTTGATAAGTGCCCCTGCTGAAAATTTTCACCAAAATATGTGTCTTTTCATGACATTTAAGATGTGTAAAAGTTTGCAGATTTTTGGACTATAAGATCTATTTTTAGAGTCTTTTAATCATTTTCAATGCATTTTGAACCATAAATGTGCATTTTCAGCCCATTTTCCCACCCCTGATTTGCTAAACCAAACATGGAAAGACTTCTCGAAGCTTCTTCATTTCCTGATCTTGGAAATTTATACTGGTTTGGCTGGGCTTCCAGTCACAGGAAACACACTGTACCTGTCTAAAAGAAGTGTAACATGTCAAGTTCATCGGTTCAAAAAGTTCTTGGCATGGGAGGCGATATGGCATGAAAGTCTATGGTGTCTTAAGGGTTAAATTTTAAGACAAACCTGATTACTCTTGAACTACTGGTATGCCGTATTCTCCACAGCTTGGGCAAAGCAGAGTGGCGACCACTATAATTTTCATATTCTTTTATTCAGGGCTCCCCCTAAGTCACCAAAATGATTAGCCAACTGATTAGCCAAATCAAAAATCTTGTAGCCACTTTGAGCAACTTTTAGCCATTTATGATGTCAATTAAGCGTGGCAATTACAGCTTTCTCCGCATTCTGATAGTTCCTAATTTTACAAATCGATCTCCCTTAAAAATATTTGTTCAGTTTGTATTGAATAATCTGTGTTTTTATGACATTTCTAGGATAGAAATACTTTTTCATTTCAGATGGTAAACTTTTACCACCAGAAATAAAATAAGGTATCAATTGAATTCTAAAAATCTGGTAGCAAAGTGAAGTGTATATTACAACAGGTACAGAACATTTCTACGGCATTCATTTAGTGTTCACAGTATGATAGCTTGTCATAAGCTACAAGCCTCTAATGCGGCAAATTTATGCATTCTTCCATAACCAAAATGTTTCAGCCACAAGAATAAAAAAAATGGTGCAGGAGAAAGCATTTAGTAGCACACTGGCAGTGTAGATACAATTGGCCCCGGTGTTACTTGTATGTGACAGTTGTGATCAAGCAGGCTGAATAGCATTTTGAGTATTTTTCTTGAGACCAAAGGGTTTAGCCAAACACAACTCTTGTAAAACAAGACACAATGATATATGTTCATTTAAATTACTCACTGTTTGAGAGTATACATTGTTTTAATGATTATGATAACATTTTAACACAGATATATTTTCACTTGATATTTTGATATCATCAAGAAATGTCTAGTGATGTTTACTTCTACATCATTAAACTGGTCGAATCTGCAAAAATATTAAAATAATTCAGAATCACATTATTTCTTTTATAAGTTATAGCAGTTTGAAATAGACCGAATTAACAATTTTAATGAATTGTTGCTTTAATGATTACATGCAAAATTGCAATTCACAAATGTGATGATTTGACAATGGATATGCTTACTACAATTACTGTTGACAATATCCCTTTGCAATGACTCTTAATAAATTTAATTTAAAACTGACAGTCAAGCTGAATGCCATTTAACTATTGACCACCCTAGGTGGCTCTTTTGAACCATAATTGTACACTTAAGGGGTCTCATGCATGACGTCACATGATGAGATGACCTAGACTTGACCTTTCAGAAAACCTCAATTTTTCTCCTCTTCCTTTGCATTATTGCTCCGTTTGTGAAATTTCCCTTTTAAATTACGGTTTTTACTATCAAACTGAGTAGTTGCAGGCCAAATTTTGATTCTAGCAAAGTAGGTAAAACTTCTAGATAGACTGAAGGACGAACGGGACTCACGGAGGCAAAACAAAGCCTCTATGTACCGCAGACGGAACAGCAACAATGTCCGCTCAACGTACCAGGGAACTGTAACTTTGTAGAAAGGAGAGTAAACTGTTTCAATACATTGCAACTTTGTAGGAAGGAGGGTAAACTGTTTCGACATCTTACAACATTTTATTGTTAGCTGTATATTTTTGTTGAGGTGGCACCAGGGCAGGAAAAATTCATTAGCCACTATGTTCGCCAAACTTGAATTTTTGTAGCCATTTTTAACTTTCTTTCGCATTTGGCTAATTGGCGATCGGGTAGCGGGAGCCCTGTTTATTGTAAAATTTTAATTTGCTATGGTTATTAACAGATGAATAGACTACTAGAAAAACAGAAGGGTGGTCCATCCCTAAAATCCGCTTGTTGAGCACACTGATACACTGTCTATTTGCAACACCAACAGCAATACAGTGTACGTGTCACTGTTGTACTTAGCAAGTTTGTTTAATATGTGCATCTCTCATGTTTTATGTATGACCATCTTTAATATACTGTTCAGCTAGCAACACCAATCACTCTACCAAAAGTGTCCAGAATTTCAGTTATATGATCTACTATTATATTTATCTTTGAACTAATCCTAATTTTTCTATTCCACAGCATTGCCTTCCAGTCGCCGACGACACACCGCCCTCGCCTGCTGATTGGTGGTGAGGCAGGACTTGGTCAAAGTTCACATTTAGCTCCAGCAATACTTCATAGCTTAGAGAGGCTGCCAGTCCATTGTTTAGACCTCCCAGCATTGTTTGCAGTCAGTGCCAGAACTCCAGAAGAATCTTGTGCACAGGTTAGACTCAGTTTATTTCCCTTCTTGGCTTTGATCATTTTCATAACCATTTCAATAAGAAAATGCATGTCTTTTCCCCTGTAATTTTTTATTTTGGCTACACTCTATCCTGTGATTGAAATAGCTGTTATATTAATTTATTTGTAGGTATTCCGTGAAGCCAGGCGGACTGCACCATCCATTATTTACATGCCTCATATTGGACAATGGTGGAGTGCTATTAATGAGACTCTCAGGGCTACATTCTTAACACTACTACAAGATCTACCTCCATCTTCTCCAGTACTTCTACTTGCAACCAGTGAAACACACCACTCTGAATTGGAAACTCAGGTAGTTTATCTACATACACAGAGACACTGGCCTGTATCATTTAGACACTGAACAAGTTGAGCAGCTATTCATAAATATTGGCCAGCTATTTTACCATAAGAAAATCCTCTGTTCCATAAAGAGGGATATATACCCTACAAACTCTGTAACACCTCTGACCACTAATCACACACCATTTTTACTCACATTTGGTATACCAATGTGAGGTTATCGTATAAGCTGAATTGATTTGCATGTCTGTATATTTGTGGGTATGTGCGGATGTATGTCCGTCACACACAAAGGCTCCCATACTGCCAAAGCTACCGTCTCAGTATTTGGTGTACAGGTAGATGTAGGGGTTGAGATGTGAATTTGTTCAAATGAACACATCAGTGTCAAAAATGTGCAAATGAGGTAAGAAAAAGGGAATTTCTGCATGTGTGCAGGAGTGACAGGCAAACTCCACTTATCTTGAGTCATTTCCTGTCATTGTTTATGAACTGTTACATATTAACAGAACTGCCCAAACCATAGACAGTAGAGGGGAGGAAGACCGTCAGTAGAGGGGAGTTGTTTATGAACTGTTACATATTAACAGAACTCTCCAAACCGTAGACAGTAGAGGGGAGGAAGACCGTCAGTAGAGGGGAGGAAGAGCGTCTATGGTCAAACTAAGAGGGGCTAGCTGCCTTTCAGCTATGCATGTTGCTAAAGTTGACCTCCAGTACCTAAAATTTCAGACCTTAATTACTTTTGTCATTCTTGTTTTTCTGGTTTAAATATTTCTTGTTGTTTTTCTGGTTGTACTGTGCAGAAATCATTGTCATAACATCAACGTAGAATTTTCCTGCACTGAACAGATAGAAAGAACATTTATTGTATATACCAATTTTGATCAAATGTGAGCGACACCGTATAATTGCGGTATTTTCTGTCTATGTGAAAAACCTTTGATCAGGCAGCCAAGTTGTAGAAGCTGATGCAAATTAATAACAACAATACAAATTGCTACAAATTTCATGCGTCTTTGCAGAGTGTTCAATAGCTGCATGACATACCACAAGCGCTACCATAAAAAAAAACATTGTTTCAAAAATTTCAGTTTTGGTTTTATTTACACAATAATGTACAAAATCTTTGACCATAATGGATAAAAGACAACTTTGAACAACACAATGTAGGAGGTCAAATCAAGTACATTATGTGGTGCAAAGTTTGCTTAAGTCCACTATGGGCCAAGAGGAGTACATTATTGCTATTATTTTAAAATTTTTGGCAGTGTCAGGGAATTTTTTTGTGTAGAAAATATCTGGGGCCACAATATGATGTGACATAAACTAGTTACAAGAAAATTTTCATTTTGTCTTAAAAGGATCAGGTATATATTGCATTGAGACAGAAATGACTACACAATATGCCTGATGGTCAGCCAGACAAGATTTACTACACATACAAACAGTGTACTGAGTCAACTATCCAGGGTTATCATCTATGTGGCAGCAGTTGAATGTTTTGTGTTCTTATCAATCACATTTCAGGTACAATATTTATTTAATCCCATTGGAGGAGAAGTTATCCATGTAGCGCCACCAACGGATCAGGAGAGGAGAGACTTCTTTCATGATCTGATTATAAATCAAGCTGCTAAAGCTCCAGCCAAAAGGAAGAAAGCAGGTAATGGATACAGGTTTACTTTTCATAGATGAGAAGGTGATGTATCTGAAATCCAGTATATGATCAGTATCTTATCGAAGTCTTTCAACCAAACTTGTTACAACAGTGATTCAAATGCGTACATCTATGTATGTTCTACTCAAAAGTAGGATTAAGAGATTAAGAAAGTCATAGTCTGTCCAAATATAATGAAGTTTCTGGGATGCAATCAAGTGTAGTGTGTTCTGTTATTTCACTACTATTCTTACATGACGTGCAATCAAGGGCTTTTTGTTCAGTTTCCATAAATTTACGAAAACAGTGACGTTAGATCTTATTTTCTATTTGATATGCTTGAAATACGCACCTTTGTTTATCAATTTTTGTCTGATGATTTTCTGTGTATACATACACACAGCTGCAAGTTTTGTATGATTTTCTATGTGCACACACAGCTGCAAGACTGCTAGAGGAACTGCCTGTGGCACCACCACCTGAACCAAGGAAACTGAATGAAGCTGAACTGCAGAGACTTGAACAACAGGAGGAAGTGACAATGAGGGAGCTTAGACTCTTTCTCAGAAGTATCCTGACAAGGTTGGCATCGGATAAGAAATTCAAGATCTTTACCAGACCTGTTGACTTGGAAGAGGTAAGCTTATAAAGGCGTTCTCACTGATCTGTCATTAGTTATGTCAGTCTATTCATATGGTTACTTCAACAAGGATAGCTTTGAATCAGAGCTGAAGTTGTTGGAATGTTGTCTCAGGAGGTGATACAAATATATCATGATGCAAATATATCATGATGTTACGAGCCACTGTCAGTAGTGCGGTGTATTAGCAACTGTTGATACATGTATGTACGTTTATGATGTCCATTGTGTGCATCATGTATTACAACAGCTCTAATTCATGGAAATTCAATAAAACTTATTTCTGTGAGCAAACAAGTCTCCTCTCTATCAAAGTCCAAGGGTGAAATTTGTTCATCCCTGACACCTTTCAGTTCTCGCTCAATACAGGGAAAGATACTAAGGGTTGCCCGATTGCCCGGGGCAAGTGAAAGTCTCATTCAGGCAAGTGAAACGCCGATGCCCGACGGGACAAGTGAAGAAATCATTACCTAGATATCAAATCCATGAGATCGATTTTCTGATGTGGGAACACCGACTTACACAACAAATAATAATCATTTATGTCATTGTGTGAACCAGCATAAAGTTTTTCACAAAATTGCATGATCGTTTTCAATAAACAATACCATCGGTTAATTACCGTACGCTGGTTGAGCGTACGTCCACAAAGTTCCTTGCCCTCACAAGACAAGGTTATGGTGTCATGATGTCTGTACGATCAAAAAGACATACGGAGTTTTTGTGTTTTGTATGAATGTTTACAACTCTATAAAAATAAAATTAGGTAACGAAAATTAGCACCAAAAATAGTACTTTTACTAAAACATACTCTACAATGCAATGTTCAGTTCAGTGACTGGCATTCACGGGGGTCATTGCACAGGGGCTCATAAGTGGCTATTTAAGTCAATATTACAGCGTTTTTCTTTCTTTTTCAATGTTACAAATAAACCAGCTGAAGAGCACAACACTTGTGTAGCTGTCTTTTGTGTAGCTTGTATTGGCATGTATAGTGCGTCCTCGTAAATGTGACCTTTAGTTCCGTGACCTCTAGCCATGCCTACTTCCTGCCCTGCCCTCGCTATGCTTACTGGGCTTGTATTGGCATGTATAGTGCGTCCTCGTAAATGTGACCTTTAGTTCCTTGACCTCTAGCCATGCCTACTTCCTGCCCTGCCCTCGCTATGCTTACTGTACTAACAGTAAACACAGCGACGTCTGTACGCATGGCCAGTAGACAAGGCCAGAGGAATTGGCCAGAGGTCACGGAACTAAAGGTCGTATTTACATATGATCACATTCCCCATTGAGGGCGCACTATACATGCCAATACAAGCTACACAAAAGACAGCTACACAAATGATGTGCTCTTCAGCTGGTTTATTTGTAACATTGAAAAAGAAAGAAAACGCTGTAATATTGACTTAAATAGCCACTTATGAGCCCCTGTGGTCATTGTTGAAAGACTGCATGCAAAGATGACAGCATGCATGGTCACAAGCAAGCTTTGGTGTCAACGGGTCCAGAATTTTCAATGAACACTGACTTATTTCTCAGGTCAATGAGCCAAAAGTGACTTGTCCGTGGCAACCAACCTCTCTGTTTTGCGAATTTTCCCCATTCTAAAATGACTGTCAAGAAGCAATCGGACTGAATTTCACGTCGAGAAATTCAGCATGCATCACACAGTAAACTCGCTGATACCCTAAGTTGTTGATTAAAAGTTTACTTAATCTGCGCATGAGCATTAAAAAGACCACCTAGGTCATCAGAAAAACATGCATAGTGCAATGTAATGAAAACTTCATGGTGCCATGGTGGTGAGGGATGATATAGGCAGTGTAAAAACATGACAAAGAAGTACATTATTTTTCAGAAGCTTCAAAACAGGCTTTGTAACGTCTAAAGATTTTTTCTTTCTGTATAGTTCAGTTAAAACTGAAAAAATACCTTGAAGGTACAGTGGAAGTGGCTGTTATTATTTGTACATTATTATAGCCCTAAGAAAGTAAACATACAAGCATATTGAATATTATAATTGTTCATGAATATTAATGAACATGAATATTAATGAGCTGTCCAGCAATAGTGAGAGAGTGACTGACATTTTTCACTACATCATGAAGTTTGATGAATAACATGATAAAGGTTTTGAAATAAAGTGTGTGAAATAAAAAGTCACTGATTTCGCTTTTCGAACCACATAATTTTACTGGGCAAGTGATTTTCCCATTCGGGCAAGTGAACTTAACCCCCCACTTGCCCGAAGGGCAAGTGGATAAAAAATAAGCGTCTTTCCCTGCAATATGGTAGTATGCTTTGAAAAGGACTTCATAACTAGTAATTGTTCCATCATACAGTTATTCATGTTACTGTTTCAGACTTAACTCTGTCATGAACTTTTACCAACCCTGAAAAACAAAAACTTTTATTAAACTTTGGATGTGATATTGCATTTCTATCAGGTTCCAGACTATCTAGATGTTATAAAGACTCCTATGGACATGTCAACTATGATGAGAAAGATAGACACCCACCACTACAGAAATGTCAAAGATTTTCTCAACGACATCAAATTGATTTGTAGCAATGCTCTGGAATATAACCCAGATAGGGATCCGTCCGGTAAGTATGAATGTAATGTGTCCTCCTCCAACAATAAATAGACCTGAGTAGTTTGCAAACTTTGTTCTTGTAGATAGTTCTGTAGTTGTATACTTGTGTGAGTGTACATCGATGTATAGAGAGTGTTGGAAAGTTAATTTCTTGTTCCACAATTTTCACTAGTTGCGGTAGTATGGGCCTGTAACATATAAACTTTTGATTGCCACAAAAATGTGACAATGAAACTTTTATTGACTTCAAGAGCTTCAAAATCAGACCCCACAAGCGGGAGATCAGAAAAGTATTGTAAAAATCTGTGAGTTCAAATATCTGTCCGTAAGGCACATTCTACCTTAATTGGTTGATGTTGTACTTGAAATTTTAACTTTAGATGCAATCATGTCACTTGTACTTGTTTACTGCAACTCCATTGTAGACTGATATCGTATTTTTCAATGAGGATGACTTCAGTTGCTTTTTAGTGATTCTGGGTGACACTACCCTGTGTCACATTCACTCCACTCATCACATTCACCCAATTCACACGTTTCATATGAAAACAGAACACAAATCATCAGGTTTACCCTACTCACACACTCACAAATCACAGACTTGAACCAAGTCTATGTTCAGAGTTACACTGTACTTGAGTTGACAATTTTCAAATCCAAATGGGAAGTGGCATGGATACATTTACTTTTCTATTTTGTTCATCTTCCATATTGTAGATAAGATAATTCGACACCGTGCCTGTGAACTTAGTGATGTTGCCCATGCAATAGTGGATAGTGAATTAGACCCTGAGTTTGAAAAGATGTGTATTGATATAATGGATTCAAAGAAGAGAAGAGGTAAGCAAATAGACTTAAGTAAATTCTGATTTGTCTTTCTGTACCTCACTGTGTCACAAGTGTGGTTTTCTCTTCTGCATACTACTCTTTAAAGGGATTGCTGAAAAACCTTAGTCAACACTTGCCTTTATGCAGGTCAGCAGCACTCGTTCATCTGCTCTATTTATTTCAACTTACAGGCAATGTACCAAACGAATATTACCTAGGCATCATAACTTTTTATGAATACTTCATCTCAATGAAAAATTACATTTATGAACAAAAAAGTGAAAACAATCATCAAAGTTACAGCGACTAGCCCTTTAACCCTTACACCCCCAGTTCCCTGTATACAGGTCCAACTTTACCATAGAAAACAATGGATTTGGGACAAACCATGGTGGTGAAAGGGTTAAAAGATGCCAGAGACAAATTAATAGAGATACCGGTTAGAGAAAGATACATTGTCCTGGGTATGTGTCTGCACATATACACCTACATTGTACATCTTGCATAGATACCTTTGCTTCTGCAAATACAGTTGGCATTCTGTAATTTCAGTTTCCCTGTAAGGTTGCTGATAACCTGTACATCATCCAGAGTTAGTAAGGACATGCATGCAACTACAGTATGTAACTCATTTTGATTTGTTACAAGAAAGACATGTTCTATGAAAAAAAAATCGGTGTTTGACATGTACACACTGGCTGTTATCTTTTACAGGAGAAGAACCATCTAAGACTGCCCCTGCCTTTTACCATGTAAAGCCAGTTGAAAGACAAGGAGGACCAAGTCAATCCTCTTCAACAGGTGCCTTGACATCGTATTATTCATCAAGGCTGAACAAGAAAACCCAAGGAGGAGATACACAGTTGACTCCCGATGGCATGCTGAATGACAGCACCGACTACATTTACTACACATCCGCTCAGAAACCAAAGAAACCTAAGAGAAGAAAAACCAAGTGGTCTATGGGGTTTGTCTCAAAAAAGAAAAAGCGAAAAATCATACCGAAGTCTGATGAGGGAACAGAAACTGAAGTGTGCGAGCAGGAGGAAGGGACGGAAAATGACAGGAATGGGAATGAGGATACAGAGGAACTGGAAGAGAAAGACACTGCCCATGAACATGAACAACAGGCTGTGAGTCAGGGTAAACAGTGGACAAGGAAGAGAAGACGTGCATCATCATGGTCAAGGGGCTACGTTACAAAGTACAAGTCACGGAAAGCAAAGGAGAAGAAAACAAACAATGACACAGGGAAGGATGGAGGCTGTCAGGAAACAGATGAGTTGAATTATCATGCTGATGGAGAAGTATTAAATATTTCTATTGAAGAGGAGGGGGATGATAATAATGGACAGGAAAGTAGAGACAATGATGAGGTATTGAATTGTGATAGAGGTAGTGATAATGAAAGTGTTAAAAGTGGCAGGGTGGCAAGACTTCCACGAATACCGCCCCCATCAGACAGAAAACTATCAGTGGGGGAATCAAGCACTGAAAACAGCAGTGAAACATTGCCAGAGCAGGGTGAAAGATCAGTGTGTCAGGGGTCAGTGGAGCAGGGTGGCTGTGCGAAGACGACAGAGGAAAATGCTGAGGAAAACACACAAGGGAAGGAAACTTCAAAATCACCTGGTGAGAACCAAGAAAAGGTTGATGGATGCCAACAGGGTGAGGTGAGTTAGCCCTACCTTTTCTTTTGTCTTGTCATGTTGGTAGATAATTAATAACAACACTTTTTTGAAGAGTTCAGGTTCTCATGATTACAGAAAATGTCTGCTGATTATTTTACTGAGTTGCATTCTCATGAAATTTGAAATTTTCTTTGGGGAAAATTCACACTTTGATAACATGTCAGTTGAACGAAATAATAACAAAATCCATACATGCTCCCTTTTTATGCAATAATATTTCAGAACAGAATACAGAAGTAGGTGTATGTTTTGTACGAGGAGCAATTCACGACAATGTAACGAGCAGTTGCAATTGTAACCATTTACAAATGCATAAACATAACAAATTATCATACATAACAGTGCTGTGTACTTTTTGCTCACAGATCTGACTTATGGATAGATACACTTGCTTTCCATATCAAAGTGTTTGCATGAAATCCTTATATCAGCCTTTGAAAGTAAGAACTAGTGTTCAGTCAAAACAACCTAGACCATGTAAGAGGCTGTGAGAAACCACTATTAAACACAGTTTTTACCATGTTTGTTTGTAGGCTTCAAATGACACAATATATTTGAGTAATTTGGCTGAAAATGCCAGTGCTACCGAAGGGAAGGAGAAGACTGCCAACCAAGAAAACGATAAAGATGACAAAGGTGTGTGTTCACAGACTACAACAATGCCAAAAATGTGGTCATTGTTGTTGGGTTTTCTGTATTTTCAAAGATATGTGACTGATAAGAGACTTCCTGTTACCCCATATTTTAATAATATGATGCATCTGCTTGCAGATAGCCTTTACCTTGACACAGAGTACTTTGTCAAACCGGAGTCCACATGTAAATTCAAATAAGTACATGTTTTATTGATGGACTGGCCATCAGCCTTCTCATGATGTGTGTTGTGATGTGTGAAGGAGTTAAAGAAAGGTGTATTGATACATGAAACAAAGATAGAAAATAGAAAATACATGTATATATGCATTGACCGAACATCTATCCAACACTGACTTCAAATATGTACCGCTACCTTACAAAAAATATAATTTCTAATCATATTACATAAATTGATTTTTCAGTTGAGACACCACCTATACGGATGACAAGGTCAAGGTCAGCAAATGCACAAGCGTTGAGAGCTTTTCAAATACTTGAAGAACCTATCCCAGCACTTGTGGTTGATCATGAGAAATTGAAGGTAAGAATGCCCTCATTGTGCCTGCTCTGTCCACTTAAAATGGATTCTGTGACTTTGAGCAAGAATTTTCCTCTTAGCCATGTGTATATCAGTGCCAAATTTTGCGGGGGGCACATGGAAAAATTTTAGCAGTACATCAGTGCATGTCATGTTTGCACTGAGAACACACTTGAACACTTCCATTTGTTTAGGGGAAGACAGCCTATGTGTACAAATCAATGATTTCAAACATGTTTTGTTGCGCATTTGAAACCCAAAGTACAGCAGAAAAAAACAATAGTGTGTCTCACTTATCAGTCTCACATCAAGTTACCATGATATCTCACACAATTAAAGCTTTGTTTTACTACCTGAAGTAGGTGGGATAATTTCAGAATGTTCTGAAATAAATTCTGCACTTTGATGACATTAGGGTTTGACGAAAGCGCTGTAAAATATTCACTTTTAAGTTTCTTGAGAATTGCAATGACATGAGACCTAATTCCCAGTACCTGTCTTTGATAACTTACTGTATTTACTTTGACAGAACTTGTTAGAGTATACAGTGGAAATCACCAAGAATTTCAACATTGAAAACTTGGAAAGACTTCACTCAGCCTTGAGCCAGTGTGTATATAGTCATCGTAGGAATTATGATAAAACACAGCTGATAGAGGTGAGTTTGATGTGACAAAAAATAGAAATCTTTATTAAGAACTGTAAATCCGAATGTGTTACTTTCCTATGTGTTACATTCTTGGCCATTTTCAGACTAAAGCCTTTATTTTGTGAAAGGGCACGTTGGTGAATACTATCAGTAATGAATTCTGACATCCCCTTTCCACCATTTGATGCCAAAAGGGAGAGACAGTTTGACTCCCCATTTTATCTTTAAACCTTTTTTTTTTTTGTTTCAGCAAATGTTTTCCAGAGTTGAGGCATTTAGCAGGCTCTGAAGCTGGTCAGGACATTGGAAGAAGAAAAATTATTGCCAAGAAGGGTTTGATCTGTGGTAAAACAGTGTCAACAATACACAATTTATGGCAGAAACAGGCTAGATATTTCATTTCCATACCCAGTGTACAGACATTTTTTATCAGAAATACTTATCCCTTCCACTGTGTATTGCTCACCAGTAGAGAAGGTCAGTCCTTTAATTTCAGGGACATGTTATTTGGATTGGACTGACCTGATAAAGTGTGATGAAATCCGTATTTATTTCCTTGTGTGCGCATGTATGTGTGTGTGTTCGGATTCCTGTACAAATAGCAATGTATTGAGATGCTTTCCCAGATATATGCACATCCTACGGGATTTTTTAGCAAAATATTTAAATGATGGGTCATGTTTCAATCATTGTGTTCTTCACAGCTGTAATATGCTGATATTTTTCAGGGGGAGATGTTTTCAACATTTGTACACTTTGAAATAGTTATGATTACTAATGGTGTTAAGATTCCCAAGTTTTCATTGTCTTCATAAATTAGAAACAATAGTTTGTTTAATCACCATTGAAAATCAAAACAGGTCAATTGGTGTATATTGACAGTGGAACTGCTATGTTACCACCTCCAGGTATCGGTCAATTTACGTCTCTCCAATTTTAAATAATCTCCCGGTCAGAAAAGTCATGTCGTTTCTGTCATATTTTTGTCAGAAAGCTGAGTTGTTGCATCCAAAGTCTAGTCCAAGCATATTTGATAGCAATGATTGCCTTGATGTTTTTTTTTTACAAAAAACACAAAAATATAAATACTAAGGAGAGAAACTGGACAATCTAGTCAAAGCTCATCAGTACAATACAAAATCAGGGAATTGTTATTTTCAAACAGGACCAAATGAAACCTTGTCAGGAGTTGTAAAGATGTAACGTGATGCATTTGTAACTCAACATCAACATATGCATTGTTTTCTACATGTCTTGGCAGTAATATCAAAGTTGCAACATTCACATCAAATTAATGAAGCACAAATTTTTATGCACTGTATTATTTCCTATCCTTCAAAACTACTTCCATCTGTTAACTTGTCAGTAAATATTTCCCGTTGATAGTTTAATAAAGGCTAGCGTTGGCCACTTATGACAGAACCATAATACATCACAATTCAGTATGCAAGTGGCTTGTAGACACCAATATTAATCAACTTAAAACCCAGTTAAACAATGTAACCACAGCTGTAGCTACCAATTTGTACCAGAACAGTGTTGCCACTCGCCATTCTCAGGGAATTGTAATAAAATGCCACTCTGGTAGCCAGCCGTTCGAACAGTTTTAACAATGCAAGGATTTCACTGTATATGTTTCTTACTGAAGACTACATAACATGAAACCTTCAGTGTTCACAATATGCCTCTAGACCAGGAAATATAATTAAATTGTTCCTCAGAATCTTCGCTTTTACTTACACCAGTTTGGAATTTATTTTGAAATTGCACAACATAATTGTGAGACCAGCGTGTAAAATGTGTTGGAAAGTGGTAAAGAGATTAAAACATGGATCAAAGTAAAATAAAAAGGCACAAATGTTAAATCCCACTCTAAGGATATTGAAAAGACCATTCTGTAATTGTTCTCTTTTTTATAGGACATTTTTGTTGTACATATTTTTATACTGTTTTTTTTCTTATTCTTGGATTGTTTGAAAAGGCTCAGAATTTGTTCTGTCAAGATTGCCTGTATTTGTAATGCCTTTTATTGTACAGTTTCAGTTTGTGAAATCTGGACACCAAGTCACTAGTAATAATGTATCTGGTGGGAGATTTTTCTGGCCAGTAAAAAAATTGAAAAATTCACTCACCGTGTCTGTGGCATTGCCAAAAATAATCCAAGGAAAAGTAATTTTGTTTTCTCTGTTCTTACGTACAGTATTATAAGGTTATTCCCAAAATACCGGGATTTATGTCCGAGTACTCGTGCAGCGGAGGTATTGTCCTAGACGCGTAGCGTCGAGGACAATACCGTAGCGTACGATGTACGAGGACATAAATCCCGGTATTTTGTGAATAACCTTATTATTATACACCTTTTTAGTCCAACTTTACTTGAAAAAAGTCGAAATTTAGGCGTTTTTGGATGCTTCTGCACTGAGTGATCCCGAGCAGACTTGGAACGCGTTCAGCGCGTCCGCTAAGCGCACAGAACGAAATTTCAACCCGCGCTGTACGCAGTGCGCGTGGTAGAAATTTTACGTCAGCAGCATAATTTCACTCAAATTCACCGGTTTTGGACTGACCATGATTTGCTTTGTGAAGTACTGAATGTTAAGAAGTATTAATTGTTGTAAAAATGTAAAATATTCTCTTCTTTTTCCTCACGTTGACGTAAAGGTGTTTTGAGGTCAAAGGTCAAATAGCGTCCAATAACACCTGAAGTTATTGTACTCCGCGTCAAAGTTATTGGACTCCGCGTCCTCTGATACCGAAACTTACTGTACGACGAAACTCCATAGGTTACAGACCTAGGTGTATAATAATGTCCCTTATTTTACAGCATCTGCAAACTTGTCATATTCACCCCTCTAAGTGATGAAGGCAGTGTGGAACACTTTGCAATTAATTCTAGTTTATCACTCAGGTATGAAATCTGTTTCAAAGGAACTTCATAAAACAGTAAAGTAAAACATGCAACTAATGTATTTGGGGGACGGGGGGGCAGGACATCTGAAGATTCACCTCAACATTGCCATCAATTTGTACTAGCAAGTATTCTCACTGATCAAGGATTGCGTGATGTGCTGTTATCCCAGTGTTGGTTGAATTCATCACTTCTCCGGCAGTGTTTGTCAGTCATTTATGCAAATCACACAATATTTCACACCTTGGACCAAATCTCTGAACAATGCGGCTGATAAGAGCCAGGTGTTTATGCTACAGATTTTGAAACAATGTCTCATTTCTAGGAAATGAATTCGTTTCCTGTCAGTTGTAACTCAATAAACATGTATTGATTGCAGTGCCAT
Organism: Ptychodera flava; assembly: GCF_041260155.1. Classification (NCBI taxonomy): domain Eukaryota; kingdom Metazoa; phylum Hemichordata; class Enteropneusta; family Ptychoderidae; genus Ptychodera; species Ptychodera flava. The sequence continues at coordinate 6,342,880 of NC_091932.1, read as the reverse complement.
TAATCAAGAATTTGACTAGGAACAGTTAGTGTTTTTAAAGGGATGGTTTACACACATGTTGGTTCTTTTCACTGTTGAAAAGAAAACAATCTACTTATAAACCTTTAACCATTGACAATAACATCCAACTGTTACAGACATTGTGTTTCTGTATATTAAAATAATACAAGAGTTAAAAAAACATGAACAGAGTTTGATGCAATCGTTACAGACATTGTATTTCTTTATATAGAAATAATACGAGAGTTCAATAAAAACATGAACAGAGTTTTGATGTTAATCATTAAATTTATGAAAAAACCATATAGAAAATGTGTATACACACATGGTTATGATGTGAAGATTTCAATGTGATGACCATGTGGGCTTTCTCTTATGAATACTGCTGAAGATCAGGAGTAAAAGAGGAAGTAAATGTCACATTGATATGGTTATAAGGTCTCACATTTTAGGATTGAAATACTTCAAAATAAACCTTCACCCTAAAGTTGAACTTAGCAAATCAGTTTAACTTATGGTATTGTCAGTGGTTTAAAGTTATTAATAGATAATTTTCCTTTCTGCCTTCAAGAGAACCCACAATGTATATAAACAACTTCCACTTCAAGGAACACTGATTGTACTGGGCTGATTGATGGTATTTTGTAATATTTCATTCATAGACACTGGATTTCAACACTGTCGTCTCCCGCCCAAGAAAAAAGAAAAATTGATTTGTATCTGATAGACAAAACTAAGATATCGCATCACTATGCAAAATGTCAAAGACCAGAAACCAGTCTCCTTTATGTTAATGGAACCTCAAAATTCAACTTCCAAACAGTGACATGTATACTTAGTTATTGCCTGTATGCATTTCTGTTTGCTGCTCCAAGGACTTACTGGTATGTGTAACCAAGATTGCTCACCACATAATGAATGCAAATCAGGATGAGGGTGGTATATAAACTCACTGTTTATCCTGTCAAACCATACCATGCTCCAAGATTACTACAAGGACTCAAACCTTTTTTTCAAGAAGGCATATCTCAAAGCAGTTGATACCAACTTATTAAGTTCAAGATGATTTGTAGTTTTCATAACAATGTGTACCTCATCAACAAGACAGTTTTTCTGACAGTATCTCACAAAAGTTACCTACTGCAAATCTAGAGAACTACATGTGTTACAATAAATCCCCTAAATATAGATAGGCCATGTTGTAATAATCTGAATACAAAGAACTTTGCAGGGTTGTCTAAATGAACTTCAAACATACATAGATACATACATACATGCAAGGGTGGCGTTTTACTTCTTTTCAGTAACTGTACCTCCAAAGATGTTGCCATAACGTTCTATGTACTTAAACTACATACCTAACAGATATTTCATTTGGTATGTTCAAACAGGATTGGTTGTAACTATCATTGTCCAAATCATTACTCTACCATCATTCATTGGTCACCAAAGGCTAAATGCGTCATTGTTACATCCAACAGTATGCATTTACATCCTAGCCTGTGTTTAGTCCGTCTAAATTGGTTTTGTTATCATTAGGAGTTCCAAGCCTTGTTAGTCATTTTATGAAATAGTCCCATACACAATGAAGAACTGTATGTCCGTTGTGTTAGACCATGGCAACTTTTTGACGAATAATGTGAAGTTTTACTGTAGTTTTGAAATCTGTGTATGCCTTTCACAATAATTCTTTATTTTCCACATTCCTCACTTGATTAAAAGATCCCACAACCATTTCATGTATGTGTATGTAGAAGACACTCTGAAAGATTTGTATATGTGCGTCTGAAAGCACAGACCATTTTCAGTGAATGAGCAATATTTGAGTTCCACTGAAGGAGCATGATCTCAGACACTCATAAAATGCTGTGTATGGCTGGTTAGGCCTGTACATACGAACAATCTAATAAAAGGCAAATGCATGCACGGGAGCTGTTTGCTTTAATTGAATGTTATATGTGAATAACGTAAACACTGTGGTCTTCCATCCTCCAGATGTTCCAATCACATCAACTAATAATATTTCTGCATCTGTTGTAGATGACTATCTCCACAGTGTAGTGTTTATAATTTTATTTTGTTAGAAAGCAACTTGGATAGAGAAACATGAATTGGTTAAGCCTTCAATGTCTCTGTTTTCTATTTGTTTGGGGCAAGCAAGCACTTGTATAGTTTTCAAGATTTTGTAATTTTCATGTGTTTCATAGAAGGATGAAATACTGTGACATCTAGATAGCTGGATTTTTATGCTTATTTGCTTACTATTGAACACAGCATGTATAGTCTATTTTAGTTTTACTTTCTGCAACTTTTTGTTTATTGTTTATTTAGACCATTATGGCAGTTACTTATTAACACCAGCTATGCGTGTTGACCCATGTTGCAGGATTACAGCCCTTTGCAAGTTTGCAATACAAAGCTACTGATTAGACCAAACTGTTGAATTAGCTGCAAAGATCAGTTTGAATGTGCCTCTCTTAACCCAAGAGGGACTTCAAAATTCATCAAACTCAGAAGTACATTATAAATTATTGCCACATGCAGATTCTAAGTTGATTATTGTCAAATATGAAGGTCATTATGCAAGTCTTTCTGAGTTTACTTTTATACTTCACATTAAAGAGAATTGGGTCACATATATCCATGGTAACCAATGACTGATCACTTTGGTAGCCACCCAAAAACAAGTGTGCCCCCTATATTCCACATTGACGGAATACCTTTGTAGCACAGACAACACTGATGGTTTTATCAGTAGCTTCATCAGCCCAATTCTTCATTTGCTGTTTTACAGGTCTTTGCCACCTGCAGATGTTGCAGATGACAAGTGCAGTGTTCTCGCCAGGATTTTCTGGTAGAGTGGTGGGTAATTTGCATAACAATAAATGTGATTTTTATGGTAATGAGTTTCTATTGTTTTGGAGGCCACCACTGTATAAATGCTTTGGGGAGAACATTGAAGTGGTACTCTATCATTGTCCATGGTTAGGTGCAAGTACTGAAAGAAAAAAAAGAATTGCTTTTTTTGGTTTATTTCGATCTCACTTCTGTACATTTGTAAATGTCATTGGGTGCCATCAGAATAAAGGAGAATAAAGCACTTTAACCATAGAACAGCTATACTCGTAGAGATGTAGGCAAGTAGTCCAGTTTATAGCAACCATATTAACCCTATTACTAACAGAATTTGTGTTACATCTGTGTGCTCAAGCATGGAGGTAGAGACTACTACTACCTCCATGGCTCAAGTGACTGGAATAAAAGACAAAATACCTGCCATAGTTTGACATTATACCGTTTATCACAGCAATGCATTGTTCTCTTTGCTCTCTGTGTGTTATCACCATTCTTTCAGTAGTGATTTTTCATGTAAATATATGAAGGAACTTTCGTGTAAAGTTTTTACCGGTAACCAAACCAATCATTGCAGTCATAACAGACTGGCCAGGTTGTCACTTTTGTCATATTATGTTTTGAAGCAAGGAGTACACTGATCTATTTACTTTTGTACTGAATATTTCTCTGAAAGTGTCGAAATTTTAGACTTTGGTGACTAAATAAACTTTGTGGATATATCTCATACATTCCAGACTATAGTCGCATTTCCTCCTAGTCAAGGAACCCAAAGTCCTGTATTCTGTGCCACTACATAGTAATATGAGCTATGGTTGTGTCATCTACTATTTGGCCTCTTGTGTGCTACGTCAATGAAATATGGCGACATTATTATGGTCAGTGTTGCATGTAGTGTGGTAGCGGCACCTGCATATGCAGAAAGTTGTTTTATTCAAAAAGCTTGTCTTTCTCAAATTTCATACAGTGAACGATGTAATTCTTTTACAGATCCTTGCTGTGTATTGATAAAACGCTTTTCTGTTTTCTTGTTTAATATTTAAAAGAAAGCGTGTTTGGTAAGGAACCTGTTGAACAGGTCTCAAGCCATATTTAAGGGGATGCTCGTGGCTTTTTTGTCTTAATTTGTAGAGTGTTTACCGATAAAGTACATTATCAATATTTGAATAGCATTCCGCAAGTTTCAAAATTTGCCAAGCTCTCACCTGGAAGTTAGGGAAGGGCACTCATCTGGAAGTGAAGGAAAAATCAGAGACAGTGGCAGTGTCTAGAATTCAATGAAATGTTTTGATTTTTCTTATCATTTGGAGAATTTCATATGTCATACCACCCTGGCTCCCAAAATCTGGGGTTAAGGTGTTTGTTTGATCAACAGGCTTCGTTTTTCCTGAAAACATCCAACTTCAATAAATTTGCTGGTCATTCTGATCAGTTGAAATGATGGATTTAGCCGTGACCCAACCATCTAAAACTGAAAGATCCGTCGCTCGAGGGCGCTCGCTACGCTCCCCTCCACTCTTATGAGGCGGGAGTGGCGTGTAGAGAGCGTCCCTGAGCGACGGCTCTTTCAGTCTACCATCTTAGCAACGTGAATCGAAACTAGGGGAGGGATTATTTTCCTTTTTCAATAACGATAACCGCATTTTTCTCCGATACTGAGAGCAAATGAAGTATGAGACTGAACTAAGGAATAGACTTTTGGAGTTCCAATGTTATTGCTGATATCTCCATCACAAGCTACTTGACAAAAGTTTGCGCCTAACTAGCTGGCTTCTTTACGATCACGTGAACATAAATATTCTCTTTGCATAGCAATGACCGTTGGGAGATCAGTGCAACGTGCTCAAGACTCGCTCCCCACCACAGTGACCCCCTTCCTCGTGTTCATTAATAAACCGAAGTTAATATAATATGAACCTAATTTTCACCCAACAGCTGTCGTCTTTTTCGGCAGTAAATACCATGTGAACAGAAAATAGCACATTTGATATGAGTAGCCTATGCATAACTTAAGCACTCATATGGGACAGCGACAGGTGTACACCCTGACGTCACGGTCGTAAAGTTAAGAGAAGACTCCAACTTCGGTCTGCTTGTTGTGGTAAGTGAGCATATCATATTCATATGAGATGATGATTACATTCAGTATATTGCATTGAACATGACGTGCATTATAGAACACTTGTAACTGTGTAAAGATTGTCAATGAGGGCAGAAAAAAACTATATATTGATGTATAATAGGAATAACGCCCTGCTTCGCGGGTGGGTGACACTTCGCTCAACATGGCTCTCGCAGAGGTGCTGGTATCATTGATCCTGCACCATACCAAAACCTTGCACGAACATTGCCACTAACTATAATACGACGGATTTTCTGGTGTGAGAGACGTTACAATGTTCGAGTATTTGCCGGCATTTATCTTGGGCGGCGCCTGCCTGGCATGCGGATATAATATGTGATATGGCCATCTGCATTTATGATTGTTCATAAAAAAACAAACAAACAAACAAAAAAAAACATTATCTGTAGACTTGCTCAAGGTCTCTTGACCAAGGCAATGCCTTTATATCTTTAAAAACCTTGAAGCACCAGCTCAGTAGACAGTCCACAGATGAACTTGGATAAAGATTTGATCCAATTATCGCGACTATACCTTTGGTAGGTCATAAACCTTACGCAGTAAAACCTGTGTGTTTTAACTTTTATTGTGCAATTGTCCAGCTAGACAACCGAGACTGAATTTAGACCAAGTTTAATGAAATTAACCTCGGTTGAATCACTTCTCTGAATATTGTTGGAGAAACATTTTGCAAAACGTGGTAGAATCAGCCGAATAGTTTCCCTGATGTCGTTAAATCACTTGGGGGATACTTTTGCAGAAACAATATTTAAGGGTATTTCCTCTGCTATGACATAAACTTTGCTTATTAGCATTCAGTGTCATTAAATGATGCCATGACAACGAGAAGTATATGCCTGATAAAACTAATCAAGATAGTTGACGTCTAATCAGGGCGACCTCATGCCATAACATAGCTTCACAACTTCCGTTAAAATGCATATTTGAACAAAACATCTCCGATTATGAAATAACCTGCATTAAACATATTTGTAATGTGTGTTCCTTTACACTATCTCAGAGTCCCTCTTTGACCAGGTTTGCTTTCACGACACGAAAGAGAAGAAATACGTTTACAGCAGTCTTTTTAGTTTTTGGCGGGAAATAATGTCTAACAATCCAAACTATCTCACGTGTGTCATTTTACTGTGGATGCCTAGCCGGTGAACATTGAATCTATGGCATGGTCCATGAAATCCCAGTATAGTCCATTCTTTATTTGAATGACATTTTTGGCAATTTTAAGTGTGGCTAATTAGGCCTAGGCTTAGCAGACGATCTGCAATTAAGATAATGCGTATAGTATTTAAGATTAAATGTTTAAGATAATAGGTAGATAATACGTAGATTAGGCGCAAAAGAATCAAACGCATCAGATAATAGACGCAACACAGTGACAAAACTTCGCGTGTTATCAAAGAGGAGAGCAAGACACCAATGGTTGGTAGTATAAATATTTAGTAGCAATACATATCATAGTCAAATGTATTAAACTGAATAAACCATAGGAAAATAGATGATTGATTATTGATATTAATGTACTTGATTAGACTAGGGTGGTTGCAAGTGCATGTGTGTGCAAGAAAATTGATCTTTGAATTTCACTGAAATGTTGATTCACTATACATTGTAGTCTATGAGGAAACTATGAATATATTTTTACGATAAAACCTACCTGAATCTGGGCTTTTATAACTTTTTGACAATTGTTTTTAATGAATGTGATTAGTATAGGGTGTTTGAAAGAGCAGATGTGAACAACAAATATGGTATTGGAATTTCACTCAAGTGATAATTTGTAAAGGTTAAACGTATTCTTTGAAAGTTCAAATGTCAAATGAAAAATTACATGTCAGTTAAGATATTATTGATACGGACTGTGACACGCAGGGGGAGAGTCACTGTTTTTGCCCCCCTCCCTCTCTGTGTAATTTCTGTCCAGCCCGGGTACAGGCTTTAATTATTTCAGAAGTCAGAAGTCATGCCACATGGTACTTCAAAATGTCAACTCCAGCCTATATGGCCTAAGGTGCAGAGGATTAATCAATTAAAGCAGATGAAATATTAAGGGGTTACATTTTACAATTGATGAATGCAGAATGGGAGGGGTCAAAAGTTAGAAATTCAATTTGGAGGGGGTCGTTGTTGCATTGCCTTTGTAGCTTAAGTTCCACCGACCCCCGTAAAAAACGAATGCTCCCGAAGAGCGGACAACACGACTGTATACCTACTCCCTATTTTACGGACAGTACCCGCTACCATAAGCCAAGTTACTTGCCACTTAAATCTATAAATAAAAATTTCAGACTCGTTTGCCCACACTTATCCGCATAAGGCGTATTTGACAGGGTTTATAACATTGATGCACACAATTTGAAGACAGTTTATAGTTACAATGACCTAGGCGTGACACTAGACATCACAAGTTAATTTTTTCAAGTCATATTGTTTCCATTATCACTGATGCTCATAGACTACTTAGCATGGCATGCTAAAAAGGTTTGGCAAAAGGTTGTCAATGGATGCATTGCTCACGGTTTACAAAACGTTCGTTGGAACTAAATTTGAATATGCCTCAGTTATTGGTACAGTATTGACAAAGTGTATTCAGACAAGCGAGAAGCTGTTCAGTGTAACTTTATTAAATATTTGTGTTATCTTGTAAAAGTAAGATTTGATGATCATTCATATGATGATCTGTGCGTGAAATTTAATGTGCCAAAACTGTCTAAGCTGCTTTTACACACATTAATTAACGCTTTTTTGATTGCCATCCCACTTTCAATTTACACATTCCCGGGCGATCAACTAGACAGAAAAGGACATTTCATGAGCCTGGTGGTAGAGTTAAATTTACTAGCAGTTCACTTTTTTATCGCATTCCAAGGCTATATAGTAGTTTTTGTCAATGTCTGGTCTGCAAGTTTTTAATATTTCTGCTTCGACTTTTTAAAGAAAAACTAAAAGCGTTTTTTTTATTATTTTATGCTATGTCCGGGTTGTGCTTTATTTGTTTTGACTGGCTTTCTTGTCCTGTAACGACATTTTATATGTCTTTACTAAAATTCTCCTGTTAGTGGTTTTAAACTGTATCATATCTGTGCTAGAGTTCTAAATAAATAAATAAATAAATAAATAAATAAATAAATAAACAATAAGTAAATAAATAAATAAATAAATAAATGAACAAATAAATAAATAAATGTCTCAGTCTGACGCCTTCCATGTCCGATATCAGGGGATGCAGCCATAACATTGATTGGTTCTCATCATCCAAAGCGCCGAAAACAATTTAAACGTGGGCGCTTGCTATTCATAACTATTATGTCTTTGTTGAGAACATGATCTTTTAAAAGCAATCGCATACTCAGTAAGGCTGTTTATCAGTTGTGTTTACGTAAGAAAGCCATTCATGCACTCGTAAATTGTTTTTTACGGTTTTTAGGGCGGGACCATGTACCACGTGACCACAAGTGCAAAAATGTAAAGCAAGGAAGACGTAAATCTGATGATGTACCAGATTCTGTTTGAAGTCTGATAAGATGATTGACGTTAGACAGTGATTCAACCGCCATGTTTTCATTGTTATTGTGCTCTCTTGTCTTTGCAGAATAACCTGGCTATTTTCGAGTTTGCACCATAACCACAGTAGACGAAAACCAAGTCGTTTTGTCTGTCACCCACACGAGACTGAAGCAATCATGCAGCACATGAAAGGTTTCCGATTTCTCATCTTGTTTGTAGTTGGTGTGATTATCATCGTCACTAGATTAATCATAAATGGGGTTTTCAACGAAGGAAACAGAATAAGTGTGGCAAAACATCCATCTGAAGTCATGTTGAGAACAATGACAACACAAGCTGCTGGAGATAAACGTGAGAGCCGTCAGCCTTTACGGTCGAATTCGTCTCGAAAGAAACCTAATGCTACCGCTGAGTCAACGTCAATATCACAGAAATCGCAGGCTGATACTTGTGAGCATCTTCATGCAATAACATCAAACGGATCATTTTCTAACTGTACTGTGCTGTTTGATTATATACACAATTGCGTGAATACTACCAGTATCGGCAGAACGCCTCTGCCGAACTTTTTTACTCATCGAAGACAAAATGACAACATCACTGATGACGCTTATAGACATGCGCACATTGGTTTCGTGCATTTGCCAAAGGCTGGAGGAACGTCAGTTCAAAATATCTTGATGAAAGCACCGGGGCTGAACAGAAGCGGAAGAACTAGAACATCCCGTGTCGCCCACTGTCGAGACTTTTATCGACAAAGTAAAGGATTGAGAAATAACAGAGAAGAGACGCTGTTTTATTCGAAAAGGACGTTTGGCTTGCATAGCTACACCTATCCCGGATTACACTTTGCCTACGTGACATGGCTTCGAGAACCACTCGACAGATTGATATCGACGTATTACTACGCGAAGCGAAAGCATTGCTTTTTGGTACATAAGGTGTGCGTTCACTACCTTGTGAAGTCAGCAAACCTGACGGACTATTTAATGACGACTCCAGACATTTATTTCCAAGACATGGACAATTTCTACGTCAGGCTTTTACAGTTCGGAAATTACCCTGATGTTGACGCAACGTTTGAAGACTGCTGCGGAGGGATACAGATGGGAGAGGAAAAGAGAATTCCGAAGATTGAAGAAAAACACTACCTTATCGCAAAGAGAAATCTTCAAAAGATGGCTTTTATCGGCTTGTTGGAGGATTTTAAGACTTCTCAAAGCATGTTGAGCTACATATTTTCAATCCCTGATGAAAATAAAGAGACACACGTCAATGCCAATCCCCACAATTATACTTTAACAGATTATGAGTTGAAGGAACTGAGTCGTCGAAATATTTGGGATTTGAAACTCTACGAAGACGCGAAGAAAATTTATGAACTGCAGAAGAAGAAATACCTGGAGATAAAAGAGGATGTGGCCACAGCATTAAATGGGGAGTGACAACTTACACCTAGTATGAACAGTAAACCAAATAATCAATAATCACAACAATGGGCAACAGCTACTTATATACGTTTCAGTGCATTTTCGTCAATCGTGATCTTTCTACAAAGTATTCTCTGAGACGTATGTGAGTCCCTATAATCTATGTAACACTCGAGGATTATTTATGAAGATTATTCGACGTGACCAAGTATTTATATGAACCCTTGAAGGCACTTCAAGTCCATTGAGATATGTGTTCTGATGTTTAAACTGTGTAAAGGACTGGTGGCGACAATACTGTTTATTGAGCTGCCCACTTTATCGCTAGTACACTAAAGACTTGCTCATTTACGTGATGGAGGAAGATACACATTGGAATGATAATTCACGGCATATTAGGAATAATGAAGATATACATGCGTTATCACCATGATAGACTAAAAATGAAATCTTAAAACTTACCTGCTAGTGTAACTTACAATCTGAAAAAGGGTTATCGTTGATTTTAATGGCAGAATGTGAGAGGCAAATGCACCTATACTAAATGGTTATTTTATTTATGAGTTCATATACATGTATGTGTGTTTGTGTTTGTATGATCAAGTTTATATATATATATATATATATATATATATATATATATATATATATATATATATATATATATATATATATATATATATATATATATATATATATATATATATATATATATATATAAACTTGATTACACAAACACACACACACACACATATATAACCACGATTATAGAAAGATAATCGGATTTATATACATGCAGTTGTAGTTTTCATATTTTCAAGGGTAGACTGCCCTCCATGGCAAATAGAGTTTCATTCATTAGTCCCTAAGAGGGGGGTCATAACATTGCCCTGCCTCTTTTGGATCACACCGCCAAACAAGCAGCTGGCAGTTTGGTTTTTCCAACAATTTTATCCTCTGGCCTCCACCCCTCCAACCTCCATTGCTAGTCATAGGTTGGTGTTGGCGTTTTTGAGGCCCACACCTTTGTGGTAGATTAATTGGCCTTTTCTCCAGTGTTTTACAGTTGTGTAAATTTTTCCTCGCCAGTTGACCTTTGACCTGTGACCTCCTTTGTTTTGGGGCTGTTCTGTAGTTTTCTCTCAAACCCAGGAAACTGGAGAGGAATTTTTCATGCTTTCCCATTTTCCATATTTCATTAAAACGTCAAGGATACTTGGCCTTTCGCTCCATCTCATCATTGTTTTGGTGATTATTTATCTCCCACAAACATAGCAAAATGACCAGAAGTGGTTTAGTGTAAATGCAGGGATATATATATATATATATATATATATATATATATATATATATATATATATATATATATATATATATATATATATATATATATATATATATATATATATATATATATATATATATATATATGTGTGTGTGTGTTTGTGTGTGTGAGTGTGTGTGTGTGTGTCTATAATCAAGTTGATGTACATACATACATACATACACACACACACACATTGTACATATATATATTTTTTTTTTTTTTTTTTTTTTTTTTTTTTTTTTTTTTTTTTTTTTTTGACGTGAAAATGATGTCTAAGATTGCCAACAGAAGGAACACACTAAAGATTGTCTTGTAATTCCCGAAATAATCTTAAAACTCACAAGTAAAGTTTTGTGTATCTTCTGCAGCAAACGTTTCATCAAGCAGTGCGCCTGCTTTGTTTGGTTGTTTGCTCTAGCGTCTTTAAACTGAAAATGATACAAAATGGTGCTCGAAATTATTTGTCCTCTTGCTTAGCAAGGTGCTTGTACATTTTTAAACTCGAAGAAATTCATGCCAACGAGTTGTAGCGTCAATAAAGTTATAACTTTCATTTTCACACGAAGTTCTTGTCTTGTTCTGAATCCGTTTTGAATTAAGCACATTTTAGTATAGTAGAACGCAAAGAATATAGGATGTACTTGAATGTGTAATAATTTGTGAACAGTAACATTTCTTCATCGTACTATTCTATGCTATTACATTGCCAGCTAACTGTTCACCAACTTTGGATGAAAATGGCCGTTTACCCCATCGTCGGTATTTCCTTACAACGCAAGAAAACAAGAAGAAAATGAAATTTATGAAAATAAATTGAAAATATGAAAATACAAGCTAGTACAGTTTTAGATTAATATTAGCAGGAATTTTGCATCATGACATTTATAACGTCGGTTAAGGACACTGTCCAAAATCAAGTTCGGGTACTTCAGCTATTGCTCTCGCACAGCGCCCTCAACTCCCTTTATATCAACATCATATCTCACAGTTCCAGACTTCATCATGGTTTCTATTTTTGATGAATTCTGGGATGACCATTGTAAATCCACCTATCAGTCCAGCGATGCCGTAAAAGTGAAAAGAGTTGTTGTAATCGCCTGTTTCGTCGTAAATGAAACCTGCAAAGTCAAGATACGTTTTTAGAAAAGTAAATATGTAGAAATGGTTTATATCAAAAGTTGACAAAAGTAAATCAAGCGAGGTTAAAGGGTGTTCTTACCTGCGCATGGAGGGCCAATTAATCCTCCCGTAGCGAGGAAGGGCTACTACAAATTTAGCGCAGTCGTTAGCAGCACACCAGAGACTAAGTCTTTCAGAACTAACACGATCACTGTCAGAAATATTCCACTAGAAGCGGACAACAGCCCCATTAGGAACTGGACAGAAATTACAGGGGGAGGCAGGTTTTTTTTTTTGGGGGGGGGGGTCGGAACATTTTGCAGAAGGGTCGGAACATTTTTTAAGGGTTATGATATTGCAAGCACGCCTTCGTGGAGGTTCACCATTATTTGCGAAATTATAACAAGCCAAGATATGGCCAGATATAGTTCTTCGTCAGAAAATATCAGATCATAATACTTAAGAGTCTATTTGACAAACTACTAACATTCCTCTCTACAAAACAAGCTATATCTGTGCTATTTAATTAGAACGGCGAAAAAGGAGTTTTACAACAGTATGCTTGACAAGTATTCGAATGATTTCTGGAAGTTTTTTAAACATTTTTCTCCCAAATCAAATTCAAAGAATCCCACTTTTCTTAGCAGTGAGGGCATTGAAATATTGGAACATAAAGACATGGCCAATGCTTTCAATAACTTTTTCACAAATATAGCGTCCAAGTATATAAAACAAATCAATTACAATTGTGATAGTATTATGCACAAATTAAAAGATTTTACATCAAAGAACCTGCCACAGAATACAGAGTTCAACATACCTGTGTTGGATGAATCAGAAGTTTTGAAATTTCTTACTGGTATAAATTGCAAGAAATCCACTGGTTTAGACGGTATAAGTGCACGCTTTTTAAAGATTGGAGCCAATCAGATTACTCCAAGCCTCACAGTACTTTTTAACTATGCAATTACATCAAGTTCCTTTCCACAACAATGGAAATCTGCCAAAGTTACACCTTTATTCAAAAAAGGTGCAATCGATAATGTCTCAAACTACAGACCGATTTCAGTTTTACCTGTTCTTTCTAAGCTATTGGAAAGACATGTTCACACCCATTTTTATGATTTTCTCTCTTGTCACAACTTATTGTCCAACAATCAATCTGGTTTTCGTAAGCTTCATTCCTGTCAAACAGCTCTTACTTACCTTACAAATTTATGGTATCAAAAAATTGACAAAGGCAACCTTATTGGGCTTTTGTTGATAGACTTCAGGAAAGCATTTGACCTTGTTAATCACAATATATTGCTGCGAAAACTGAAACTTTACGGTGTTCCGACAAAACTCTTCATTTCCTTACATCATATTTAACAAATAGATCCCAGTCAGTTAGCTTCAATGGAACCTTGAGTGATGCTCTTCCAATTAGTGTTAGAGTCCCTCAGGGCTCTATTCTAGGTCCTCTTTTCTTCCTGCTTTTTATTAATGATCTCCCCCTAGCTTTAGACAATTCAGAAATCAATATGTATGCTGACGACACAGCGGCACAGGCGGTTGGCCACAATATCCAAGAACTTGAAACTAAGCTCAATGGTGACATGGCATCCATTCTGAGCTGGTGTTGTAATAATAACATGTGTATAAACATAGAAAAGACCAAGGTGATGGTCATTGGAACCTCCCAGAAAAAATCTAGAACAGACAAATGTATAAACGTTGTTTGTAATGACGAGCAGCTTGAATGTGTTAAGCAAGAAAACCTTTTAGGTCTGTCAATTGATGATACTTTGACCTGGGATAAACATGTCAGTAAAGTATGTGGTAAAGTTGCTTTTAAGCTTTTACAGTTAAAGCGTATACGATCATTCTTAACTAAGAAAGCAATGTTGACGTTTTATAATTGTTTCATTCTACCTCATTTTGATTATTGTTCGAACATATGGGGTCATTGTTCAACCACTCTTTTATCTCGTATAGAAAGACAACAGAAATCTGTTGCTAGAGTGATTTTAGATCAAGATTTTAATACTCCAAGTTATGTTTTATTTAAATCATTAAGGTGGTTGCCAATTCGTGAAAGAGTTTCATACAATGAATCAGTTTTAATGTACAAAGTTCTGAATAACCTTGCTCCTGATTTAACGTTTTTAGAGGTGTAAAGCAGATCCACGGACGTAACACAAGGTCTGCAAACAGAGAAGATCTGTATATTCCAGGGCATAGAACCCAATTTTTCAAAAGAAGTTTTATGTACAACGGGGTTAAAATATATGGAATACTTTGCCTGGAGAGATCAAATCTAGCTCTTCACTTCTATCATTCAAATGAAATTGCAAGTGCCATTTTTTTAAATAGATGGGTTAATCTTACTGTTATGTAAATTTTAAATTTGTTTTTAGATTGTTTTACTTGTAGCGTTTTTACATTTTTTTCAGTATAAAGTTTTCTTCCTGACTTATTTTTTTAATGTAAATATTGTAAATGTTGTTATACTCGACTCTGTGTGAGAAGAGCCTCTGGCTCAACAGTTTATCGAGTTTAAATAAAGTCTAATAATAATAATAATAATAATAATAATAATAATAATAATAATAATAATAATAATGTATATATGTTTGATAGTTTATGCAAATGTACTTTACTCGAAGTGGAAAGTAAAAAGTACATACGTGTCCAAAAATATGATTTTTGAATTCCATTGCAAATGTTGAGTTACTACACATGGGGATCGATGAGAAAACTATGAATATGTTTTCCAATATAGAACTAGTAATATTTGTTCATATATAGACGTTTTGCAATTTATATGGATTTACTTTATTAGAGTAGGGTAGGAGATGGTGGTTACAAGTGCATATGTGTACAAGAAATTGATTTAGAATTTCTCCGCAAATGTTGATCCACTATACATGGGAGTCTATGAGAAAACTGTGGATATTTTTTTCCCAAAACAAATCTAGCAGTCAGTAATTTGTGCATTAATAGACGTTGGATAATTGACATAAATGTACTTGATTAGAATAAGGTGGTTACAAGTTAGAAATTTGATTTTCGAATATCACCGAAAATGTTGATTCACTATACATGACAGTCTTTAAACATTGAGATCCGTATTCTCAGCTTGAATTATGTTTACGATGTTAAGATACAGTTGGCACCAGGAAATGATGCATGTTAAGCCCATTTGTACTTTCCTTGTTTATTAATGAGTTGTCAACGTACATGAATGACATACAGCAAGGTGGTTTTTGTGTCGATGAGAATTTTACGTCAATTAGCCTGTTAATGTAAGGTGATGACGTAGTTTTATGTAGTTAAATTGCCGACTGCGCTGCAGCGTAAGCTGAATAAGCTGGAATAGACATCAAATCAGGTCCAAGTATCATTATCATTCAAGGTAACTATGAAATTTAACAGATCCAAGGAATATATCGAAAATGACAAAGGCAATGGGGTCATCTTGAACCACGAAATAGTGGTGGTACCAGGTGTCCGGAAAGGGTAAGCGTACCCTGCCAGCTAGCTGCACCCGTCAAGATTGACTCAAAGCGACAAATCCGTTGTTATTTGGTGAATTCACCAATTTGAAATTACTTTTGTGAGTCAAACTTTGGTATGCTGTCACTCATCATTCGAGAAACAGACAGGTCATATTTTGATACAACATCTCCGTATCTACCGTAGAACTTCTTAAATGATTTCACTAATCTACTTTCTGAGAATCCTTGCCTCACTAACTTTTGAGCTAATAGGCTGTGTCTAACTCGAAAGTCTTCATATGAATGGCATGATCTACTGTATCTAAGGAGTTGTGAAATATACACACCATAAGCTGGAGATGATGGTATATTGCTTGACAAAAAGGGAAAGTTTATGATTTCAAAATTGAAATCGTCTCTTTTGTCATACAGCTTAGTTTTTAGTGTATTTTGTCTAATTTCAAGAAAATACGTCTAGGTATGATGTGACTATGAATAGCTGCTTCAGAGAATAAGCGGTGTTTTTAACATCCCTAGCTGGCTTAGTATCGATCCTAAAACTATTCTAGGAGTGTATAAGATCATGTACGTTAAAATTTTGGAAGGTGTTTTTCCAGGAAATTACTAATGAATTACTCTACTAAATAAAAATAACACAAAAAACTGAGTCATTCGAGAATGTAAATAGCTCAGCCACCCAGAATCTCTTATATATAGAACGATCGTGCCGCAACATGATTTTAAGGATTGGTTGTGAACAAATATAAATTAATCGCTCACGCAGTGTCCATAAATACTAGATCCGAGCAATCGATGTGAAAATTATATATAAGAAAGAAAGAAGACACTAAAGATTGTCTTTTACTTCCCAAAAATAATGTTTAAACTCAGAAGTCAAGTTTTGTGTATCTTCTGCAGATAAAGTTGTATCAAGCAGTGCGCCTGGCTTGTTTGTTTGTTTTTTTGCTCCAGCGTCTGTGAACTAAAATGATACAAAATGGTGTGCAGATATGTTTGTCCCCTTGCTTTTCTAAATTGGATGATGATTGGGCATGGTGCTCGTGTATTTTGAAACTCGACAAAATTTATGACAACGAGTTGCAGCATCAATAAATATATAACTTTCAATTTTTAGACAATTTCTCACACAAATCTGTTCACGTTTTGAAGTAAGCATATTTTAGTGTAAAGTACGCAAAGAACATTAGGCTGTATTATTAATTGCATATAGTACTTGTGAACAGTCACATTTGTCTTCATACACCATTCTGTGCATTGCCAGCTAATTGCGAACCAGGGTTGGATGAAAATGGCCGTTTACTCAATCGTTGGCATCTCCTTGCATGGCAAGAAAACGAGAAAAAAAATAAAAAATTATGTTATTAAAATACCAACTAGTATACAATTTTAGATTGATCTTGATTAGCCAGAAATTCAAGAATTTGAATCATGACAATTATAACGTCGGCTGAAAAGTCTATCCATAATCAAGTCGCAGTACTTCGGTTGTTGTCCTCGCACCTCGCCTTCAACTGCCTTCATTTCAACATCATATCCCAAAGTTCCAGACTTCATATGTCTTCTATTCTTGATGAATTCAGGGATGACCATCGTAAGTCCGCCTACCAGTCCAGCGATGCCGTAAGAGTAAAAACAGTTGTTGTAATCGCCTGTTTCGTCGTAAATAAAACCTGCAAAGTAAATATACGTTTTTAGAAAAGTAAAAATATAGAAATGGTTTATATCAAAAGTTGACAAAGCAAATCAAGCGAGGTTAAAGGTTGTTCTTACCTGCGCATGGAGGACCAATTAATCCTCCCGTAGAGAGGAAGGGCGAATACAAATTTAGCCCAGCCGTGAGCATCACACCAGAGACAATGTCTTTCAGAACTAACACGATCACTGTCAGAAATATTCCACTAAGAAGTCCCAAAACAAGAGTAAATGCCATGTAGGATTCATATGTCTTGCAAAGAACGCTAAAAAAATATGCAACACCAGATAGAACAATGGTTATTCCGAATAAGCGTGAACTGGTCAAATATCTTGAAAATAGGTACAAAATAACAGGTACTGACACACGCCCAAGGATACTGCTAATTCCAAGTGCTGACACAAGGAAAGATATTTCTTGAGGCGTTCCAACTTTTAAGATTTCGGCTCTAGCGATTGCATGAGCTGGAACCCCTAGGTATACCATTCCTATGCCAAAAAACAGTCATATATGCGACAATAAATGAGAAATCCTTCACGAACAAACCGCAGTCACATAGTTGCCTGATTGTTTCTAATATCCCGTGATTTTTAATGTCCGATTTTTTATATACATTCTGAACGTTGATCGCCGAATTTTCATCCTGATCCGTTCGCTGTAAACTTGGCGATTTGAACAATGAAGCAGAAACAAACAGGTGGGCATTTATTGCAGAAAATACGATCAGAGCACCTCTCCATCCGTAGCTGTTGATCAGTAATTGCAGTAATGGTGGAAACACAAACACTTCAATGCCACATCCAGCATAAGCTATTGCATTAGCTAATGCGAACCGTTTCTTGATGTAGAGGGCCATGATTCCAACTTCTGGAGTTTTTACAAGGCCATATCCAAGTCCTTGAAAGGAACAAGTAATCGCAATAACATATCGGTAATTCAAGGTAGTGCATATAAAAGTACACTTGAGTAAAGAGACATGTGTCAGTGTTATAATTCTTCTCTAAAAATGACAAAGAAATGAAGATTAGTGATAAGCTTTTGCAATCTCAGTGGATGACCATTTACAAATATAAGCTAGCAAATATGTTCCATGAGTTTGTAAATGTTTTATAGTTTTTCACAGCATATGCAATTCATTACCTTAACCAGGGGCTGGTTATATTGCATATGCAAAATAATTGGTTTTCATGTATTAAGCAAGATATATTTTTCTTCACATGCATTTTCACTTAAAAATGTCTCATGAATGTAGCTCCACCTTATATAACAGAATCTCGTTCCGCTCAGAAATGTTCATGATTATCACAAACGTGAACCCCCACATTGAAATTGCTTTGTCCAAAATTTTGTACAGCAATTTGACAGAAAACGCTTACAGTTAGTGTTGCAGAATTCATTACCGTACACCATTGCTGTTGTTCTATGGAAAGATAACTGAACATGGCTACCGACAAATAATATTGTTTTTCTTGATATAACTTATTATTATTCTCTTACCTACGATTGAACCAAAGCTGAAGTACAGAAACTCAATATTTGGGGCAAATGCACTCAAAAATAATCCAATTGAAGATATCGCTGCTCCAGACATGACTGTTAGCCGGTATCCAATCTCCTTAACACAAATGTTCACGAATGGTCCTATGTTAAAAAAATGTAGATTATATTAATATATTTTCGCTTTTCTTTCGGTGATCTCAGGATCAAAGGTCGAAATACGCTGTATGTGGAATGTAGGCAAATTTCTCAATGTAAGCTTTTGACGTACAAGTTTGAAATGATAAACAAAACTGTCCAATACTTATCTGGATAAATTCAAATATCATTAACTTAGTCGTTTCGTGATTTCGTGAAAGCTACTAGAATGGATCTTCCATCGCAAAATTCTTCTATTACAACATTACTAAGGACCAAGTCTTCAAAGTGTCTCGCCAGTGGTATCTAATGGAATCTCAATTTCTTGTTATATGATTCACTCGCTTGTTCACGGAAATATTCAGTAAATACATTAACAAGGAATGGAGATTTAACAAGACGACATTTTGACGGATTAAGGAAAATTATCAAGACTCATAAAAGATAAAGAAGGTAACAAGGGTTGACTGTTTGACTAATATGCCACAAAAGCACTACAAATAAATGTAGTTTCAATTTAAATCGAAAGTTTAACGTCCTTCCTTTGGACAAGTTACTTACTTTAGCGAATCGGCCATTTGAGGAACGGCAACTACCTTTAGGTGGTGTGATACATCGTCTTGTTTTCAAAGTATTGAAAAAACGCCGAACTACAACATTGTGAAGTTTGCTGATCCTGAATATCGTTATTAAACAGTGTTATCTTTTGCAATCCGATAAAGCAATTGAAATATTTAATCAAACTGCCATAAATGTTCTCACACGAGTGTACTCTTCATTTAACCTAAAAAATTTAAATTTGTTTATAAGTCAGTATCTAAAATTTACAGTCTATTAAGTATATTTCTAGTGTCAGCGGATAATTTAATACTTATTTAAAACGAATTTAAAAAATTCAAATGTTCCCATACAAGCAAAGCTGAACTATTACAGTGTTTTTGCTGGAGGCTTTCCTCTGAGTGGTGTCTTATTTCCGTGATACCATCAGAAGGCATGCATTTTTTTAATGTGGCCCGTACACACCATTTCCGGATTTTTAGCTTTGCAATGTTTAGCCATTTCCTGCTAACACCAAAATAAAAAGATGCATCGAGTTGAATTGATTCATCACCACAAACCCGAAACCTGGCTGCGCAGCTTTAATTCTTTTTACAAGCAATTTGGGATTCGATTGATTTTGCAGTGCTTACTTTTCTTCGATATCACCACATTTGTACTATGAAGCTCTATTGACAACGTCTTCATGTTAAGCGAGCTTCCTTTTTGTGTTTTAAAAAAAGTTCTATGCAATCGAGCAATGTTACATTGATTTCCGTAAAGCGCGGTCCAATGTGAAGGGACCGTGCGCGAAGGTACTACAGTAAAATTCTAAATTACAATGGTTGATTGCCAGCAGTTTAATCCATTTTACATTTCCCCGGTTTATCTCTCTACGTAGCAATTTAGTATGCTGGGTACATATTTGAACACACCTACGTCCACACCTTTGCTCAAATAGTTACATCCAGTACGTCTCTAGAAAGTTAGCTGAGTTGTTGAAAAGCTGAATGTTAAACCTACCAACACCGAATTGAACACAAACTGTCAATGAAATGATCCATGACACACGAGATGAAGTCTCGTCGAAGTAGTCCTGGATGGCGATGAATAGAGGACCTATCGACTGAATTACACCGACTGTGAATGCAGTACAAATAGTGCACCCAAGTACCACTAACCAACCATGCATACCGCCGTTTTTGCGATAATCTGTCCCGATCGTGTCACTCAGTTTAAAGTTTTGCTGCAGGTGACGTCTTTGCATCATTGACCTTGCAGTATTCAGTACTCAATGATACCTTCTTTTGAACTTGGTATTTCCTCCGTGAAGTCAAGTTTCCCATATATATATCGTGAGTATCAACTTAGTTACATTCAAGAGAACTCAGACTGTTGTTTACAAGGAGCGTCAAATGACATTGCTATTTTTTACTCTGGTCACTGCTTTCATTTAGTGCATGTCATACATAGGAGATAATTCATGTCAAAAAATATTTAAAGCTTGTCACTGTAATAAATAGATCGTGTGTATTGATACGCAACCACTGCAGACAGTAATATAAATGGAGGCGCAGACAATAGCGCCTATTAGGAACAAGACAGAAATTACACGGGCAGGCCGAGGTTGTTGTTTTTTTGCAGGGGTCGCAATATTTTGCGTGAGCATTATTGAAGGGTTCTCTCATGCCTTTTGGGGAGGTTCATATTTTTTGCGAAACGATAAGCTGCCGAGATATAGCCCGACATAGTGCTTCGTCTAAACATATCAAATTATAATACTTATGAGTCTATTCGGCAAACTACTAATTATAACAATCCTCCCTACAAAACAAGCTATTTCTGTTTATTTACATTTTCCTTATAAGTAATGTAAATGTACATTACTTGAAGTGGAAGGTAAAAAGTGCATGTGTGTCCAAGAAATTTGATTTTTGGATTTCATTAAAAATATTGATTTCACTACATGTGGCCGTCGATGAGAAAACTACGGATGTGTTTTTTCAATATAAAACTAGTGATTTACGAATATGTGGTTTTTTTTCATATAAAACCATTAATATTTGTTCATTTATATACATTTGCGAAATGATATAAATTTACTTGATTTGAATAAGGAAGAATAGGGTGGTTACAAGTGCATATTGACCAAGAATTTGATTTTCAATTTCTCCGAAATGTTTATCCAGTACACGTGGGAGTCTATGACAGGAGTTTTTCTCAAAATAAAACTAGCAATATCTGTGCATTAATAGACGTCGGATAATTGACATGGATGTGCTTGTTAGAAGGAGTGCTTACAAGTTCATATATGCACAAGAAATTTAATTTTTGAATTTCACCGAAAATGTCAATTCACTATACATGGCAGTCTTTAAACATTTAGATCCGTATTCTCAGCTTGAATTGTGTTTACGATGTGAAGATACAGTTGGCACCAGGCAAGGATGCATGTTAAGCCAATTTTTATTTCCCTTATTATAATAAGTTGTCAACATACACGGAAGACATACATATGGTTTTTTTATGTCGATGAAAATTGTTACAATGCGCCTTTTAAAATAAGCTGATTACGTAGTTGATGTAGCTGAATTGCCAATTTCGCTGCAGCGTAAGCTGAATCAGTTAAAAATATTCCGTAATAAATGGGAAATGGATGTAAATCTTGAAAAGTAAACAGATTATTGTATTTAGAAATGAGGGTATCTCAGACAATATATAAACATAGTTTTTCAGTGGCGAAAGAGTTGAAACTATGTTATTCCAACTACCTTGGATTAAGTTTTTCATCGACATTGTCATGGATGTCGGCAAAATCAAACCTGGCTGCCAAGGGCTCTAACGCCCTGTTCTCATCAAAACCAGCAATTAGAAAATTACGTGGGATGTACAGTTGAAAAAGCGTTCAAACTATTTGATGCTGTTTATAGCCGACTGGCCATAATATTTACCTGACCCTTAACAATTCAATGTTTGAATGAAGAAACCACCTAATTTTGCTCCCCAGATGTGTGATTTCAATCATGTACGACATGACCGTGACAATGGCCAGGTAATATTCACTAAGTCATGACAGTTTCATGTGATCGCACTGGAACCCGGAGAATGTTGTTTTATAACTACTGGTTTATGTGACCCACCTACTGTAACAGCCACGTGACTCGGATCTTCAGGAAAGATGCTTTCGTCTTTCCAATAATAATCGTCTATTTTCTCCGATGCATACACGCAATGCAAAACGTGACAGCGAAAGAATAGACGTTTGTGGTTCCGATGTTACTGCCGATATCTCCATTGCAAACTTGTTGACAAAACCGGGCTCATCACGTAGTTGTCCTCATTGGATCACGTGAACACATGTATTATCTTTACATAGCACTGACCATGGGGATACCAGTGTGCTCCAGTCTCCCTTCCCGTCGTAGTGATCCCTTCCCCGCGTTCAGAATGTACACTTAAACAATTAGAAACACTGTACAATTTTAATTTGCAGTTCCACTATTACTGAAATTGTACAATATTCATATCTCTTTCATCATGAAATTTTAATTAGAATATTTTGTGTTATTTTGTGTCAATGTTACAAGAGTATTATAATATCAATAACGATAAAAAGGAAAGTACAGCCATAATGACAACGAACTTGGTTACTTTCACTAGCTATTCCTTGAACTTAAGCCAAATAGCTAAAAAATATTGGAATCAATGCCAGTACTTACAAGTTTAAATTTTTCCAGTGTAAATTGAACCGCACAGGAAAAAGTTACTTATCACCATCAAAAGTGTGAGTAAGATCTTTATACCTCACTTTGTGCAATCCTCTTATACAATGACAGAAAAGAAAGACTGGAAAGTGCGATATAACACGTACCTTAATAAAAGGTATTTAATGTGTAGTTCACAGGAAACCTGTGACTATGAATAGCTTCTTCAGAGAATAAACTGTGTTTTCATTATCCGTAGCTGGCTCAGTGTCGAACCTAAAGCTATATTAAGAGTGTATGCGATCATATAAGTTAATATTTTGGAAGTTATTTTGTCCAAGAAACTACTAATGAATTACTCTAATAAATAAAAATAACACAAAACTGAGTCATTCGAGAATATAAGTAGGCGAAGCCGCCTAGAATCGTGCGATCGCGCAGCGACATGGTTTTAAGATTGGGTGAGAACAAATAAAAATTAATCTCTCACGCAATGTCAATAAATTCTGGATCCGAGTCAATCGACGTGAAAATTATGTATAAGATTGCCAACAGAAAGAACACACTAGAGATTGTCTTGTCCTTCCTAAAAATAATGTTAAAACTCAGAAGTCAAGTTTTGTGTATTTTCTCCAGCAAACGTTTTATCAAGCAGTGCACCAGGTTTTTCCCCGTGCTTTACTAAATTGGATGACGATTGGGCACGGTGCTCGTGTATTTTTAAAACTCGACAAAATTTATGTCAACAAGTTGCAGCATCGATAAATTTATAACTTTCAATCAGATGATTTTTACACAAGTCTGTTCACGTTTTGGATAAAGAACATTTTAATAAAGTATACTATACGCAAAGAACATTAGGCTGCATTATTACGTGTATGTGTAATACTTTGTGAACAGTCACATTTTTCTTCATACTCTATTCCGTGCCTTGCCAGCTAACTACACAACAGGGTTGGAAGTAAATGGTCTTTCACCCCATCGTCGTTATTTCCTTCTATGGCAAGAAAACAAGAAGAAAATAAAAGAATTACGTAATTAAAAATACGAGCTAGTATACAGTTTTTGATTTTGATTAGCCAGATATTCAAAAATTTTGAATCATGACATTTATTACGTCAGTTGACAAAACTATCCAAAATCAAGTCCGTGTACTTCAGTTATTGTCATCGCTCCTCGCCTTCAACTGCCTGCATTTCATCATCATATCCCACAGTTCCAGACTTCATATGTCTTCCATTCTTGATGAATTCAGGGATGACCATTATAAGTCCACCTACTAGTCCAGCGATGCCGTAAAAATAAAAAGAGTTGTTGTAATCGCCTGTTTCGTCGTATATTAAACCTGCAAAGTTAAGATACATTTCAGAAAAGTAAATGATAGAAATGGTTCATGTCACAAGTAGAAAAAAGTAAATCAAGCGAGTTTACAGGTTGTTCCTACCTGCGCATGGAGGGCCAATTAATCCTCCCGTAGCGATGAAGGGCGAATACAAATTTAGCCCAGCCGTGAGCATCACACCGGAGACAATGTCTTTCAGAACTAACACGGTCACTGTCAGAAATATTCCACTGAGAAATCCCAAAACAAGAGTGAATGCCATGTAGGATGCGTACGTCTTGCAAAGAACGCTAACAAAATATGCAACACCAGATAGAACAAGGGTTATTCCGAATAGGCGTGAACTGGTCAAATATCTTGATAATAGGTACAAAATAACTGGTACTGACACACGCCCAAGGATACTGCTAATTCCAAGTGCTGACGCCAGGAAAGATATTTCTTGAGGCGTTCCAACTTTCAAGACTTCGGCTCTAGCGATTGTATGAACTGGAACCCCGTTGTATCCAATGCCTATGCCGAAAAACCCAGCCATACATGCAACAATAAACGAGGGATCCTTCACGAACAAACCGCAGTCACATAGTTGCCTGATTGTTTCTAATATCCCGTGATTTTTTATGTCCGATTTTTTATTTACAATCTCCACGTTGAGGGCCGAATTTTCACCGTGATCACTTTGCTGTAAACTTGGCGATTTAAACAATGAAGCAGAAACAAACATGTGGGCATTTATTGCAGAAAATACGATCAGAGCACCTCTCCATCCGTAGCTGTTGATCAGTAATTGTAGTAATGGTGGAAACACAAACACTCCCATGCCACATCCAGCATAAGCTATTGCATTAGCTAATGCGAACCGATTCTTGATGTAGAGGGCCATAATTCCGATTGCTGGAGTTTTTACAAGGCCATATCCAAGTCCTTCAAAGAAACAATTCATTGCAATGATATATCGGTAATTTAAGGTAGTGCATATAATAAATCTTCGCTAAAGTGGCAAAGAAATGAAATATTGTGATAAAATATTACAGTCTCTAGAAAGCGCTTCTATTCTAACCGGTAATAAGTATTTGCCATCTCAGTCGGTGACTATTTGCAAACATAAACTAGCAAATATACTCCTGGATGCTATTAGTTTGTAAATTTTATATAGTTTTTCACAACCCATATTCAATACATTACCTCACCACAGAGGCTGGTTACATTGCATATCCAAAATAATGTAAGAAATGTTCATGATTATCACACATGTGCAACCCCAACATTGAAATTGCTTTGTCCGTAATTTCGTATAGCAATTTGACAGAAAACGTTTGCTATTAGTGTTGCAGAACACTGGAATTCACTACCGTGCACCATCGCTGTTTTTCTATGGCAAGATAACTGAAAAAGGCTACCGACAAATTATATTTTTGTTCTTAATATAACTAGTTATTATTCTCTTACCTATGATAAAACCAAAGCTGAAGTACAGAAACTCAATATTTGGGGCAAATGCACTCAACAATAATCCAATTGAAGATATCGCTGTTCCTGATATTACTGTTAGCCGGTATCCTATCTTCTTAACACAAATGTTCACGAACGGACCTGTGTTAAAATTATGTAGATTACATACAGTATTAATATGTTTTCGCTTTCCTTTCATTGATCTCAGGTATTCTTAACGTAAACTTTCGACGTACAAGTTTGAAATGATAAATAAAAATGTCCAATACTTATCTGGGTAAATTAAAATATATGGTATTAACAAGAGAGTCAGTCCAACTACAACTATTGAAGCCTTCAGTGGAAAATGGGAGCGCACAATCATAACGTAAATTCGGTAGAAGAAAACAAGTGTGCTCGACCAGTGTTTCCGTCTTCAAGGAAGGTTACTTTATTTAAACCAATGTTTCGGCAGTACACAGACTACCTTCTTCAGGGTTACACTAATGGAAAAAACGTATGAAAATACAACCTAGATAAGAAATATTGGATAAAATACGTGTCGAAAGAAATGAGATAAAATATCCATGATGTAAAACAGAACTGGAAAAATCATACATTAAAATCCAAGATAAAAATGAGAAGAAAGTACTCTCAAGTTTAAAAAGGATTACATGCCAATAAAAAGTAAGAGTATTTCAGAAATTTTTAAAAGAAAACTAACCTTGTTGACTTTGTTGTGTGTCAACGTCCACCGGTGTTCTATAGTAAACTAAACAAGACCTGACTCCTTAGACTATAATAGATCTGCCGGGCTATTGACCCTCTAAGTTAATGGCGAAGACCACTGGTCGAGCACACTTGTTTTCTTCTACCGAATTTAAAATATAATAAAGTTAGTCGTTTCGTGATTTCGTGAAATATGCTAGAACGGATCTTCCATCGCAAAATTCTGCTATTTACAACATTACTAAGGACCAAGTCTTCAAAGTGTCTAAGATCGTCTACTGGTCACTCAGTTTCTTGTTATATGATTCACTCGCTTGTTCACGGAAATATTCAGTAAACATATTAACAATGAATGGAGATTCAGCAAGACGACATTTTGACGGATAAAGAAAATAATAAGACTCAATAAAGATAAAGAAGGTAACAAGGTTTGGCTATTTGACCTGTACGGTACACACGCACTACACATTTAAATGTAGTTTTATTTTAAATCTGAAGTTCAACGTCTGTCCTTTGAACAAATTACTTTCTTTAGCGTATCCGCCATTCGAGGAATGACAAATACCTTTATTTGCTATGATATGTCGTTTTGTTTTCAAAGTATTGAAAAAACGCAGGACTACAAAATTGTGAAGTTCACTGACCCTGAATATCGATATCAAACAGTGTTATCGTTTATAATCCGATAACGCAATTGAAATGTTTAATCAGACTGCCATAAATGTTCTCACACGAGTCTACTCTTTGTTTTACTTTAAAGTGGTTGATAAGTCGGTATCCAAAATTTTCAGTCTCTTTAGTTCAAGACTAATTTTAAACGATTAAAACCATAACAGTGTTGGTAAACTTGTCCAAAGCTGAACTCTTTCAGTCGAGTTCGCTGCAGGCTTTGCACTGAGTGGTGTCTTATTTCCGCGATACCATCAGAAGGCATACGCTTGTGAATGTGACCCATACACACCATTTCTGTTTTTTTAGCAAAAGAACTTTCCAATGTTTAGCCATTTCCTGCTACACCAAAATAAAAAATGCATCGTGTTAAATTGATTCATTACAACAAAACCCGAACCCTGGCTGCATAGCTTTAATTTGTTTTCACAAGCAAATTTACGATTCGATTAATTGGGCAGTGAATACGATTGGAACAAATTTGGGATAATTGGATGGTGGAATAATGTCGATTTAATTTACAAATGTTATCTTATCTGCTTTTCTTTTTATATTACACACTTGTTCTATGAGAAATTTGCGATATTGCAACATTCAGCTATATGGCACCTAACACTTTTGAGAAATTTGCAAAATATGAAAATCCTATTATCCCAAATTAGTTCCAAACGTGTTAGTGCTTACTTTCCTTCGATATCACCATATTTGTACGATGAAGCTATCTTGAAAACGTCTTCGTGTTAAGCTAGCTTCCTTTTTTGTATTTCAAAAAAGTTCTATATGGCAGTCGAGCAATATTACATTGGTTACCGTAAAGCACGGTCCAAGGTGAAGGGACCGTGCATGAAGGTACAACAGTAAGGTTGTAAATTACAATACTTGGTAGCAGTTTAATCCATTTTACAACGTTTCTCCAGTTTATCTCTCAACCTAGCAATTTAGTATGCTGGCCTATATTTCAACACGCCTACGTCCAAACCTTGGCTTAAATGTTAACGTCTCCAGAAACTTAGCTGAGTTGTTGAAAAACTGAATTTTGAACTTACCTACACCGAATTCAACACAAATTGTCAATGAAATGATCCATGACACACGAGATGAAGTCTCGTCGAAGTAGTGCTGGATGGCGATGAATAGAGGACCTATCGACTGAATTACACCGACTGTGAATGCAGTACAAATATGGCTCCCAAATACCACCAACCAACCATGTGTACCGCCGTCGTTGCGATAATCTGCACGGGTCGTGTCACTCGGCTTCATGTTTCGTTGCAATTGACGTTGTTGCATCATTGACCGTGACCAGTGCTTAATGATACCTTGGTTTGTACCCGTTATTGCTATGTGAAATAAACTTTCCCATATATATGGTCAGCATAACCTTTGTTACGTTGAGGAGAACTAAGCCTGTTGTTCACAAGGGGCGTCAAGTGACATTGCTAGTTTTACTCTAGTCACTGCATTCATTTGGTACATGTCATATGTAGGTTATAATTCGTGTCAAAAATTCTCCGCATGCACACTCTCAGTCATTATGAACCTGTGACCCCGTAATTATTAAAGCTTGTCATTGTAATAAATAGATCGTTGGTTTTAATATGCGACCACTGCTGACAGCAATATAAATGGGGCGCAGACAATATCCCCTATTGGGGACTAGACAGAAATTACGGGGGGAGGCTGGGGTTGTTGTTGTTTTGGTCGTAATATTTCGCAAAAGCATTTTGAAGGGTTCACGCATGCCTTTTGAGGAGGTTC
This sequence comes from Ptychodera flava, assembly GCF_041260155.1. Classification (NCBI taxonomy): domain Eukaryota; kingdom Metazoa; phylum Hemichordata; class Enteropneusta; family Ptychoderidae; genus Ptychodera; species Ptychodera flava. Next base: position 6,313,506 of record NC_091932.1, on the reverse strand, counting down.
ACCATTTTTTGCGAAACGATAAGAAGCCGACATATAGCGCGATATAGTGCTTCGTCTAAATATATCACATCATAATACCTAGGAGTCTATTCGACATACTAATTACAATCCTCCCTACAAAACAAGCTATTTCTGTTTATTTACATTTTCCTTATAAGTAATGTAAATGTACATTACTTGAAGTGGAAGGTAAAAAGTGCATTTGAGTCCAAGAAATTTTAGTTTTGGATTTCATTAAAAATATTGATTTCAATACATGTGGCCGTCGATGAGAAAACTACGAATGCATTTTTTCAATATAAAACTAGTGATTTACGAATATGTTTTTTTTCATATAAAACCATTAATACTTGTTCATTTATATACATTTGCTAATGGATATAAATTTACTTGATTTGAATAAGGAAGAATAGGGTGGTTACAAGTGCATATTTGTACAAGAAATTTGATTTTGAATTTCTCCGAAAATGTTTATCCAGTACACATGGGAGTCTATGAGAGGATTTTTTTCCAAAATAAAACTAGCAATATCCGTGCATTAATAGACGTCAGATACTTGACATGAATTTACTTGATTAAAATGAATGGTTTGAATATGTGTGCAAGTAATTTGATTTTAGAATTTCACCGAAAATGTCGATTCACTATACATGGCATTCCTTAAACACTAAGATCTGTATTCTCAGCTGGAATCATGTGTACGATGTAAAGATACAGTTGGCACCAGGAAAGGATGCATGTTAAGCCCATTTTTATTTTCCTTACTTATTAATGAGTTGTCAACATACATGAAAGACATACAATAAGGTGTTTCTATGTCGATGAGAATTTTTACAATTAGCCTATTAATGTAAGCTGATAATGTAGTTGATGAAGTTTAATTGCCAATTACGCTGCAGCGTAAGCTCAATCAGCTGGAAATATTCCGTAATAAATGGGAAAGGGATGTAAATCTTAAAAAGTCATACATCATTGTATTTAAAAATGGAGGTTACCTCAGGGGATATAAAAATGGTTCTTCAGTGGCGTAAGAGCTAAAACTATGTTATTCCAACTACCTTAGTTTAAGTTTTTTATTGTCATGGATGTCGGCAAAATCAAACCTGGCTGCCCGGAGGGCTCTAAAGCCCCTTTCTCATCAAAAACAGCAATTAGAAAAATAGGTAAGATGTCAGTTGAAAAAGCATTCAACTATTTGATGCTGTTTATAGCTGACCATAATATTTACACAACCCTTGATAATCGAGTGTTGAATGATGTAGTTTAAGTTTTTCATCGACATTGTCATGGATGCCGGCAAAATCTAACCTGGCTGCCAAGGGCTCTAATACCCTGTTCTCGGTAAAATCAACAATAATTAGAAAATAAGGTGAGACGTCAGTTTAAAAATCGTTCAAACTATTTGGTGCTGTTTATAGCAGACTATCCATTACATTTACATAACCCTTAATAATTAAATGTTTGAATGAAAAAAAAACACTTAATTTTACTCCTCGGATGTGTGATTTCAATCATATATCAACATGACCTTGACATTGTCCAGGTAATATTTACAAAGTCATGACAGTAAGTCAGGTGATCGCACTGGAACCCGGTGAAATGTTGTTTATATCAACTTTATTATGGATTCGCAGTCGTCACATAACTACTGTTATATGTGACCCACCTAACGAGCCACGTGACTCGGATCTCCAGGAAAGATGCTTTTGTCTATCCAATAATAATCGTCGTTTTTCTCAGATGCTGACAGGCAATGGAAACTGTGACAACGAAAGAATAGACGTTTGTGGTTCCGATGTTACTGCCGATATCTCCATTGCAAACTTGTTGACAAAACCGGGCTCATCACGTAGTTGTCCTCATTGGGTCACGTGAACACATGTATTATCTTTACATAGCACTGACTACTATGGGGATATCGGTGTGCTCCAGTCTCGTTTCCCATCATAGTGATCCCTTCCCCGTGCACAGAATGTTCACTTAAATAATTCGAAACACGGTACAACTTTAATTTGTAGTTCCACAATTAATGACGGTTGTTTCTTTGTGTGTTTGTTTTTACTGTTTATTGGACCTGGTAATTTATTTGCCTTGAATGATAATGATTGCTGGAATCGATTTGATGTCATATTGCCACACCCAGGTGGACATGTCTGCTGGTGGATGCAAGTCCCCGAGCATGTCAATAGCCTGGTACTTCCACAACCAAATGTCATGAGTAAATATAAAGTAAATACCGGTTTGGGTCGAGACCGGAAAAATAAAACTACCCCTGATGGTTTGTTTAGGGCAAACAATCCATTAGCTGGACGGAGCCCTCGGATTATAATATCGGACATACTCAAAGAAAATATAGAATGTGATTGCTCTGTGTCACCGTGTACTACTAGAAACTGCAAAACTTGCAACATTCTTATTTCAGATACTGTGACACAGAGTAATCTATCCAAAAAGACTTACCACACAAAGGCATTTGAACCACTCTCTTGCCAATCTAAAAACATCATCTATGGCATAGAGTGTTCTTTGTGTGGTTTAATATATGTTGGAGAGACCGGGGAAAAACTTTCAAAGAGGATGTGTGGGCATAGGTCTGGCATAAATAACAATTTGCCTACCTGCCTATACACCCACTTTAATAATCCTCTACATTCAGTTTTAAACATGAAAGTTAGAATATTGGAAAAAATCTACCATCCTTCCAATAGTTCTAAACTAAGCAGGAGCTATCGCAAACAGCGTGAACACCATTGGATCACTGAACTCGGCACAGCTATGCCATATGCTGTAATGACAATGTTCTAGGTGTGGGTAATCTATCAAGCCCTAGAGGGAAATCTGTCAATGTCATGGGTTTGTTCAACTCTCGTCCGAGAAGACGACGAAGCCATGGTCATAGACATGGTAACAACACTAGAAATCCCCAGTTCAGTGATCTCTTACCCATGCTTAACCAACCTTTTGGTGTTCACAAAATAAGAACTGAGCTGTTTGGATGTTCCTTGCAAAAGTTAAGATCGCTTTTGTTGACTGTTGATAACATGAATTACAATCTGGAAACACCCGAACATCGGTTAATATCTATTATTATAGATATAGGCCATCATCGGCTATTTAGACCTGTTCGGACGGACAGCATCAACAGTCAGCAGAGGATGTTTTTCCCTGTACGGTTTGTCAACAAAGGAATTGACAGTATTAATATCAGCAATATTTTAACAACAAGGATGTCATTGATAAAGTTCCTCCACATTTTAAATTTCAAGAACCACCTATAGTTTCCTACAGCTATTCTAGAACTATAGGTAGGAAACTATTTAATTACAACAAGGTTTTAAAGGATCTAGACCTGGAGAACATTCATGACATTACTTGTGATTGCACGTCATCTTCCTTTTGTTACAAGCCGTATGGTCATGTAATAACTGGTGACCTAAACATCGTCACGAATAATAAACTTCGGCAGTTGTTCCAGTATGGCCCTAAATATCGTGAGCCACCAACCATAAACTGGAACTATAATTTTAAAATCATTATGGATGCTGCCGAGACTTATGCAAAGAAGTGGGCCTCTGTAGAAGATGAAGACGTTGAGTGCCTCTCTGACTGGTTACGTACTGTCAGAGATAAGTTCAGAAACGTATATCACGTCTTCGTTCTTCATATACTGTCATCAAGACAACATCTTCATTTGATGACTCCACCATACGTGAATGCCTAGATGCATTGCATGATAAATATGTTGTCGTGCCTGCAGACAAAGCTTCTAATAACATCATTTTTGTCTGCAAGCAATTCTACATTCAGTGTTTGATGAATGAACTGAAAATTAATTCAGGTGACAGTAATACCACCTACTGTCCATCAAGCCTGTCCAAACAGGAAATATTTGATAATCATTCATCGGTTTTGAATGCATTTGGCATCAAGCTATCAAATGATGACAATGTTCTACCTCGACTATATTGGATTCCCAAAATCCATAAGAATCCATATAAGCAACGTTTTATAGCAGGTTGCAGCAGATGTACAACCAAACGCTTGTCACAACTCTTGACCACAATTTTGTCAACCATCAATCTGGTCTGGTACGATATTGTGACAAGGTTTATGAAACGAGTGGGATTAATCAGATGTGGATATTGAAAAATTCTAAAGAATTATTACATACTCTAGATACCAACAAAAGCAAGTATGGTTCAATCCGCACATTTGATTTTTCTACACTTTACACCACCATCCCACACAACAAGCTTAAAACTAGGTTGTCATCATTGGTTAAGCAGGCCTTCTTTTACAAGAATGGCAGTCGCAGGTATGATTACATTGTCATCAAACACAATTCAGGCTATTTTAGTAACAACAAGTGATGCCAAATGCAAATACACTGATACGGAAGTAATTAAGATGCTACACTTCCTAATTGACAACATATATGTCTCATTTGCCGGTATGACATTCAGGCAAACTATAGGCATTCCTATGGGTACAAACTGTGCACCACTTCTTGCTGATTTATTTTTGTATTCATATGAAGCTGAGTTCATGCAGACTCTTCATAGTTCAGGATCTAAAAGAGTTGCAAAGTCCTTTAATAATACCTATAGATATATTGATGATCTCATCAGTTTGAACAATCCTGGAATTTCTAATTACCTCCATCACATATATCCAGATGAATTAGAAATTAAAGAAACAACGGAGAGCATGAACTCAGCATCGTATCTTGATCTATTTATTGAAATTAGACACAATGCAATACACACCAAGTTGTATGATAAAAGGGATGATTTTAATTTGAAATCATTAACTTTCCCTACTTGACCAGTAATATTCCGTCGAGTCCAGCTTATGGTGTGTACATTTCACAACTACTGAGATACTGTAGAGCTTGTGATTCATATGGAGATTTTCAAGAGAGACACAGCTTATTAGTCTTAAAGCTGGTGAGACAAGGATTTTCACAAAGTAGGTTGGTTAGATCTTTTAAGAAGTTCTATGGTAGATATGGAGATCTTATATCTAAATATGGCAAATCTGTCACTCAGATGATGAAAGACAGTATTCCCGACTTTGACTCAGAACAGTAATTTAGCAGATAGCTGAATTACCGTACAATAACTTTGTCACACTAGTTCAATCTTGACGGGTGTAGCATGCTAGCAGGGTACGCTTACCCATTCCGGAATTATATAGTGGTTCAAGATTGTACTACCGATTTTGTCAGTGATCTTATGTTTCTTTGTGTGTTTGTTTTTACTGTTTATTGGACCTGGTAATTTATTTGCCTTGAATGATAATGATTGCTGGAATCGATTTGATGTCATATTGTACAATATTCATATCTCATTCATCTTAAAATTTGAATTAGAATTTTGTGTTATTTTGTGTAAATGTTACAAGAGTATTATAATATCAATAACGATAAAAAAGGAAAGTACAGCCATGAAGGACAACGAACTTGGTTACTTTCACTAGCTATTCCTTGAACTCAAGCCAAGTAGCTGAAAAATATTGGAATTAATGCCAGTACTTACAAGTTTGAATTTTTCCAGTGTAAATTGAACCGCACAGGAAAAAGTTACCTATCACCATTAAAAGTGTGAGTAAGGTCTTTATACCTCACTTTGTGCAATCCTCTTATAGAATGACAGAAAAGAAAGACTGGAAAGTGCGATATAACACGTACCTTAATAAAAGGTATTTAATGTGTAGTTCACAGGAAACCTGTGACTATGAATAGCTTCTTCAGAGAATAAGCTGTGTTTTCATTATCCGTAGCTGGCTCAGTATCGAACCTAAAGCTATATTAAGAGTGTATGCGATCATATAAGTTAATATTTTGGCAGTTCTTTGTCCAAGAAACTACTAATGAATTACTCCAATAAATAAAAATAACACAAAACTGAGTCATTCGAGAATATAAATAGGCGAAGCCGCCTAGAATCGTGCGATCGCTCAGCGACATGGTTTTAAGATTGGGTGAGAACAAATAAAAATTTATCTCTCACGCAATGTCAATAAATTCTAGATACGAGTCAATCGACGTGAAAATTATGTATAAGATTGCCAACAGAAAGAACACACTAGAGATTGTCTTGTCCTTCCTAAAAATAATGTTAAAACTCAGAAGTCAAGTGTTGTGTATTTTCTCCAGCAAACGTTTTATCAAGCAGTGCACCAGGTTTTTCCCCGTGCTTTACTAAATTGGATGACGATTGGGCATCGCTCGTGTATTTTAAAACTCGACAAAATTTATGTCAACAAGTTGCAGCATCGATAAATTTATAACTTTCAATCAGATGATTTTTACACAAGTCTGTTCACGTTTTGAATAAAGAACATTTTAATAAAGTATACTATACGCAAACAACATTAGGCTGCATTATTACGTGTATGTGTAATACTTTGTGAACAGTCACATTTTTCTTCATACACTATTCCGTGCATTGCCAGCTAACTACACACGAGGGTTGGAAGTAAATGGTCTTTCACCCCATAGTCGTTATTTCCTTGCATGGCAAGAAAACAAGAAGAAAATAAAAGAATTACGTAATTAAAAATACGAGCTAGTATACAGTTTTTGATTTTGATTAGCCAGATATTCAATAATTTTGAATCATGACATTTATAACGTCGGTTGACAAAACTATCCAAAACCAAGTCCGTGTACTTCAGTTATTGTCATCGCTCCTCGCCTTCAACTGCCTGCATTTCAACATCATATCCCACAGTTCCAGACTTCATATGTCTTCCATTCTTGATGAATTCAGGAATGACCATCATAAGTCCACCTACTAGTCCAGCGATGCCATAAAAGTGAAAAGAGTTGTTGTAATCGCCTGTTTCGTCGTATATGAAACCTGCAAAGTTAAGATACATTTTAGAAAAGTAAGTATTCAGGAATGGTCCATGTCAAAAGTTGACAAAAGTAAATCAAGCGAGTTTACAGGTTGTTCCTACCTGCGCATGGAGGGCCAATTAACCCTGCCGTAGCGATGAAGGGCGAATACAAATTTAGCCCAGCCGTGAGCATCACACCGGAGACAATGTCTTTCAGAACTAACACGATCACTGTCAGAAATATTCCACTAAGAAATCCCAAAACAAGAGTGAACGCCAAGTAGGATGCGTACGTCTTGCAAAGAACGCTAACAAAATATGCAACACCAGATAGAACAAGGGTTATTCCGAATAAGCGTGAACTGGTCAAATATCTTGATAATAGGTACAAAATAACTGGTACTGACACACGCCCAAGGATACTGCTAATTCCAAGTGCTGACGCCAGGAAAGATATTTCTTGAGGCGTTCCAACTTTTAAGACTTCGGCTCTAGCGATTGCATGAACTGGAACCCCGTTGTATCCAATGCCTATGCCGAAAAACCCAGCCATACATACAACAATAAACGAGGGATCCTTCACGAACAAACCGCAGTCACATAGTTGCCTGATTGTTTCTAATATTCCGTGATTTTTAATGTCCGATTTTATATCCTCATTCTCAACGTTGAGAGCCGAATTTTTACCGTGATCACTTTGCTGTAAACTTGGCGATTTGAACAATGAAGCAGAAACAAACATGTGGGCATTTATTGCAGAAAATACGATCAGAGCACCTCTCCACCCGTAGCTGTCGATCAGTAATTGTAGTAATGGTGGAAACACGAACACTCCAATGCCACATCCAGTAAAAGCTATTGCATTAGCTAATGCGAACCGATTCTTGATGTAGAGGGCCATGATTCCGACTGCTGGAGTTTTTACAAGGCCATATCCAAGTCCTTCAAAGAAACAAGTCATTACAATGATATATCGGTAATGTAAAGTAGTGCATAAACGTACGTTTGAGTAAAGAAACATGTGTCAGTGTTATAAATCTTCGCTAAAATGGCAAAGAAATGAAGAAATATTGTGATAAAATATTACAGCCCCCAGAAAGCGCTTCTATTCTAACTAGTAATACATGTAAGCATTTGCCATCTCAGTGAGTGACCAATTGCAAACATAAACTAGCAAATAGGCTCGTAGATGCTATTAGTTTGTCAATGTTATATAGTTTTTCACAGCCCATATTCAATGCATTACCTCACCACAGAGGCTGGGTACATTGCATATGCAAAATAATGTCAGAAGTGTTCATGATTATCACACATGTGCAACCCCAACATTGAAATTCCTTTTTTCCGAAATTTCGTACAGCAATTTGACAGAAAACGTTTGCTATTAGTGTTGCAGAACACTGGAATTCATTACCGTGCACCATGTTGTATGGCAAGGTAACTGAACATGGCTACCGATAAATTATATTGTTGTTTATAATATTAGATATTATTCCCTAATATTTTTCTTCGTTCAGCGAAGGAAAATACGAGTGACGTAATGACCATGTCACCACGAGTCGAAGACGAGTGGTGACACAGTCATTACGTCACTCGTATTTTCCTTCGCTTAACCAAGAAAAATATTAGGGAATAATATACGTATCACATGCACAAGCCAAGAATTGGTTATATTTTGCAAAGTAAAAGAAGTTTTCCATGACGATTCCGCGTTTAAATTTTTGAACTACTTTAGGAATAATATCAATACGCCGTGCGCACGTTGTCAATCATTTCCAGTGGTCCGTCGCGTGACCTAGGAACACAACGTTCACGTTCGTGTATGGAGCAAATATCTGACGACCTCTCGGTCTATATACACGTACATTCCGCAAAGTTATACACTATTTCAAAGATAGCATAGGCCTAGAAGTTTACCACAGATGAAGAGACGCTATTTTTCGGGAACAAACATCGACTTAATATCGACAGCGCGAACACTACAAACGTCGGGCCTGACCCGGTGCTTACGGAACTCACGGTAACGCGACCAGCTTCGAGTTCGTTGTTTCCGCAATTTATTCACGTAATTCCTTCGCAATATAAAGGCGGTACACTCTTGTGTTTATATTTTTCGGGTTATTATTGTCGTAGTCTGTGAAAATATCGATTTGATTACATTACTTTTGGAGGCCTGGACACCGCACTTAACCCCCTTGTTGCAGTGGAAACCGTATGTCTACCGCATTAGAGTACACAGTGCGTCGAAAGTGCAGACGTCGGTGGGGTCCACACGAATACGAACCCATGCATGTTGGCGACAAAACTAAAACACGAGGGCTCAGAAATTTGCCTAGTTGATGTATTTTGTCAGACTCTAATAATCATGACTAATGTTTAAGACATTTTCACGTCAGACACATTTTGATCGTGGGAAAAATACCGGCCGCCACATCGTTTGTTCTTATAGACGAGCACACCGAAGATGACGCAAAAATTGATGATATATAGACGCGGGTTGTCGTGACGTAGAACGACCAGAGAATAAATCCCGTATTTTTTGTTCGGAGACGACAAACTTGGCTTTTGCATGTGATAAAACTAATTATTTCTCTTACCTATGATTAAACCAAAGCTGAAGTACAGAAACTCAATATTTGGGGCAAATGCACTCAACAATAATCCAATTGAAGATATCGCTGTTCCAGACATTACTGTTAGGCGGTGTCCTATCTTCTTAATACAAATGTTCACGAATGGACCTGTGTTAAAATTATGTAGATTACATACAGTATTAATATTTTTTCGCTTTCCTTTCATTGTTCTCAGGTATTCTTATAGTAAACTTTCGACGTACAAGTTTGAAATGATGAACAAAACTGTCCAATACTTATCTAGATAAATTCAAATATCATTAACTTGGTCATTTCGTGATTTCGTGAAATCTACTAGAACTTCCATCTCTTCAAAGTGCCTCGCTTGTGATCTTCTACTGGTAACTCAGTTTCTTGTGATACTATGATTCACTCACTTGTTCACGGAAATATTCGGTAAACATATTAACAATGAATGGAGATTCAGCAAGACGACATTTTTATTGATTAAGGAAAATGACAAGACTCATTAAAGATAAAGAAGGTAACAAGGTTTGACTATTTGACCTGTACGGTACACACGCATAACATATTTAAATGTGGTTTCAATTTAAAACTAAAGTTCAACGTCTGTCCTTTGGACAAATTGCTTTCTTTAGCGTATCCGCCATTCGAGGAATGACAAAAACCTTTAGTTGGTGTGATATGTCGTCTTGTTTTCAAAGTATTGAAAAAACGCCGGACTACAAAATTGTGAAGTCTACTGACCCTGAATATCGATATCAAACAGTGTTATCGTTTATAATCCGATAACGCAATTGAAATGTTTAATCAAACTGCCATAAATGTTGTCACACGAGTGTACTCTCCGTTTAATCTTAAATTTGTTGATACGTCGGTATCCAAAATTTACTGTCTCTTTAGTACATTCCTAGTGTCGGTGGATTATTCAAGACTAATTTTAAACGATTAAAACAATGGCAGTGTTGATAAACTTGTCCAAAGCTGAACTCTTTCAGTCGAGTTCGCTGCAGGCTTTGCACTGAGTGATGTCTTATTTCCGCGATACCATCAGAAGGCATACACTTGTGAATGTGACCCATGCACACCATTTCTGGGGGTTTTTTTAGCAAAAGAACTTTCCAATGTTTAGCCATTTCCTGCTACACCAAAATAAAAAAAAAACTCATCGTGTTAAATTGATTCATTACAACATAACCCGAAACCTTGCTGCACAGCTTTAATTCCCTTTTACAAGCAAATTTACGATTCGATTAATTGGGCAGTGCTTACTTTCCTTCGATATCACTACACTTGTAATATGAAGCTCTCATGAAAACGTCTTCATGTTAAGCGAGCTTCCTTTTAGTATTTTAAAAAGTTCTATATAGCAGTCGAGCAATGTTACATGGATTACCGTAAAGCACGGTCCAATGTGAAGGGACCGTGCGTGAAGATAAAGGTTGTAAATTACAATACTTGGTAGCAGTTTAATCCATTTTACAACATTTCTCCAGTTTGTCTCTCTATACCTAGCAATTTACTATGCTGGCCTATATTTGAACACGCCTAAGTCCACACCTTGGCTTAAATAGTTACGTCCAGTACGTCTCTAGAAAGTTAGCTGAGTTGTTGAAAATCTGAATTTTAAACTTACCTACACCGAATTCAACACAAATTGTCAATGAAACGATCCATGACACACGAGATGAAGTCTCGTCGAAGTAGTCCTGGATGGCGATGAATAGAGGACCTATCGACTGAATTACACCGACTGTGAATGCAGTACAAATATGGCTCCCAAATACCACCAACCAACCATGAATACCGCCGTCGTTGCGATAATCTGCACGGGTCGTGTCACTCGGCTTCATGTTTCGTTGCAATTGACGTTGTAGCATCATTGACCGTGACCAGTGCTTAATGATACCTTGATTTGTACCCGTTATTGCTATGTGAAATAAACTTTCCCATGATATGGTCAGCATAAACTTTGTTACGTTGAGGAGAACTAGGCCTGTTGTTCACAAGGGGCATCAAGTGACATTGCTATTTTTACTCTAGTCACTGCATTCATTTGGTACATGTCATATGTAGGTTATAATTCGTGTCAAAAATTCTCCGCATGCACACTCTCAGTCAGCCATTATGAACCTGTGACCCCGTAATTATTAAAGCTTGTCATTGTAATAAATAGATCGTTGGTTTTAGTATGCGACCACTGCTGACAGCAATATAAATGGGGCGCAGACAATATCCCCTATTAGGGACTAGACAGAAATTACGGGGGAGGCTGGGGTTGTTGTTTTTTTGGTCGTAATATTTCGCAAAAGCATTTTGAAGGGTTCACGCATGCCTTTTGAGGAGGTTCACCATTTTTTGCGAAACGATAAGAAGCCGACATATAGCGCGATATTGTGCTTCGTCTAAATATATCACATCATAATACCTAGGAGTCTATTCGACATACTAATTACAATCCTCCCTACAAAACAAGCTATTTCTGTTTATTTACATTTTCCTTATAAGTAATGTAAATGTACATTACTTGAAGTGGAAGGTAAAAAGTGCATGTGTGTCCAAGAAATTTGATTTTTGGATTTCATTAAAAATATTGATTTCACTACATGTGGCCGTCGATGAGAAAACTACGGATGTGTTTTTTCAATATAAAACTAGTGATTTACGAATATGTTTTTTTTCATATAAAACCATTAATACTTGTTCATTTCTATACATTTGCTAATGGATATAAATTTACTTGATTTGAATAAGGAAGAATAGGGTGGTTACAAGTGCATATTTGTACAAGAAATTTGATTTTGAATTTCTCCGAAAATGTTTATCCAGTACACATGGGAGTCTATGAGAGGATTTTTTTCCAAAATAAAACTAGCAATATCCGTACATTAATAGACGTCAGATACTTGACATGAATTTACTTGATTAAAATGAATGGTTTGAATATGTGTGCAAGTAATTTGATTTTCGAATTTCACCGAAAATGTTGATTCACTATACATGGCAGTCTTTAAACATTTAGATCCGTATTCTCAGCTTGAATCATGTTTACGATGTAAAGATACAATTGGCACCAGGCAAGGAAGCATGTTAAGCCCATTTTTATTTTCCTTACTTATTAATGAGTTGTCAACATACATGAAAGACATACAATAAGGTGTTTCTATGTCGATGAGAATTTTTACAATTAGCCTGTTAATGTAAGCTGATAATGTAGTTGATGAAGTTTAATTGCCAATTACGCTGCAGCGTAAGCTCAATCAGCTGGAAATATTCCGTAATAAATGGGAAACGGATGTAAATCTTAAAAAGTCATACATTATTGTATTTAGAAATGGAGGTTACCTCAGGGGATATAAAATGGTTCTTCAGTGGCGTAAGAGCTAAACCTATGTTATTCCAACTACCTTAGTTTAAGTTTTTTATTGTCATGGATGTCGGCAAAATCAAACCTGGCTGCCAAGGGCTCTAAAGCTCCTTTCTCATCAAAAACAGCAATTAGAAAAATAGGTAAGATGTCAGTTGAAAAAGCATTCAACTATTTGATGCTGTTTATAGCTGACAATAATATTTACACAACCCTTGATAATCGAGTGTTGAATGATGTAGTTTAAGTTTTTCATCGACATTGTCATGGATGCCGGCAAAATCTAACCTGGCGGCCAAGGGCTCTAATACCCTGTTTTCGGTAAAACAGCAATAATTAGAAAATAAGGTGGGACGTCAGTTGAAAAATCGTTCAAACTATTTGATGCTGTTTATAGCAGACTATCCATTATATTTACATAACCCTTAATAATTCAATGTTTGAATGAAAGAAACACCTAATTTTACTCCTCGGATGTGTGATTTCAATCATATATCGACATGACCGTGACATTGTCCAGGTAATATTTACAAAGTCATAACAGTTAGTCAGGTGATCGCACTGGAACCCGGCGAAATATTGTGTATATCAACTTTATTATGGATTCGCAGTCGTCACATAACTACTGTTATATGTGACCCACCTAACGAGCCACGTGACTCGGATCTCCAGGAAAGATGCTTTTGTCTATCCAATAATAATCGTCGTTTTTCTCAGATGCTGACAGGCAATGGAAACTGTGATAACGAAAGAATAGACGTTTGTGGTTCCGATGTTACTGCCGATATCTCCATTGCAAACTTGTTGACAAAACCGGGCTCATCACGTAGTTGTCCTCATTGGGTCACGTGAACACATGTATTATCTTTACATAGCACTGACTACTATGGGGATATCGGTGTGCTCCAGTCTCGTTTCCCATCATAGTGATCCCTTCCCCGTGCACAGAATGTTCACTTAAATAATTCGAAACACGGTACAACTTTAATTTGTAGTTCCACAATTAATGACGGTTGTACAATATTCATATCTCATTCATCTTAAAATTTGAATTAGAATTTTGTGTTATTTTGTGTAAATGTTACAAGAGTATTATAATATCAATAACGATAAAAAAGGAAAGTACAGCCATGAAAGACAACGACCTTGGTTACTTTCACTAGCTATTCCTTGAACTCAAGCCAAGTAGCTGAAAAATATTGGAATTAATGCCAGTACTTACAAGTTTGAATTTTTCCAGTGTAAATTGAACCGCACAGGAAAAAGTTACTTATCACCACCAAAAGTGTGAGTAAGGTCTTTATACCTCACTTTGTGCAATCCTCTTATAAAAATGACAGAAAAGAAAGACTGGAAAGTGCGATATAACACGTACCTTAATAAAAGGTATTTAATGTGTAGTTCACAGGAAACCTGTGACTATGAATAGCTTCTTCAGAGAATAAACTGTGTTTTCATTATCCATAGCTGGCTCAGTATCGAACCTAAAGCTATATTAAGAGTGTATGCGATCATATAAGTTAATATTTTGGCAGTTCTTTGTCCAAGAAACTACTAATGAATTACTCTAATAAATAAAAATAACACAAAAGTGAGTCATTCGGAGAATATAAATAGGCGAAGCCGCCTAGAATCGTGCGATCGCGCAGCGACATGGTTTTAGATTGGATGAGAACAAATAAAAATTTATCTCTCACGCAATGTCAATAAATTCTAGATCAGAGTCAATCGACGTGAAAATTATGTATAAGATCGCCAACAGAAAGAACACACTAGAGATTGTCTTGTCCTTCCCAAAAATAATGTTAAAACTCAGAAGTCAAGTTTTGTGTATTTTCTCCAGCAAACGTTTTATCAAGCAGTGCACCAGGTTTTTCCCCGTGCTTTACTAAATTGGATGACGATTGGGCACGGTGCTCGTGTATTTTTAAAACTCGACAAAATTTATGTCAACAAGTTACAGCATCGATAAATTTATAACTTTCAATCAGATGATTTTTACACAAGTCTGTTCACGTTTTGGATAAAGAACATTTTAATAAAGTATACTGTACGCAAAGAACACTAGGCTGCATTATTACGTGTATGTGTAATACTTTGTGAACAGTCACATTTTTCTTCATACACTATTCCGTGCATTGCCAGCTAACTACAGACCAGGGTTGGAAGTAAATGGTCTTTCACCCCATCGTCGTTATTTCCTTGCATGGCAAGAAAACAAGAAGAAAATAAAAGAATTACGTAATTAAAAATACGAGCTAGTATACAGTTTTTGATTTTGATTAGCCAGATATTCAATAATTTTGAATCATGACATTTATAACGTCGGTTGACAAAACTATCCAAAATCAAGTCCGTGTACTTCAGTTATTGTCATCGCTCCTCGCCTTCAACTGCCTGCATTTCAACATCATATCCCACAGTTCCAGACTTCATATGTCTTCTATTCTTGATGAATTCAGGGTTACCATCGTAAGTCCACCTACTAGTCTAGCGATGTCGATAAATTTATAACTTTCAATTAAATGATTTTTACACAAGTCTGTTCACGTTTTGAATAAAGAACATTTTAATAAAGTATACTGTACGCAAAGAACATTAGGCTGTGCATTATTACGTGCATGTGTAATACTTTGTGAACAGTCACATTTTTCTTCATACACTATTCCTTGCATTGCCAGCTAACTACACACCAGGGTTGGAAGTAAATGGTCTTTCACCCCATCGTCGTTATTTCCTTGCATGGCAAGAAAACAAGAAGAAAATAAAAGAATTACGTAATTAAAAATACGAGCTAGTATACAGTTTTTGATTTGATTAGCCAGATTTTCAATAATTTTGAATCATGACATTTATAACGTCGGTTGACAAAACTATCCAAAACCAAGTTCCAGACTTCATATGTCTTCCATTCTTGATGAATTCAGGGATGACCATCATAAGTCCACCTACTAGTCCAGCGATGCCGTAAAAGTAAAAAGAGTTGTTGTAATCACCTGTTTCGTCGTATATTAAACCTGAAAAGTTAAGATACATTTCAGAAAGGTAAATGATAGAAATGGTTCATGTCACAAGTTAAAAAAAGTAAATCAAGCGAGTTTACAGGTTGTTCCTACCTGCGCATGGAGGGCCAATTAATCCTCCCGTAGCGATGAAGGGCGAATACAAATTTAGCCCAGCCGTGAGCATCACACCGGAGACAATGTCTTTCAGAACTAACACGGTCACTGTCAGAAATATTCCACTGAGAATCCCAAAACAAGAGTGAATGCCATGTAGGATGCATACGTCTTGCAAAGAACGCTAACAAAATATGCAACACCAGATAGAACAAGGGTTATTCCGAATAGGCGTGAACTGGTCAAATATCTTGATAATAGGTACAAAATAACTGGTACTGACACACGCCCAAGGATACTGCTAATTCCAAGTGCTGACGCCAGGAAAGATATTTCTTGAGGCGTTCCAACTTTCAAGACTTCGGCTCTAGCGATTGTATGAACTGGAACCCCGTTGTATCCAATGCCTATGCCGAAAAACCCAGCCATACATGCAACAATAAACGAGGGATCCTTCACGAACAAACCGCAGTCACATAGTTGCCTGATTGTTTCTAATATCCCGTGATTTTTTATGTCCGATTTTTTATTTACAATCTCTACGTTGAGGGCCGAATTTTCACCGTGAGCACTTTGCTGTAAACTTGGCGATTTAAACAATGAAGCAGAAACAAACATGTGGGCATTTATTGCAGAAAATACGATCAGAGCGCCTCTCCATCCGTAGCTGTTGATCAGTAATTGTAGTAATGGTGGAAACACAAACACTCCCATGCCACATCCAGCATAAGCTATTGCATTAGCTAATGCGAACCGTTTCTTGATGTAGAGGACCATAATTCCGATTGCTGGAGTTTTTACAAGGCCATATCCAAGTCCTTCAAAGAAACAATTCATTGCAATGATATATCGGTAATTTAAGGTAGTGCATATAATAAATCTTCGCTAAAATGGCAAAGAAATGAAATATTGTGATAAAATATTACAGCCTCTAGAAAGCGCTTCTATTCTAACTAGTAATAAGTATTTGCCATCTCAGTGGGTGACTATTTGCAAACATAAACTAGCAAATATACTCCTGGATGCTATTAGTTTGTAAATTTTATATAGTTTTTCACAGCCCATATTCAATACATTACCTCACCAAAGAGGCTGGTTACATTGCATATCCAAAATAATGTAAGAAATGTTCATGATTATCACACATGTGCAACCCCAACATTGAAATTGCTTTGTCCGTAATTTCGTATAGCAATTTGACAGAAAACGTTTGCTATTAGTGTTGCAGACCACTGGAATTCACTACCGTGCACCATCGCTGTTTTTCTATGGCAAGATAACTGAAAATGGCTACCGACAAATTATATTTTTGTTCTTAATATAACTAATTATTATTCTCTTACCTACGATAAAACCAAAGCTGAAGTACAGAAACTCAATATTTGGGGCAAATGCACTCAACAATAATCCAATTGAAGATATCGCTGTTCCGGATATTACTGTTAGCCGGTATCCTATCTTCTTAACACAAATGTTCACGAACGGACCTGTGTTAAAATTATGTAGATTACTTACAGTATTAATATGTTTTCGCTTTCCTTTCATTGATCTCAGGTATTCTTAACGTAAACTTTCGACGTACAAGTTTGAAATGATAAATAAAAATGTCCAATACTTATCTGGGTAAATTAAAATATATGGTATTAACAAGAGAGTCCGTCCAACTACAACTATTGAAGCCTTCAGTGGAAAATGGGAGCGCACAATCATAACGTAAATTCGGTAGAAGAAAACAAGTGTGCTCGACCAGTGTTTCCGTCTTCAAGGAAGGTTACTTTATTTAAACCAATGTTTCGGCAGTACACAGACTACCTTCTTCAGGGATTATACACTAATGGAACAAAAAATATGAAAATACAACCTAGATAAGGAATGTTGGATAAAATACGTGTCGAAAGAAATTAGATAAAATATCCATGATGTAAAACAGAACTGGAAAAATCATACTTTAAAATCCAAGGTAAAATTGAGAAGAAAGTACTCTCAAAGTTTAAAAAGGATTACATGCCAACAAAATGTAAGAGTATTTCAGAAATTTTTAAAGAAAACTAACCTTGTTGACTTTGTTGTGTGTCAACGTCCACCGGTGTTCTATAGTAAACTAAACAAGACCTGACTCCTTAGACTATAATAGATCTGCCGGGCTATTGACCCTCTAAGTTAATGGCGAAGACCACTGGTCGAGCACACTTGTTTTCTTCTACCGAATTTAAAATATAATAAACTTAGTCGTTTCGTGATTTCGTGAAATATGCTAGAACGGATCTTCCATCGCAAAATTCTGCTATTTACAACATTACTAAGGACCAAGTCTTCAAAGTGTCTAAGATCGTCTACTGGTTTCTTGTTATATGATTCACTCGCTTGTTCACGGAAATATTCAGTAAACATATTAACAATGAATGGAGATTCAGCAAGACGACATTTTGACGGATAAAGAAAATAGACTCAATAAAGATAAAGAAGGTAACAAGGTTTGGCTATTTGACCTGTACTGTACACACGCACTACACATTTAAATGTAGTTTTAATTTAAATCTGAAGTTCAACGTCTGTCCTTTGAACAAATTACTTTCTTTAGCGTATCCGCCATTCGAGGAATGACAAATACCTTTATTTGGTATGATATGTCGTTTTGTTTTCAAAGTATTGAAAAAACGCAGGACTACAAAATTGTGAAGTTCACTGACCCTGAATATCGATATCAAATAGTGTTATCGTTTATAATCCGATAACGCAATTGAAATGTTTAATCAGACTGCCATAAATGTTCTCACACGAGTCTACTCTTCGTTTTACTTTAAAGTTGTTGATAAGTCGGTATCCAAAATTTTCAGTCTCTTTAGTTCATTCCTAGTGTCGGCGGATTGTTCAAGACTAATTTTAAACGATTAAAACAATAACAGTGTTGATAAACTTGTCCAAAGCTGAACTATTGCAGTCGAGTTCGCTGCAGGCTTTGCACTGAGTGGTGTCTTATTTCCGCGATACCACTAGAAGGCATACACTTGTGAATGTGACCCATACACACCATTTCTGGGTTTTTTTAGCAAAAGAACTTTCCAATGTTTAGCCATTTCCTGCTACACCAAATAAAAAATGCATCGTGTTAAATTGATTCATTACAACAAAACCCGAACCCTGGCTGCATAGCTTTAATTTGTTTTCACAAGCAAATTTACGATTCGATTAATTGGACAGTGAATACGATTGGAACAAATTTGGGATAATTGGATGGTGGAATAATGTCGATTTAATTTACAAATGTTATCTTATCTGCTTTTCTTTTTATATTACACACTTGTTCTATGAGAAATTTGCGATATTGCAACATTCAGCTATATGGCACCTAACACTTTTGAGAAATTTGCAAAATATGAAAATCCTATTATCCCAAATTAGTTCCAAACGTGTTAGTGCTTACTTTCCTTCGATATCACCATATTTGTACGATGAAGCTATCTTGAAAACGTCTTCATGCTAAGCGAGCTTCCTTTTTTGTATTTCAAAAAAGTTCTATATGGCAGTCGAGCAATTTTACATTGGTTACCGTAAAGCACGGTCCAAGGTGAAGGGACCGTGCATGAAGGTACAACAGTAAGGTTGTAAATTACAATACTTGGTAGCAGTTTAATCCATTTTACAACGTTTCTCCAGTTTATCTCTCAACCTAGCAATTTAGTATGCTGGCCTATATTTCAACACGCCTACGTCCAAACCTTGGCTTAAATGTTAACGTCTCCAGAAACTTAGCTGAGTTGTTGAAAAGCTGAATTTTGAACTTACCTACGCCGAATTCAACACAAATTGTCAATGAAATGATTCATGACACACGAGATAAAGTCTCGTCGAAGTAGCCCTGGATGGCGATGAATAGAGGACCTATCGCTCGAATTACACCGACTGTGAATGCAGTACAAATATGGCTCCCAAATACCACCAACCAACCATGTATACCGCCGTCGTTGCGATAATCTGCACGGGTCGTGTCACTCAGCTTCATGTTTCGATGCAATTGACGTTGTTGCATCATTGACCGTGACCAGTGCTTAATGATACCTTGGTTTGTACCCGTTATTGCTATGTGAAATAAACTTTCCCATATATAGTCAGCATAAACTTAGTTACGTTGGGAGAACTAGGCCTGTTGTTCACAAGGGGCGTCAAGTGACATTGCTATTTTCACTCTAGTCACTGCATTCATTTGGTACATGTCATATGTAGGTTATAATTCGTGTCAAAAATTCTCCGCATGCACACTCTCAGTCATTATGAACCTGTGACCCCGTAATTATTAAAGCTTGTCATTGTAATAAATAGATCGTTGGTTTTAATATGCGACCACTGCTGACAGCAATATAAATGGAGGCGCAGACAATATCCCCTATTAGGGACTAGACAGAAATTACGGGGGGAGGCTGGGGTTGTTGTTTTTTGGGTCGTAATATGTCGCAAAAGCATTTTGAAGGGTTCACGCATGCCTTTTGAGGAGGTTCACCATTTTTTGCGAAACGATAAGAAGCCGACATATAGCGCGATATTGTGCTTCGTCTAAATATATCACATCATAATACCTAGGAGTCTATTCGACATACTAATTACAATCCTCCCTACAAAACAAGCTATTTCTGTTTATTTACATTTTTCTCATAAGTAATGTAAATGTACATTACTTGAAGTGGAAGGTAAAAAGTGCATGTGTGTCCAAGAAATTTGATTTTTGGATTTCGATTAAAAATATTGATTTCACTACATGTGGCCGTCGATGAGAAAACTACGGATGTGTTTTTTCAATATAAAACTAGTGATTTACGAATATGTGTTTTTTTTCATATAAAACCATTAATATTTGTTCATTTATATACATTTGCGAAATAATATAAATTTACTTGATTTGAATAAGGAAGAATAGGGTGGTTACAAGTGCATATTTGACCAAGAAATTTGATTTTGAATTTCTCCGAAAATGTTTATCCAGTACACGTGGGAGTCTATGACAGGATTTTTTTTCCAAAATAAAACTAGCAATATCCGTGCATTAATAGACGTCGGATACTTGACATGAAATTACTTGATTAAAGTG